>NC_045434.1:211866202-211919212 GCF_002776525.5 Piliocolobus tephrosceles
TTTTTTTTTTTTTTTTTTTTTGAGACGGAGTCTTGCTCTGTCGCCCAGGCTGGAGTGCAGTGGCACGATCTCGGCTCACTGCAAGCTCTGCCTCCCGGGTTCACGCCATTCTCCTGGCTCAGCCTCCTGAGTAGCTGGGACTACAGGCGCCCGCCACCGCGCCCGGCTTGTTTTTTGTATTTTTAGTAGAGATGGGGTTTCACCGTGGTCTCGATCTCCTGACCTTGTGATCCGCCCACCTCGGCCTCCCAAAGTGCTGGGATTACAGGCTTGAGCCACCGCGCCCAGCCCAGAAATTAAATTTTTATTATAAGCGGCCACGCCTGTAATCCCAACACTTTGGGAGGCCCAGGTGGGCTCATCACTTGAGGCCAGGAGTTCAAGACCAGCCTGGCCAATATGGTAAAACCCCATTTCTGCTAAAAATACAAAAATTAGCTGGGTGTGGCGGTGCATGCCTGTAATCCCAGCTGCTCAGGAGGCTGAGGCAGGAGAATCGCTTGAACCTGGGAGGCAGAGGTTGCAGTGAGCTGAGATTGCACCACTGTACTCCAGCCTGGGTGACACTGGGTGACAGAGGGAGAGAGTCCGTCTCAAAAAGAAAAAGTAAGACATTAACTTTTCAGCTTGGGTGTACTGACCACATTCCTTTGGAGTCTGTATTTCCTGGATGGCTGTCTTCGGCTTCGTGCCTGAATAAACCCTTAATTATTCATTTTTTTTAAAACGGCCTCTGTCACCAGGCTGGAGTGCAGTGGTGTGATCTCAGCTCACTGCAACCTCCGACTCACTGGTTCTGGCGATTCTCCTGCCTCAGCCTCCTAAGTAGCTGGGACTACAGACACGTGCCACCATGCCCAGCTAATTTTTGTATTTTTAGTAGAGACAGGGTTTCACCGTGTTGGCCAGGATGATCTTGATCTCCTGACCTCGTGATCCGCCCACCTCAACCTCCCAAAGTGCTGGGATTACAGGCGTGAGCCACCACGCCCGGTCTGAATAAACACTTTTAAACTGGATTCTGATGCTTTTGACAGTAGCCTTGGGGAATTTCAAAATTCCAATTTAATTATGAATGGGAAGAATAGTGTCCTTTTCACAGGATTGTGATGAAGATTAAATGAGATAATGCACTCAAAGGATTGAGCACAGTAATTGGGCTCCAAATCATCACTCCAAAGATGTGAGCTACTATATTTATCTATGTATATCTATGTATACATAAAGTAGCTATTACATATAATAGGTAAGAATTGTTCCATGAGTATTTGCATGTTATCTTCCTGCCTTGTTGGAATATTTGGCTGTTTCATTTAATATAAGATGAGACTACAGGCATGCACCACTATGCCCAACTAATTTTTGTATTTTCAGTAGAGATGGGACAGGTGTGGTGGTGGCTCATGCCCGTAATCCCAGCACTTTGGGAGACTGAGGCAGGCGGATCATGAGGTCAAGAGATTGAGACCATCCTGGCTAACATGGTGAAACCCCGTCTCTACTAAAAATACAAAAATTAGCTGGCTGTGGTGTTGCGTGCCTGTAGTCCCAGCTACTCGGGAGGCTGAGGCAGGAGAATCGCGTGGACCCAGGAAGTATAGGTTGCAGTGAGCCAAGATCGTGCCACTGCACGCCAGCCTGGCAACAGAGCAACACTCTGGCTCGAAAAAAAAAAAAAATAGTAGAGATGGGATTTCACCATGTTGGCCAGGCTGGTCTCCTGACCTCAAGTGATAGATCCACCTCAGCCTCCTAAAATGCTGGGATTACAGACGTGAGCCACCGCGCTCGGCCTGATGTTTCCTTTAATACCGTATCATCTCACTGAGAACAAAATGTGGTGGATACCAGGTGGAGTTTGTCTCCTTCGATCCAATGGGTCCAGCCTCTGTTCTTCTTTTCTCCCTTCTGGACACAGGTGAGCCTGTCATTGTCCCAGATAACCAAGCTCTGCATCAGGAGAGGAGAAAATGTTAGCGTGCCCTGGCAGGATCCTCAAGTGTTACCAAGTAGAATGCCAAGCAAGCCTTGCAAAATTAACAGCCTACTTATTGCTTTTTTTTTTTTTTTTTAGACAGAGTCCAGCTCTGTCGGCCAGGCTGGAGTGCAGTGGCAGAATCTCGGCTCACTGCAAGGAACCTTCACCTCCCAGGTTCAACTGATTCTTTGATTCTTCTGCCCCAGCCTCCCAAGTAGCTAGGTTTACAGGCTCCTGCCACCATGCCCGCCTAATTTTTTCTTTTTTCTTTTTTTTGAGACGGAGTCTCGCTCTGTCGCCCAGGCTGGAGTGCAGTGGCGCCATCTCGGCTCACTGCAAGCTCCGCCTCCCGGGTTCATGCCATTCTCCTGCCTCAGCCTCCCGAGTAGCTGGGACTACAGGCGTCTGCCACCACGCCTGGCTAGTTTTTTTGTATTTTTTAGTAGAGACGGGGTTTAACCGTGTTAGCCAGGATGGTCTCGATCTCCTGACTTCGTGATCCGCCCGTCTCGGCCTCCCAAAGTGCTGGGATTACAGGCTTGAACCACCACGCCCGGCCCCCCGCCTAATTTTTGAATTTTTTTTTTTTTTTTTGAGACGGAGTCTCGTTCTGTCGCCCAGGCTGGAGTGCAGTGGGGTGATCTCGGTTCACTGCAAGCTCCACCTCCCGGGTTCATGCCATTCTCCTGCCTCAGCCTCCTGAGTAGATGGCACTACAGGCACCCGCCACCACGCCCGGCTACTTTTTTTTTTTTTTTTTGTATTTTTAGTAGAGACGGGGTTTCACCGTGTTAGCCAGGGTGGTCTCCATCTCCTGACCTCGTGATCTGCCCGCCTTGGCCTCCCAAAGTGCTGGGATTACAGGCATGAGCCACTGTGCCCAGCCAATTTTTGAATTTTTTGTAGAGACAGGGTTTTGCCATGTTGCCCAGGCTGGTCTCGAATTCCCGACCTCAGGTGATCCGCCTGCCTTGGCCTCCCAAAGTGTTGGGATTACAGGCGTAATCCACCACGCCTGGCATTGCTTTAAAATTTACCTTGCATTTTCTGTTGTCCAGGCCTTTGTTATCTTCCTCAAATTCTTCTCCAATTTTAAATTTCACAAAATAGTTCCTTAGGCTGCTGTTCGTGTGGATGGTAAAAGAATCCTCATTCTGCTCAATCACTTTCTGTGGCTTCAGCAACTTGGCTATTTTACGAGTGGCAAAGTCGATACCTTAAAAATAATTTTAAAAAATATTTGAACATTCGCTTGAGATGCAAAAGTGAAGAATTTGGCAGCTGTTCTCAAAATCACTGCATGTAATTGTTAGCATTTCCTGTACAACTTCAATGTTTTTTGCTGCTGAAATTAGATCTACAGGGAACCGTCTTGGCAAACTGCCAACCACAGCCTGACTAAAAAGTTTGCACATGCCAGGTGCAGTAATCCCAGCACTATGGGACAGAGAGAGAGGAGGATTGTTTGAGCTCAGGAATTTCAGACCAGCCTGGGCAACATAGCAAGACCCTATCTCTATAAAAAAATATAAACTGTCAGCCAGGCACGGTAGCTTACACCTGTAATCCCAGCACTTTGGGAGGCCAAGGAGGGCAGATCACCTGAGGTCAGGAGTTTGAGACCAGCCTGACCAACATGGAGAAACCCCATCTCTACTAAAAACTACAAAATTAGCCAGGCATGGTGGCACATGCCTGTAACCCCAGCTACTCGGGAGGCTGAAGCAGAAGAAGTGCTTGAACCCGGGAGGCAGAGGTTGCGGTGAACTGAGATCACACCACTGCACTCCAGCCTGAGCAACACAGAGAGACTCCATCTCAAAAAAAAAAAAGGAAGAAAGAAAAAGAAAACCAAAGGGACAGAGTTTAGGCCCCCCAACCCAGCCTCGGTCACAACTCTGCCTTTTTCTGCCTTACGTATTTACACTTTGAATTAAGAGAGCATTTGAACAGTTTCTCAACAACAATGAAAACAAAACTCAAAAACCACTGGATTCATGTATATACCTCTCCCTCTCTCTCTATATATATATATATACACACACATACACACACACACACACATATATATATATACCTTTTTATTTTTCTTTTTTTCCGAGACACAGTCTCACTCTGTCGCCCAGGTTGTGGAAAACAGTGGCACAATTTCAGCTCACTGCAACCTCCACTCCTGGGTTCAAGCAATTCTCTTGCCTCAGCCTTCTGAGTAACTGGAATTACAGGCTTGCATTACCACACCCAACTATGTACTACAACGTATTTATAAATCTCTCTTTTTTTTTTTTTTTTTTGAGACAGGATCTCATTCTGTCACCCAGGCTGGAGTGCAGTGGTGCAATCATGGCTCACTGCAGCCTCGACCTTTCAGGCTCAAGTGATTCTCCTATCTCAGCCTCTCGAATATCTGGGACTACAGGCACATGCTACCATGCCTAGAAATGTTTTAAATACTTTTTTGTAGAGATCAGGTCTCACTATGTTGCCCAGGTTGGTCTCGAACTCTTGGGCTCAAGCAATCCTCCCACCTCAGCCTCCCAAAGTGCTGGGATTACAGACATGAGCCATCCTGCTCAGCTAGAAATCTTGAATAAGCTTTAAAAAAGAGTTCCACAGGGAAACATGGAATGCTAAGAAGATGAAGATCAGGGTTTGGAATCCCAGTTCCACTTAGTGCCTTTGAGCATATTATGTAGCTAGAAATAAACACCACTATTTTAAATAATAGCCAGGTGACAACTCAGCAGGGAGCTGAAAGAAGAATCAAGCCACGCAGATTTCTGGAAAACAGTTTAAGGTAGAAATCCAGGGAGCCCTGGTACTCTGAGGAAGGGTGTGTCAGTGTGTTTTGGGAACTCTGAGGAGCCTAGGGTAGCTGCAGCAGAATTAGGGAGAGGGAGGAAGAGAGGAGTTAGAGATGAGATGTGATTCTGCCAGCCGCGGTGGCTCATGCCTGTAATCCCAGCACTTTGGGAGGCAGAGGCAGGTGGACCACCTGAGGTCAGGAGTTCAAAACCAGCCTGGGCAACATGGCAAAACCCCATCTCTAGAAAACAAAAATTAGCTGAGCATGGTGGTGCGCCCCTGTAATCCCAGCTACTCAGGAGGCTGAGGCAGGAGCATCACTTGAACCCAGGAGGTGGAGGCTGCAGTGAGCGGAGATCGTGCCACTGCACTCCAGCCTGGGTGACAGAGCAAGACTCCATTTCAAAAAAACCCCAAACAACAACAACTAAAAATAAAACAATAGTATAAATGTCCTCATCCTAAGAAAAAATTTTTGTAGCCAGGCGCAATGGCTCATACTTGTAATCCCAACACTTCTGGAGGCCAAGGTGGGAGGATCACTTGAGCCCAGGAGTTCAAACCAGGCTGGACAACATAGCAAGACCCCATTTCTACTTAAAAAAAAAAAAAACAGCTGAGGCTGGGCATGCTGGCTCACACTTGGGCTGAGCTGAGGCAGGAGAATCAGTTGAACACAGGAGGCAGAGGTTGCCATGAACTGAGATCGAGCCACTGCACTCCAGCCTGGGCAACAGAGTGAGTGAAATTCCATCTCAAAAACAAACAAATAAACCAACATCTCAAAAACCATCTGGGCATAGTGATGCATGCCTATGGTCTCAGCTGCAAATAAAAAAGCCTGCGTGTATGAGTTTAAATCTAGAACTCCAGTTTTTAGTTTGAGATGCAATATGATCCAGGCTTTACTGGTTTTCAACAATATTTAAGTATTGACACCAAAACTTTAAAATCACTTCCTATTACTATTATTTTTTTGAGAGAGGGTCTCATTCTGTTGCCCAGGCTGGAGTGCAGTGGTGTGACCTTGGCTCACTGCAGCCTTTGCTTCCCAGGCTCAAGAGATCTTCCCAGCTCAGCTCCCAAGTAGCTGGGGCTACAGGCATGTGCCACCACACCCGGCTATTTTTTTAATTTTTCTTTCATTAGAGATGAGGTTTCACCATGTTACCCAGGCTCATTTCCTATTATTAATATGACCAAGCCAAATTTACTGCTGACTTTCCTTAAACCCTATTATGTAAGCAAGACAAAACCCAATAACTTTAGACTAACAATGACTTTAGAGTTATGATTTTAAGCAGTTATGCTTTCAATATTTTTGAGGCGCCAGGCACGGTGGCTCATGCCTATAATCCGAGCACTTTGGGAGGCCGAGGCAGGTAGACTAACACGACCAGCCTGACCAACATGGAGAAACCCTGTCTCTACTAAAACTACAAAATTAGCTGGGTGTGGTGGTGCATGCCTGTAATCGCAGCTACTCCAGAGGCTGAGGCAGGAGAATCACTTGAACCTGGGAGGCAGAGGTTGAGGTGAGCTAAGATTGCACCATTGCACTCCAGGCTGGGCAACAAGAGCAAAACTCCATCTCAAATAAATAAATAAATACATACATACATACATACATAAATCTGGTTGGGCGTGGTGGTTTACGCTTGTAATCCCGGCACTTTGGGAGGCCGAGACGGGCAGATCACCTGAGGTCAGGAGTTCGAGACCAGCCTGACCAACATGGTGAAACCGCATCTCTATCAAAAAATAAAATAAAAATTAGCTGGGCTTGGTGGTCTGTACCTGTAGACCTGGCTGCTGGGGAGGCTGAGATGGGAGGATTGCTTAAGCCTGGAAGGAGGAGGTTGCAGCAAGCCAAGATGGTGCCACTACACTCCAGCCTGGGCAACAAAGTGAGATCCTATCTCAAAAAATAAAAATAAAAATAAAATAAAATGAATACATTGGCATAACTTCTGGTCACTTTCTACCAGGTTCACACTTACTAGGACCTCAACAGTCCAAAAGGCTATATTCCTCATAAGGCTGTTAACCAGGTCAAGCCATGCTTTTTCATCCGCTAGATTGTGTTATATAGAAAATAAGACATTTGAGGCCGCGCGCGGTGGCTCACGCCTGTAATCCCAGCACTTTGGGAGGCCGAGGCAGGCGGATCACAAGGTCAGGAGATCGAGACCATCCTGGCTCACATAGTGAAACCCCGTCTCTACTAAAAAAAAATAAACAATTAGCTGGGCGTGGTGGCGGGCGCCTGTAGTCCCAGCTACTCGGGAGGATGAGGTGGGAGAATGGCGAGAACCCAGGAGGTGGAGCTTGCAGTGAGATGAGATCGCACCACTGCACCTCCAGCCTGGGTGGCAGAGTGAGACTCCATCTCTTTTTTTTTTTTTTTTGAGACAGAGTCTCGCTCTGTCGCCCAGGCTGGAGTGTAGTCGGATGATCTCAGACTCCACCTCAAAAAAAAAAAAGAAAATAAGACATTCAAGTAGGAGGGAACAGTCCGATGACATGCTATTACAAATGTGTGAGCATATACACTTGAGGGTAGGATTTCAAAGGAGTCCACACAAATGTACACTTATCTAAGCTTCAGATGATTATATTAACCTTTAATCTCAAAGCCACTTCTAATCTTAAGGCAATGTGGGTTGAAGGCAAGAGGGGATCCCTTTAAATCTCGGTGTAGGGCCAGGTGCGGTGGCTCATGCCTGTAATCCCAGCACTTGGGAGGCCGAGGCAGGCAGGTAGGTCACCTGAGCTTAGGAGTTTGAGACCAGCCTGGGCAACATGGTGAAACCCTGCCTCTACTAAAAATGTAAAATTAACTGGGTGTGGGGCCATGCGCCTGTAATCTCAGCTACTTGGGAGGCTGAGGCAGGAGAATTGCTTGAACCTGGGTGACTGAGTTGCAGTGAGCTAAGATCCGTGCCACTGCACTCCAGACTGGGCAACAAAGCGACACTCTGTCTCAAAAATTAATTAATTAATTAAATATATCCCAGTGTATACAATAACCTGGGGCAAGCTGGTAACACCACCACCTTCTCGGGTTCATAACAGGACTAAAGGCGAGGACCTGCGCAAGTTGGTCAATATCTATGGGCATTAACATAGGGCTTTTCCATTCCTGAGGCACTGCACCCTCGGTGTTCTTGGCTACTGTGGGGGTACACCAGGAACTCCCAAATCCCAGGTTAGCTGCAAATATTAAAACCCAAGCAAGGCTGAGGCAGGAGGATTGCATGTGGCCAGGAGTTTGAGACCAGCCTGGGCAACATAGCAAGACACCGTCTCTGCAAAAAAATTGAAAAATTAGCCAAGTGTGGTGGTATGCTTCTGTTGTCCCAGCTACTTGGAAGGCTGAGGTGGGAGGATCGCCTGAGCACAGGAATTCAAGGCTGCAGTGAGCCATGACCACACCACTGCTCTCCAGCCTGAGCGACGGAGCAAGACGCTGTCTCAAAAAACCCCAAGTAACCTTTCTTCTTTGTGCAAGGACAAGTTGCCTTTCTTCTCACTGTGGTTTGGCAGATGCTGGGAGAGAGTGATACCAGAGCCCGGGTGGGAGCTGCAGGATCAGTTCCTGAACACTAGTTTTTAGACAAAAGGGAGTGATTTTCTGCCCTCAAATGAGATGCCAGCTGGAGCACATCATGAGATGTGTGCTGTGTATTTGCTGGTGACTTATTTGACCCTTAGCATCACTGCCAACAGGCATTCACCTCACTTCTACTAATAAAAAAGAGGTAATTGGCTGGGCACGGTGGCTCATGCCTGTAATCCTAGCACTTTGGGAGGCCAAGGCGGGTGGATCCTGAGGTCAGGAGTTCGAGACCAGCGTGGCCAAGATGGTAAAACTCCGTCTCTACTAAAAATACAAAAATTAGCCAGGTGAGGTGGCGGGCGCCTGTAATCCCAGCTACTCAGGAGGCTGAAGCAAGAGAACTGCTTGAACTCGGGAGGCACAGGTTACGGTGAGCCAAGATTGCACCACTGCACTCTAACAGGCAAGACTCCATCTCAACAACAACAATGAAAAAGAGGCGATCATTTATTATTTTCCTAGACCCTACAATTTAAAGATCTAAGTATATATTTGTGATTTTTTATGGAATGTATTTTCCTTACATGTATACGAACAAGCATATACATTTAAATTAAATTATATATTCCCGTAAATCAGTAAAATTCAGGATTGCTAGCTGAATTCTTTCTTTCTTTTTTTTTTTTTTTTGAGATGGAGTCTTGCTCTATCGCCCAGGCTGGAGTGCAGTGGTTGGATCTCAGCTCACTGCAAGCTCCGCCTCCCGGGTTCACGCCATTCTCCTGCCTCAGCCTCCCGAGTAGCTGGGACCACAGGCGCCGGCCACCTCGCCCGGCTAATTTTTTGTATTTTTAGTAGAGACGGGGTTTCACCGTGTTAGTCAGGATGGTCTCGATCTCCTGACCTCGTGATCCGCCCGTCTCGGCCTCCTAAAGTGCTGGGATTACAGGCTTGAGCCACCGCGCCCGGCCTCTTTTTTTCTTTATCTTATTGACTTATTTTTTTTTTTTTGAGACCAAGTCTCACTCTGTTGCCCAGGCTAGAGTGCAGTGTCGTGATCTGGGCTTACTGCAACCTCTGCCTCTCGGGTTCAAGTGATTCTCGTGCTTCAGCCTCTCGATTAGCTGGGACTACAGGCATGAGCCACCATGCCTAGCTAATTTTTATATTTTTAGTAGAGATGGGGTTTCACCATGCTGGCCAGGCAGGTCTCGAACTTCTGACCTCAGGTGATCCACCTGGCTTGGCCTCCCAAAGTGCTGGGATTACAGGCGTGAACCACCGTGCCCAGTCTGCTAGCTTAATTTTTTTTTTTTTTCAAGATGGAGTCTTGCTTTGTCTCCCCGGCTAGAGTGCAATGGCACAATGTCAGCTCACTGCAACCTCCGCCTCCTGGGTTCAAGCAATTCTCTTGCCTCAGCCTCACAAGTAGCTGGGATTACGGGTGCATGCCACCATGCCTTGCTAATTTTTTGTACTTTTAGTAGAGGCAGGGCTTACATGTTGGCCAGGCTGGTCTCAAACTCCTGACCTCTTGATCTGCCCACCTTGGCATCCCAAAGAACTGGGATTACAGGTGTGAGCCACTGCACCCCAGCCCCACTCAATTCTTAAGATAAAATGTATTACAGTATTATGGCCAAGCGCGGTGGCTCGCACCTGTAATCCCAGCACTCTGGGAGGCCGAGGCGGGCAGATCACCAGATCAGAAGATTGAGACCATCCTGGCTAACATGGTGAAAACCTGTCTCTACTAAAAATACAAAAAATTAGCCAGGTGTGGTGGCGGGCACCTGTAGTCCCAGCTACTCGGGAGGCTGAGGCAGGAGAATGGCGTGAATCTGGGAGGCGGAACTTGCAGTGAGCCGAGATGGCGCCACTGCCCTCCAGCCTGGGTGACAGAGTGAGACTCCATCTCAAAAAAAAAAAAAAAAAAAAGTATTACAGTATTATGTAAACAACCACTTTAGTGCTGTAAGTGTGACCTAAGTACTTAGCACTTTAACAAATTGATGTAAGCACTTAGTACTTTAACAAATTAGATCTGAAGTTGAAACACAGTTGCTGATTTTCAGAAAACTTTTGGATTTATGGGTTTCAGGATAGAGTACCTCAAAACATGGCACCTTAATATATTAGTCCGTTTTCATGCTGCTGATAAAGACATACCCGAGAGTATGTCTTTAGTAACTTATAGAGAAAAAGAGTAACTTATAGAGAACTTATAGAGAGTAACTTATAGAGAAAAAGAGGTTTAACTGACTCTCAGTTGCACGTGGTTGGGGAAGCCCAGAAATCATGGCAGAAGGCAAAGACACGATTTACATGGTGGCAGGCAAGAGAGAATGAGAGCCAAATGAAAGGGGAAACCCCTCATAAAAGCATCAGATCTCATGAGACATTCACACATTCACTACGGCGAAAACACTATGGGGAAAACCACCCCCCATGATTCAATTATCTCTCATCAGGTCCCTCCCACAACACATGAGAATTATGGGAGCTACAACTCCCATATGAGATTTGGGTGGGGACACAGCCAAACCATATCACTTGGCATCTGAGGAAATAACAGAAGCAGGAAGGTCCCCCTCAGACCTTCTTCTGCCCCTCTTCCCTGAAGCAGGCCATAAAAGAATCCTCTGCTCTTCCTCTGAAGATCATAAGACTCTCAAGTGAGAGGTGCCTTTCCCACACCCAGAAGAACACTCTTATCTCCTGGGATATGAAAGACCAAAAAAAAAAAAAAAAATGCCCCTTTATCAACTAAGATGGACCCTAAGGTTAAGAAAACAAAAATTGCCTACGGGTCAAGGGTTCAGGGATCGGCCGGCATGGCAACTTCCCAGAGTCCTAAAGCTACAAGAAAAACTACACTCGTGGTAGGCGCGGTGGCTCACACCTGTAATCCCAGCACTTTGGGAGGCCGAGGGGGGTGGATCACCAGAAGTCAGGAGCTCAACACCAGCCTGACCAACATGGTGAAACCCCGTCTCTACTAAAAGTACAAAATTAGCGGGACGTGGTGGCGCACGCCTATAATCCCAGCGACTTGGGAGGCTGTGGCAGGAGAATCTCTTGAACCGGGGAGGTGGAGGATGCAGTGAGTTGAGAGTCCGCGCACCGTTGGCACCGCGATGAGGGCGGGAAGCACAGCGCGGGCCCGCAGGAGCCAGGACACCGCGGGCCGCCAGCCCTGGCGGGAGGCGGCGGTCGGGCACGCCTGGGACCGAACCAGGCTCTGCACTCCCGCGTGCGCCCGGACCTGAAGGATCGTCCGCGGGTTCCGGGATTCTGCGTCCCCGACCGGCTCCGGGTGCGCCGCGGGACCTCGCTGGGGGAGCCATGGCGCGCCGGGGGTCCCGGGGCCCGCGCGGAAGGCGGCTGAGGGGAGGGCCGCCGGGCAGAGGCTTCGGTCCCGGGCGTCTCCTCCCCGGCCGGACCCCCAGTCTGCAGTCTCCGCGGGTCTGCCGCGTGCGGGTAGAGACGGACGTGGGGCTGGACGCGGGGACGGACGGGCTGGGGACCGGCGGCCAGGGGGACAGAGGCCGTGGAGAGACGGCCGTGGGGACGGGGGGCGGGTGGGCGCGGGGAAGGATGCACTGGGGGACGGAAGGACTGGGGTCCCGGGCCCGATGGACGGAGGCGCCAAAGACCGGCGGACTCTGGGCGACTGGGCGACGGTGGGCGCAGCAGGGCGAAGGCACCGACAGCGGACGTACCTACAGGCCCGGCCCGGCCGCCTTCGCCTGACCCCAAGACAGACGGCGAGCCCCGCGGCCCGCCGCCTCCCCTCCACCCTACCTAGGGCCAGCATGTAGCCCTCGAAGTTGTCGCTGCTGAGCAGGGTCCAGGTACCGCTGAGGTCGGCGGGCATGGTCGGAGGTCGCAGGACAAACCCCGGCGGGCGGCCAGAGGCTCGGGCCGGGCCCTATAAACCAGGCGGGGCGGGGCGGGGGGGGGGCCGCGCGCGGGAGGCGCAGGTGGGGCCGAGTGGGTCCCTCTCGCCGCTAGAAGCCGCTGCGCTCCCGGCCGCCTCCGCCCGCTGCTCCTGGCTCTACCCACCGCGCGGCAGCTCCCCCCTTTTCTTGGGGCTTCCTCTCCTGCTGCTTTCTCATGCCCCAGACTGTTTCGGGCCACATTTCCTTCCCTGCTTATATGTTAATGACCCAGGGATGACCTTCAATCTCATGGCATTGAATGTTGTCAGCTTCAAATAACAATATACCCCTCAACGTAACTCATGGTCTCAATAAATAGGAGTTTATTTTTCTTAACAAGCAGTCCTGAGAGAAGTGATTGCTGGCGATGATTCGCACCTCGGAATCACACGCAGTGATTCGCACCTCGGTAACACCGCACCTGCGTGGTGGCCTTTCGTTTCTGCTTGTTATCTCCTGGTCATGAGCTGGCAACTGGGTTCCCAGCCAGGACATCCACATTCAAGGTGGGGAAAAGGGAAAAAACCACCGGTCAGTATCCCTGCAGCACAAACCTCCCCATCTCCTGGAAGTCTGGATAGTTGGAAAAAAGAAAAAATTACCCAGCAGGTTTCTGTATACATTTCATTAGCCAAAACTGTATCAATGCCGCTTCTAACTGCAAGGGGGCCTGGGGAATCTAGTCTCCAGCACTTAGCCTCAGAGCAGAGAAAAGCAAAGGAGAAAGGGTGTGAATATGGGCGAACCTACAACATTAGCCACAAACACCGCCTAGAAATGCTGGCTCCAAGATTGACTGATTTTATTTTATTTTATTTTGAGAAGGAGCATCACTCTATCTCCCAGGCTAGAGTACAGTGGTTCAATCTCGTCCCACTGCAACCTCCGTCTCCTGGGTTCAAGCGATTCTCCTGCCTTAGCCTCCTGAGTGGCTGGGATCACAGACGCCTGCCATCACGCCCAACTATTTTGTTGTATTTTTAGTAGAGATGGGGGTTTCACCATGTTGGCCAGGCTGGTCTTGAGCTCCTGACCTCATGATTCACCCGCCTTGGCCTCCCAAAGTGCTGGGATTACAGGTGTGAGCCACTGCACCTGCCCTATTTATTTTTCTTTTTATTTTTTGAGATAGAGTCTTACTCTGTCGCCCAGGTTGGAGTACAATGGTGTGATCTTGGCTCACTGCAACCTCTGCCTCTTGGGTTTAAGCAACTCTCCTGCCTCAGCCTCCTGAGTAGCTGGGATTACAGATATCTGCCACCATGCCTGGCTAATTTTCATATTTTTTAGTAGAGGCGGAGTTTCACCATGTTGGCCAGGCTGGTCTCGAACTCCCAACCTTAAAAGATCCACCCAACTAAGCTTCCCAAAGTGCTGGAATTACAGGCATGAGCCACCACGCTCGGCCTGATTACTTTTTGAGACAGAGTCTTGCTCTGTTGCCCAGGCAGGAGTGCAGTGGTGTGATCATGGTTCACTGTAGCCTCAACCTCCTGAGCTCAAGTGATCTTCCTGCCTCAGCCTTCCGAGTAGCTACAACTACAGGCATATGTGACCATGCCTCGCTAATTTTTAAAATTTTTTTGTAGAGATGGAGTATCCCTGTGTTGCCCGGGGTTGGTCTCAAACTCCTAGGCTCAAGCTGTCCTCCGACCTTGGCCTCCCACACTACTGGGATTACAGGTGTAAGCCACTGTGTCCAGCTCAAGATTTATACGTCAATTTCTGACCTCTTCTATGAGTTCCAGACTAAAAAATATAAAAGCTAGCCGGCCGAGAGTGGTGGCTCACACCTATAATCCCAGCACTTTGGGAGGCCGAGGTGGGTGGATCACCTGAGGTCAAGAGTTTGAGACCAGCCTGGTCAACATAGTGAAACCCTATCTCTACTAAAAATACAAAAAATTAGCCAGGCATGATGGTGGGCACCTGTAATCCCAGCTACTTGGGAGGCTGAGGCAGGAGAATCGCTTGAACCCAAGAGGTGGAGGTTGCAGTGAGCCAAGACTGTGCCATCGCACTCCAGCCTGGGCAACAAAAGCCAAACTCCGTCTCAAAAAATAAAAAATAAAAGCGGGCCAGGCGCGGTGGCTCACACCTGTAATCCCAGAACTTTGGGGGGCCGAGGCGGGCAGATCACCTGAGGTGGGGAGTTTGGGACTAGCCTGACCGACATGGAGAAATCCCATCTCTACTGAAAAAAAACAAAACAAAACACAAAATTAGCCGGGCGTGGTGGTGCATGCCTGTAATCCCAGCTACTTGGGAGGCTGAGGCAGGAGAATCGCTTGAACCCAGGGGGTGGAGGTTGTGATGAGCCGATACTGCACCATTGCACTCCGGTCTGGGCAACAAGAGCAAAACTCCGCCTCAAAAAAACATAAAAATAAAAATAAATAAATAAAAGCTAACATTTAGCTGGGCACAGTGGCTCACGCTGTAATCTCAGCACTTTGGGAGGCTGAGGTGGGTGGATCGCCTGAGGTCAGGAATTTGAGACGAGCCTGGCTAACGTGGTGAAACCCCATCTCTACTAAAAAAAATACAAAAATTAGGTGTGGTGGCACATGTCTGTAGTCTCAGCTCCTGGAGAGGCTGAGGCAGGAGAATCACTTGAACCTGGGAGGCAGAGATTGCAGTGAGCAGAGATTGTGCCATTGCACTCCAGCCTGGGGGACAGAGTGACTCTGTCTCAAAAAAAAAAAAAGCTAACATTTGTTGAGTGCTATGTATATTATTATTTGTTGTCAAATCCTACTTCTCCAATAGTTATTTTACTATCTCCCTTTGACAGAGCTAAAAACTGAGGCATAGAGAGGTTAACTAACTTGCCCAAGGTCATAGAGTTGGCAGAGTCTGGATTCAAACCCAGGTAACCTGCCTGCACGTTCAGTGCCACCTCTCGCCTCTTACTTGACGTCTCCACTTGCCTATCTTAAAGGCATCTGAAACTTAAGACATCTGAAACTTGACACATCTAAGCTAGAAAGTGTAAGAACACCTGTAATCCCAGCACTTTGGGAGGCCGAGACGGGTGGATCACGAGGTCAGGAGATCGAGACCATCCTGGCTAACACGGTGAAACCCCGTCTCTACTAAAAATACAAAAAACTAGCCGGGCGAGGTGGCAGGCGCCCGTAGTCCCAGCTACTTGGGAGGCTGAGGCAGGAGAATGGCGTAAACCCGGGAGGCGGAGCTTGCAGTGAGCTGAGATCCGGCCACACTCCAGCCCCGGCGACAGAGCAAGACTCCGTCTCACAACAAAAAAAAAAAAAAAGAAAGTGTAAGAACAAATTTTTTTCCAGTTCTCCTTATCTCCATATATTCCACCATTAGGCCGCTGGTTGCTCAAGCTAAGAATCCAGTAGATGTGTGGATTTCCATCTTCTCTGCTGGCCAAAATCTAGTCCCTCAGCAAGTCCTCTTGGTTCTACCATCTTAACCCAAGTCCCCATCATCTCTTGCCAGGACCACTTATAAAAGTCTTTCATCTGGACCTGCTGCTTCCCCCCTGAGCCCCTCAAAACAATTCTCCATACACAGCCACAGCAAGATTTTAAGGCATATAATTCAGATCTTCTCACTCCTTGCTTACAGCGCTTCAGTATTGTCCTATTATTCTTTTTTCTTTTTTTTTTCTTTATTTTCTTTATTTATTTATTTTTTTGAGATGGGGTGTCATTCTGTTGCCCAGGCTGGAGTGCAGTGGCACAGTCTCGGCTCACTGCAACCTCCACCTCCTGAGTTCAAGCAATTCTGTCTCAGCCTCCTGAGTAGGTGGGACTACAGGCGCCTGCCACTATGCCCGGCCAATTTTTGTATTTTTAGTAGATATGGGGTTTCACAATATCGGTCAGGCTGGTCTTGAACTCCTGACCTCAGGTGATCCACCCACCTCGGCCTCCTAAAGTGCTGGGATTACAGGTGTGAGCCACCGCTCCCGGCCTGTCCTATTTTTCTTAAAAGGAAATTTGCACTCTCTCTCATGGTTAGGTTTACAAAGTCCTTCCTGGTTTGGCTCCTGGCTACTCCTCCACCAGCGGTACATCCTGTCTCCCCCAACTCAGTTCCTCTAATCACATCACGCCCTTTTCCTTCAGAGTCTTGGTATTTGGTGTTCCCTTTCTGGGATGTTTTTTCTCCTGGTTTTTGCCTGGTTAGCTCCTTTGGCTTCCAGCTCAGAAGTCACTATTGGGGTACAGTCTTTTCTTTTCTTTTCTTTTTTTGAGACCGAGTCTCACTTTGTTGCCCAGGCTGGAGTGCAGTGGCATGATCTCGACTCACTGCAAGCTCTGCCTCCTGGGTTCACGCCATTCTTCTGCCTCAGTCTCCTGAGTAGCTGGGACTACAGGTGCCCGCCACCACACCTGGCTAATTTTTTGTATTTTTTAGTAGAGACAGGGTTTCACCGTGTTAGCCAGGAGGGTCTCAATCTCCTGACCTCGTAATCCACCTGTCTTGGCCTCTCAAAGTGCTGGGATTACAGGGGTGAGCCACAGCGCCTGGCCATAGGGGTACAGTCTTTTCTAGACATGGTCTCCATGGAGAGGAATTTTCCCTAAACACCCCTAGTCTTTGCTCATCCTCTTAGGATTGGAACAACTAGGATTGAAGGAGTGCCTGGGACATGGAACTCTCACTGCTAAAATTGGAAAAGTCCCTGGTAAACTGGAATGAATGCTTGTTCTCAGGGCCACAGGCACTGAACCATTTTTGTCAACTAAGTAGAGGTAATCTATAAAAAATTATAATCCTAGGCTGGGCGTGGTGGCACACGCCTGTAATCCCAGCATTTTGGGAGGCCGAGGCAGGAGGATCGTTTGAGCCCAGGGTTTTGAGATCAGTATGGGCAAGATAGCAACGTCCTGTCTCTACAAAAAATAAAAAACTAGCTGGGTGTGGTGGTATGCACCTGTAGTCCCAGCTACTCGGGAGACAGAGGTGGGACGATTGCTTGAACCTGGGAGGTTGAGGCTGCAGTGAGCCGTGACGGAACCATTGCATTCCAGCCTGAATGACAGCGTGAGACCCTGTCTCGAAAAAAAAAAAAATCTAAATCTAAAGTATTTATTTACTTATTTATTTACTTAGAGAGAGAGTCTCCCTTTGTCACCCAGGCCGGAGTGCCATGGCTCAACCTCTGCCTCCCGGGTTCAAGAAATTCTCCTGCCTTTGACTGGGCGCGGTGACTCACGCTTGTAATCCCAGCACTTTGGGAGGCCGAGGCGGGCGGATCACGAGGTCAGATAGAGACCATCCTGGCGAACATGGTGAAACCCCATCTCTACTAAAAATACAAAAAAAAAAAAAGTCAGCCGGGCATGGTGGTGGGCGCCTATAGTCCCAGCTACTCGGGAGGCTGAGGCAGGAGAATGGCGTGAACCCGGGAGGCGGAGCTTGCAGTGAGCCAAGATTGCGCCACTGCACTCCAACCTGGGCCACAGAGCGAGACTCTGTCTCAAAAAAAAAAAAAAAAGAAAGAAATTCTCCTACCTCAGCCTCTAGAGTAGCTGGGATTACAGGCATGAGGCACTGTGCTCAACCCTTTTGTTGCTTTTTTTTTCGGTATTATTTTTCAGTTGGTTTAGAATTTGGACAGAAGAGTACTTGGATATCTTCAGGAACCTGAGAGGCACCTTCTCAGAACAGCCTTCCCATATGCTCCTAATACACACTTACTCCACATCACCTCTCTGCTTACATCCTTTATCATTATTATAATCCACAATTACATATTTTTCGTTTTTATTGACTGCCTTTTCCATGAAACTTTCCAGGGCAGAGCCCATGTTCATTTCATTCACCACTCCAGTATCTCCAGGGTCTAGTACAGTGCCTGGCAAGTACTCAATAAATGTTTGTTGACTGACTGACTGGCTATGACCTTTTCCAAAGGAGAAATGCCATTTTCATTGAGAAGCCAGAGTGACATCACCCTGCCCATAACGAGCTAGCTGTTGATTCTCGTAACAATAAGGCATTGATTCCAGGCTTGGTGTGGTGGCTCATGCCTGTAATCTCAGCACTTTGGGAGGCTGAGTTAGGAAGGTCACTTGAGGTCAAGAGTTCGAGACTAGTCTGGCCAACAGGGTGAAATCCCGTCTCTACTAAAACCACAAAAATTAGTCAGGCGTGTAATCCCAGCTACTGGGGAGGCTGAGGCAGGAGAATTGCTTAAACCCGGGAGGCAGAGGTTGCAGTGAGCCGAGATTGCGCCATTGCACTCCAGCCTGGGTAAAGAAGCAAGACTCCATCTAAAAAAAAAAAAAATTCCAGATGACTAAGAGAACAGGATATACAGAAATCTTACTTCCTATTCTTAATATCTTATTGTTCTAAAACTTGGCCTGAAAATGAAAATCACAGAAAAACTAATAATAGTTTTAACCTTCGTGCTGGTTGTTGTGGCTTCTGGCCAGCTTGAGCAAGGGTCATCTATTATGGACAGAATTGAATTTCAGTTGAAGTAGACATAGACTCCACTTGCCATAGGATAAGGACTAATTTTTATCCTTTACAATTCTAATATCTTTCCAGACAGGACACAAGGTTACCTCTGGAAGGAGAGGAAGAATTTATTTGGCCAAATTTGAGCCCTTTCTTTCCTTCTGTTTGGTGCTGGCAAAGTAAACCAGAAGATTACAGCCAAGACTGAGGTCCTGAACCTGTGTACAAGCACTGGTCCTCCTAGACAGCAACAGATGGGGATTGCTGAGGGGCACTTTATCCTGGAACCTCTCTTCTGTTGCTTGATGGAGTCTGATGCTGGTTAGGCAAAGACTGGCACGGACCTTATGGTGGACTCCACACCATCCACACCTCCCCTCCCTACCACAAGAAAGCAGTACCATTAGGGAGTTTGGTCCAGCTCCTGAAGGTAGACCTGGATTAGTATCAGGCTAAACCAATCCCGGAAACCCTATTAGCTTTGCCAGTGATCGGCTTTAGGGCGAAGCAGGTTTAAGTGACTGAATCAGCCAGTGAGATGCGATGAGGAGTTTGAAAGGGAACAGAGCCATGGGGAGTTACTCCTAACATGAACAAGGAAGCCTGGCTACTGGTGACTCTCCTATCACTCAAGGGCACTAGATTTAAGACACTGTGACTAGAAGAGTAGAGGGATGGAAAGAACCCGGGTCCCCGAGGACAGTGTTGATTTACTGCATCTACAAACCTTCAATTCTGCCCTATATCTGTACTTCTGAGTATGTCTGTGTTTAAACCACTTTGAGCTGAGCTTCCTGCTACTTGCAATGAAAAAAAATTCTGATACATTTTGAAGCAGGATAGTTCCCTGACCCCTTCATTGGCAGGAACTGGAAGGCAGGGGCGCTGGAACCAGCCAGCTGCTTTGGTGCTGGCAGGGGCCCTTCCACTCACTTGGACCTGCTGTGCTCCACTTCTTATGGGAGGGGGAGCACATAGTCAGCGGGTGCAGGAGCCGGGGCAAGTGCTTTTGGGCACCTGCAGGAGCAAAACTTTGTGTGGGCCCCGCAGCAGCATCTGGTGAGGGTGCCTGCAACCCCTGAAGCCCCAGAAGGAGTGTTACAATGCCCTTTTAGCTTTGCTGTCCGTAGACAGCTTAAGTGTTAACAGCTCAGTGGAGGGTCAGTGTGACAGCCTTTTGCACCCGCACTTGTGGTACCCGACCTCCTGTCCAGCGTCCAGGAGAATGAGGTAGCACAAATGAATTGAAGATGGTAAATGCATGGAAATTTATTGCCAATGTAAGTGGAAGTAGGAAGAGGAGCTGAAAAGAGGATGGAGCAGGAAGGTAATATTCCCCTGAAGTCCAGCCATCCCTGGCTGGACTCCTCTTCAAAGCTACACCATGAAGCTGTCCCTCTGAAGTCAAGCCACTTCTTTCTGCCCTGCAGCCATAGTCTCCAACATCCAGCTGCTTCTCCTCTCTCTGCTGACTGAGCTTGGGTTTGTTTTTGTTTTGTTTTGTTTTTTTGAGACTGAGTCTTGCTCTATCACCTAGGCTGGAGTGCAGTCGCGTGATCTTGGCTCAGTGCAACCTCTGCCTCCTGGGTTCAAGTGATTCTCGTGCCTCAGCCTCCTGAGTAGCTGGGATTACAGGCACCCGCCACCACGTCCAGCTAATTTTTGTATTTTTAGTATAGGTGGGGTTTCGCCATGTTGGTCGGTCAGGCTAGTCTTGAATTCCTGATCTCAAGTGATCTGCCGCCTTGGCCTCCAAAAGTGCTAGGGTTACAGGCTACTGTGCCCAGCTGAGCCTGGGGTTTTCATGGGCACAGGATGGAGAGTGGGCCATGGGTAGTTATGGAAAAGGCAACTTTCAAGAGGGCAAACAGGGATGTAAATGCTCACTTTGGGCCATAGTATCAGGCTTTTCGGCTCCAGGTGGGGAGCCCTCACTGGGGACCCACCCTCTTCTGCTCAGAATTTCTGCCTCCTTTCCCTATCAACATCATAAATAAAATCAAGGTACTTCTGGCTGGGCACAGTGGCTCATGCCTGTAATACCAGCATTTTGAGGGGTAGAGATGGGGGATCACTCAAGGCCAGGAGTTTGAGACCAGCATGACCAACATGACAAAACCCCATCTCTACTGAAAATACAAAAATTAGCTGGGTGTGGTGGTGCATGCCTGTGATCCCAGCTACTCAGGAGGCTGAGGCATGAGATCACTTGAACCCGAGATTGTCTCAAAAAAAAAAAAAAAATCAAGGTACTGTTTTTTTTTTTTTTTGAGATGGAGTCTCACTCTGTCACCCAGGCTGGAGTGCAGTGGCACGATCTTGGCTCACTGTAACCTCTGCCTCCCAGGTCCAAGCAATTCTCCTGCCTCAGATTCCTGAGTAGCTAGGACCACAGGCGCCTGCCACCATGCCTGGCTAATTTTTTTGTATTTTTATTAGAGACGGGGTTTCACCACGTTGTCCAGGCTGGTGTTGAACTCCTGACCTTAGGTGATCCACATGCCTTGGCCTCCCAAAGTGCTGGGATTACAGGCACGAGCCACCACACCCGGCCAAGGTACCCTTTCTTCTTAAGCAACTTTCTTATGATTACTTATCTATTTGAGAGCAAAATTATGGTTCAGTTTTGAACATGCTTAAGTTGCTGAAGATACAAATGTTAAATAAAATACTACTTTGGTTGGGTGTGATAGCTCATGCCTGTAATCCCTGCACTGTGGGAGGCCAAGGCAGGTGGATCATTTGAGGTCAGGAGTTTGAGATCAGCCGGGCTAACATGGAGAAATCCTGGCTCTACTAAAAATACGAAAGTTAGCCGGGCAAGGTGGCGGCGCCTGTAATCCCAGCTACTTGGGAAGCTCAGGCAGGAGACTTTCTTGAACCCGAGAGGCGGAGCTTGCAGTGAGCTGAGATTGCGCCACTGCACTCCAGCCTGGGTGACAGAGCGAGACTCTGTCTCAAAAACAAAAAAACAAAAAAAACAAAAAAAAACCATACTTCATGCTAGACCAGCTTATGCAGTGGGAAATAAGTAAATAAAAA
The DNA here is from genome assembly GCF_002776525.5 of Piliocolobus tephrosceles. Classification (NCBI taxonomy): domain Eukaryota; kingdom Metazoa; phylum Chordata; class Mammalia; order Primates; family Cercopithecidae; genus Piliocolobus; species Piliocolobus tephrosceles. Next base: position 211,887,975 of record NC_045434.1, read on the forward strand.
TTTTGAAAATCACTTTATGAATACTATTGTCTCAACAAGAGTGTGGCTGGAGACTGGAGACTTGGGTCTTCTGCTTTGGTGACATTGATACTTTTAGCTATACTATTTCATTTTTTTGAAACAGGGTCTCAATTGCACAGGCTGGAGTGCAGTGGGACAATCACAGCTCACTACAGCCTCCATATTCCAGGCTCAAGCAATCTTCTCACCTCTACCTCCCAAGTAGCTGGGACTACATGCACAAGCTACCATGCCTGGCCTTTTTATTTACTTTTTTACTTTACTGTACTGTATTTTTTGAGACGGAGTCTTGCTCTGTCGCCCAGGCTGGCTGGAGTGCAGTGGCACAATCTTGGCTCACTGCAAGCTCCACCTTCTGAGTTCACGTCATTCTCCTGCCTCAACTTCCCAAGTAGCTGGGACTACAGGCGCCTACCACCACGCCCAGCTAATTTTTTGTATTTTTAGTAGAGACAGGGTTTCACCATGTTAGCCAGGATGGTCTTGATCTCCTGACCTCGTGATCCACTCACCTCGGCCTCCCAAAGTGCTGGGATTACAGGCGTGAGCCACCGCACCAGACATAGTACACTTGTTTTGTTTTTGTTTGTTTGTTGAGAGGGAGTTTTTGCTCTTGTTGCCCAGGCTGAATGCAGTGTCATGATTGTGGCTGACTGCAACCTCTGACTCCTGGTTTCAAGCAATTCTCCTGACTTAGACTCCCAAGTAGCTGGAATTACAGGTGTCTGCCACCATGCCCATATAATTTTTTGTATTTTTAGTAGAGATGGGGTTTCACCATGTTGGCCAGGCTGGTCTTGAACTCCTGACCTCAGGTGATCCACCCACCTCGGCCTCCCAAAGTGCTAGCATTACAGGTGTGAGCCACCGTGCCCAGCCTGAGCCACCATGCCCAGCCTTGTTTTGTTTTTTGAGACAGGGTCTGGCTCTGTCACCCAGGCTGGAGTGCAATGGTGCAATCTCAGCTCACTGTAACCTCTGCCTCCTGTGCTCAAACCATCCTCTCACCTCAGCCTCCTGAGTAGCTGGGACTATAGGCACATACTACCACACCCAGCTAATTTTTGTATTTTTGGTAGAGACAGGGTTTTGCCATGTTGCCCAGGCTAGTCTCGAATTCCTGGGCTCAAACAATCTGCTGCCTCTGATTCCCACATTTCTGAGATTACAGGCGTGAGCCACTGTGCCCAGTCAGTACTTTTTGTTTGTTTGTTTTTCCTCTAAAGATAGGGTCTTGCTATGTTACCCAGGCTGTTCTTGAACTCCTGGGCTCAAGCAATCCTTCCACCTTGGCCTTCCAAAGTGCTGGGACTACAGATGTGAGCCACCAAGCCTGGCTAAGTCACCACGCCCAGTGCTAGCCAATATACTTGTTCTAGTGTACAAATTGGACTCTAGCATTCCTCACACTGAAGTATTTATGGGTAAAATTACACATCTGGGATTTGCTTTAAAAGACTCCAGCAAAACAAAACAAGTGTAGATGAAGATTCGCAAAATGGTATGCTTGAAGTTCATGACGGGTACGTAGTGGTTCATTATACTATTATCACTAATTTCGTGTGTTTGCTATTTTCCCTAATGTTTTACAATGTAATTGTCAGGTTATCCATTGTTTTGGAAAATTTTATTGGGCAGCTTCACTCTATTTGGGAAGCACTGCGCACGGCAAGTCATTTAGACTTGGTAACACATGTGAGGGAGAAACGGATCTGAATTCCAGTTCTGAAACTGAGGTGACAGTTTCATTAAAGGGCAGCAAGGGGACAGCGATCATCCCTGCAGAGTCAAAACAGAGAATAATGGGACCAGGCACCACTATGACAGGTCAAAAACCCCATCTGGGCAGAGTGTGGTGGCTCACACCTGTAACTCCAGCACTTTGGGAGGCCGAGGTGGGTGGATCATTTGAGGCTAGGAGTTTGAGACTAGCTTGGCCATCACGGTGAAACCCTCTCTCTACCGAAAATACAAAGATTAGCCAGGTGTGGTGACACGTGCCTGTAATCCCAGCTCCTTGGGAGGCTGAGGCAGGAGAACTGCTTGAACCCAGGAGGCAGAGGTTGCAGTGAGCCGAGATCACGAGATCACGCCATTGCATTCCAGCCTGGGTGAAACAGCAACACTGTCTCAGAGGTGCGCACACACACACACAAGTTAATTATGGCCCATATCACCTTCTCCCTCGGATTCCACTCTTCTAGTTCCAAGGAATTGGCTAACACTGGGCAAGTTCAGCCTAGTCCTTCTGTGAGGACAGAAGACATCGGACTCATCTCCATGAGACTATCACAAACTGTTGTTGAAAGCTTTATTTGTCCTCACTTAGGGTAAATGAAAAATTTCAAGATTTGGCTACAACTTCATTATTCGAAAAGTAATATTTTACAGAAAGAGAGGTTGGGGTACTAGCTCTGAAGACAAAGCTTAGATTCAAGCCCAGCTTCACTATTTATACCAGTCCCCTGATTTTGCCATTTCCTTATGATATAAGGCACTCAGGAGCACAAGCCAAGCACGTAGTAAGTGTTCAGTCAGTGCTGGCGTGATGAAGTTCAAACAGCACCACTGGTAAACTACGTTCGGATTTCAGAGGTGGAGACTGTGTATGCAGCCTCACAGCTGAGTGGATGCCGTGGTGAAATGTTTAGATCACAGGCCTTTGAGAAGAATTATGAGGATGTTAGAGGAATGGGCCTCCTGTGGCACCCGGACATAAACGTTAAAGGAGGCTATTTCATCATATAACAACTTCCGGACTTCTACAAAAGTGAAAAGAGAGGTTTGGGTAAGGAAGATGAAAGCCTTCCCACCACCCTGCATGCTGACCTAGGGCATCCTTCCTTCTACTCTGTTGTTAGATCCTCACGATGGCCAAAAACATAAAGCATTCCTTAACCTAAACCATCCCTATGGCTCAATCTCTACCCCTTCATCACCAAGGAAAAGCCACTTCTCTTATTTGAAAGATCTGCTGTTCACATAGGCAAACACTACCACAAAGGCTCTCGATCATCCGAATGAAGACACCAGTCAAGGACTTTTACCGCAGCTTTGTTTGCCGCATTCAAATTACACAACGTAAGGGGTAAAGGGTACAATACATAAAACCCCCAGCATCAAACAAACAAGCCAAACAAAACACCAGCATCACACATTTCCTCTAAATTCACAGTACAAAAGCAAATTATGGAAATGATGCAGGAGAGAATAACAATGGCATATTTTCTTCACATCAGTCATTAATATTTATTCCCCTGTGAAATTCATTGTTCTAACTTCCGTTATTCAACGTGGAAGTTCTGTCCTTGATGACACCTAAAATTATGCTATTAGGTGGCAGCATCAAAAAGCCAAGCTTGCTCTCTATACAAAGCTTTTTCTTTGTACAAAGTTGTTGCTCCATAAATAGTGCAACAATAGGATCAGGCTGTGCAGTGGCTTACGCCTGTAATCCCAGCACTTTGGGAGGCCGAGGTGGGCAGATCACCTGAGGTCAGGAGTTCAAGACTAGCCTGTCTAACATGGCAAAACCCCATCTCTACTAAAAATACAAAATTAGCCGGATATGGTGCTGGGCGCCTGTAATCCTGGCTACTCGGGAGGCTGAGGCAGGAGAATTGCTTGAACCCGGGAGGCAGAGGTTGCAGTGAGCAGAGATGGTGCCACTGCACTCCAGCCTCACAGAGTGAGATTCCATCTCAGAAACAAAAAACAATAGGCTCATTGCACCCTTACCAGGGCTCCTGCAAGGGTCCCCACATGCCTTGTCCAGTGAAATCCTGAGGTCAGTACAGTCACAGCTGAGCAGGGCACAGGCACTTCTAAGTAGGAAGGCAAGACAGTACGAGAGAAGTTTCCAGCATTGGAACCTTTCTGCAGTTTACATGACACTTCAGATGAACGAGGTATAGTTTCCCAGAGGAAGTCCAAATTCAGTTCTGATAGCTTCATCTTGCTCTATCATGACTTTTCAGGGCTCCTTCAACTCTTAAACTTCAAGAAGCTAAGGAGAAAATGACCCTCATCTGCAGGATTTGAGGCTCCAGCCTTTCACTGACTTGGCAGACGGATCCTGAAACCTGCTCGCTGTCAGGCTTTTTTTTTTTTTTTTGAGATGGAGTCTTGCTCTGTCACCCAGGCGGGAGTGCAGTGGCATGATCTTCGCTCACTGCAACATTCTGCCTCCCAGGTTCAAGCAATTCTCCTGCCTCAGCCTCCCGAGTAGCTGGGACTACAGTCATGCGGCATCATGCCCAGCTAATTTTTTGTATTTTTAGTAGAGACTCCATCTCAAAAACAAACAAACAAACAAAAACGTATTTTAATTTACCATTGATTTTTACTACTTTTTTTTTTTTTGAGACGGAGTCTTGCTCTGTCACCAGGCTGGAGTGCAGTGGCGCGATCTCAGCTCACTGCAAACTCCACCAACTGGGGTCAAGCGATTCTCCTGCCTCAGCCTCCCAAGTAGCTTGGATTACAGGCGCGTGCCACTACATACAGCTAATTTTTGTATTTTTAGTAGAGATGGGGTTTCACCATATTGGCCAGGATGGTCTCGATCTCTTGACCCTGTGATCCATCTCAGGATCGCCTCGGCCTCCCAAACTGCTGGGATTACAGGCGTGAGCCACTGCGCCCAGATGATTTTTACTAAACTTTTAAGCTTTAGTTTAGGCAACAGATCAAAACTTCTTTCCCCAGTTAGTAACACCCAGATTGTTTCAGACCCCCAAATGGGAAGTCCAAAATATCAAGCTGTAGAATTCCTATGTCTTAGCTTCTGCAGTGTTTCTCTGCAAAGGGGCCAGGATGACCCCAGCATTCCTGTCTTCACTCTCAGAGCTGTACAAATTATGCTTTTCAATGTATTCTTGGACAAGATCTGGTACCAAGTAGCGAATGCTCTGGCCCCTTCTGAGGGCTCTGCGGATTTTTGTGGATGAGATGTCATTAGTGATCCATTCATTCACCACGTGAATGTTGCTCCGGTGTTTCCACAGCACGTCCGATTCATAGATAAATTTCTGAGCATCATTTCCAGCCCGAGTTACACATATGAGCCCATAGTTGGCCACGATTTGGGTGATGTCTTCACTCTTCCACAAATTGGGAACAGCAAAGGACTCCAATAAATCTGCCCCACACAGCAGCTTGACCTTTGGCACCGCTGGGAAGAATAAAACAGAGCTTTGGGGTACGATTTTTCTTCCCCTCTCTAACGCCTCCAAGTGGAAAGGGGTTTACTTTTCTAATAACCTGCTGTATCAAAATGAAGGTATGTATATGCTTTTCAAGAATGAGGGTTTAGGCCGAGTGTGGTGGCTCATGCCTGTAATCCCAGCACTCTGGGAGGCCGAGGCGGGTGGATCACTCGAGGTCAGGAGTTTGAGACCAGCCTGACCAACATGGTGAAATACTGTCTCTACTAAAAATACAAAATTAGCCGGGGGTGGTGGCGCATGCTTGTAACCCCAGATACTCGGGAGGCTGAGGCAGGAGAATCGCTTGAACTCGGGAGGCAGAGGTTGCAGTGAGCCAAGATCATGCCATCGCACTCCAGCCTGGGCAACAAGAGCAAAACTCCGTCTCAAAAAAAAAAAATGAATGACAGTTCACAGTTTTTATGAGAATCAGATTCCCAAAAAAGACCCAGGACACCTCAAAGATTAGAGACCACTGAAGGAGAAATAAGCTCCCAGTGCCTTTTACTCTCCTTCGCTTCATGAAACTAACAAGGGGCATTTTCCAGACACCCACAAGTGTGCAATATAAAACGAAAATAAAGGCCAGGCATAGTGGCTGACACCTGTAATCCTAGCACTTTGGGAGGCCGAGGCAGGAGGACTGCTTGGGGCCAGGAGTTCAAGACCAACCTGGCCAACATAGCAAGACTCCATCTCAAAAAACAAAAAAATAAGGCCCAGGCGCCATGGCTCACGCCTGTAATCCCAGCACTTTGGGAGGCCGAGGAGGGCAGTTCACAAGGTCAGGAGATTAAGACTATCCTGGCTAACACGGTGAAACCCCATCTCTACTAAAAATACAAAAAAAATTAGATGGGCGTGGTGGTGGGCATCTGTAGTCCCAGCTGCTTGGGAAGCTGAGGCAGGAGAATGGCGTGAACCCGGGAGGCGGAGCTTGCAATGAGCCGAGATTGTGCCACTGCACTCCAGCCTGGGCGACAGAGCAAGATTGCCTCAAAAAAAAAAAAAAAAAAAAAAATACACAGGGGTTTGCTCAGCTATAGAATCTTATCAACTCTAGTCCGTGGGTCTTGCTAAAACATACAAACCTTTTGTTTTTGGCTCTAGGGATTTCTTTTGACTAGAATCTTGTTTTTCAGTCCACTTCCTCTTCCTTCCAAGCCTTTCTACCGTAGGTGAGTTCTGCGGGTGATCACAGTGACTAGCCTCCAATTTCTCTTGATGATATCTATAAAACAACAAAACAATAGAATATTTCTCCTTCTCACATGCTCCATTAAAATATAACATGAACATTATTTATAGCGGGTGCGGTGGCTCACACCTGTAATCCCAGCACTTTGGGAGGCCGAGGCAGGTGGATCACGAGGTCAGGAGATCAAGACCATCCTTGCTAACACGGTGAAACCCCGTCTCTACTAAACATACAAAAAATTAGCTGGGCGCCGTGGCAGGCACCTGTAATCCCAGCTACTCAGGAGGCTGAGGCAGGAGAATCACTTGAACCTGGGAGGCAGAGGTTGCAGTAAGCCAAGATCACACCATTGCACTTTAGCCTGGGCAACAGAGTGAGACTCCGTCTCAAAAAAAGAAAAAAAAAAAAAGAATATCATTAACATTACTTATTTATTTATTATTTTGAGATGGTGCCTTGCTCTGTTGCCCAGGCTGGAGTGCAGTGTACAATCTTGGCTCACTGTAACCTCTAGGTCCTGGGTTCAAACAATTCTCTTGCCTCAGCCTCCTGAGCAGCTGGGATTACAGGTGCACACCACCATGTGCAGCTAATTTTTTTGGTATTTTTAGTAGCGATGGGGTTTCACCATGTTGGCCAGGCTGGTCTTTAACTTCTGACCTCAAGCGACCTGCCCACCTCAGCCTCCCAAAGTGCTGGGATTATAGGCCCCTGGCCAACAATATTTATTATATGCCACACATTACACTGAATCCTTTACATGGATTATCTGATTAAGTCTTCTCAACATAAGATGACTGTTGTGAGGCCGGGCGCGGTGGCTCAAGCCTGTAATCCCAGCACTTTGGGAGGCCGAGACGGGCGGATCACGAGGTCAGGAGATCGAGACCATCCTGGCTAACACGGTGAAACCTCGTCTCTACTAAAAAATACAAAAAACTAGCCGGGCGAGGTGGCGGGCGCCTGTAGTCCCAGCTACTCTGAAGGCTGAGGCAGGAGAATGGCGTAAACCCGGGAGGCGGAGCTTGCAGTGAGCTGAGATCCGGCCACTGCACTCCAGTCCGGGCCACAGAGTGAGACTCCGCCTCAAAAAAAAAAAAAAAAAAAAAAAAAGATGACTGTTGTGGAAGACTAAAAAAAATTAAAAATCTTCTCTGCCGGGCATGGTGGCTCACGCCTATAATCCCAGGACTTTGGGAGGCCAAAGCGGGTAGATGACCTGATGTTAGGAGCTCGAGACACAGCCTGACCAACATGGAGAAACCCGGTCTCTGCTAAAAATACAAAATTAGCTGGGTGTCGTGGTGCACGCCTGTCATCCCAGCTACTCGGGAGGATGAGTCAGGAGAATCACTTGGACCCAGGAGGTGGAGGTTGCAGTGAGCCATGGTCATGCCGTTGCACTCCAGCCTGGGCAGAAGAGCAAAATTCCGTCTCAAAAGAAAAAAAAAAATCTTCTCAACATCCTGTATCATAAATATTATTATCTCCATAAGGGAGGGGAAAAGGAGGCTTACAGTTGCAGCTCCAGCTCCTGGCACAGTCTGTGAAACACAGGAGGCACATTCAATAACAATTTGATTGAGTGAATGTTTTGGGTTTTTTTTTGGTTTGTTTTTTAGAGACACAGGCTCACTCTATTGACCAGGATGGAGCGCAGTGGCACAACTGTAGCTCGCCGCAACCAAGAACTTCTGGGCTCAAGTGATCCTACTGCCTCAGCCTCCCAAATAGCTGGGACTACAGGCACGTGCCACCATGTTCAGCTAACTTTTGTTTTTTGAGAGATGAGGCCTCACTATGTTGCCCACACTGGTCTTGAACTCCTGGCCTCAAGCAATCCTCCTGCCTCAGACTCCCAAAGTGCTGGGATTACAGATGTGAGCCACCATGACCAGCCTGAACGTTTTGGTTATTACAAAGTGACTATATTATTGCCACCTTGCAGCTAGTTTCACTGAAAATACTTCTGATTTTAATGTGCTGCTCATCTCTTATATCAGAATTGTTTATTACCCCATTGAGAGAGGACACTGACTAATTTGCCTAAGGTCATTTAACTTATAAGTATTAATAGGAGAGCCAGGACTTGAACCCCAGCAGTCTGGTCCAGAGCCCACACTCTTGATCACTGAAGAGTGTGGCTTAATCTTGTAACAAAGAACCAGAACACCAAGGAGAAGGTCCTAGAGCGGCAAGGGCCTGAGGCCTTAAAGGAAGGGGCCCTAAGCAGGATTTGTGTATAGCTCTATTCTGGGCTGGCAGCAGGGTGCCCACTGTTTCCAAACTGTGCAATGTTACCCAAATAACATCAGCGACACTTGTGGGATCCAACTGTCGGCCTTTATTTCCCTACATCCCAACCCTGATGACTATTTAATGGGCGATAAGGTTACTATAAAGCCAGAGGGTTGGGCAGGGCTGTGGCCCAGGAACTTGGTCCCTCATGGGATAATTTTTTGCCATCAAGCAGTGGAGACTCTTCTCCCTGCCAAGTCTGAAAAGGAAGTCCTCTTGAGAGATCACTGCGCGAGATGTTTCCTACTCATCCTACTCAGTGCCCAATTCTGCCCAACACACTTCCCAGAGGTCCTTGCAGCAGGTTCTGGACTTGACTGCAATTCTGCTAATGAGATTCTCTCCTGAGAGATCTGGAAGGCAGAAGGAGGACAGAGGCCATCGTCCTGGGACTGTGGAGCCTGATAAGTAATCTTTTTTTTTTGAGACTGAGTCTTGCTCCGTTGCCCAGGCTGGAGTGCCGTGGTGCAATCTCAGCTCACTGCAACCTCCACCTCCCGGGTTCAAGCGATTCTCCCGCCTCAGCCTCCCAAGTGGCTTGGACTACAGGCGTGTGCCACCACACCCAGCTAATTTTTGTATTTTTAGAAGAGACGGGGTTTTGCCATGTTGGCCAGGGTGGTCTCGAACTCCTGACCTCAGGTGATCCACCCACCTTTGCTAGGATTACAGGCATGAGCTACGATGCCCAGCCTGATCCTATTGTTGCGCTATTTATAGCCAGTAATCCTTTCTAGTATGGGTGTGGTGGCTAGACGCTGGAGTCCACTGTCCTGTCACCAACTTTAGGAGACTGAGACAGTTCAGTAGCAGCAGCAGAATTGGTTTGTTGAACTCTGACGGCAACATCAGAGGAGTGACCTTGATTTCCACTTCTCCAGCTCTTTTACTTTTTTTTTTTTTTTTTTGAGACAGTCTCACTCTGTTGCCCAGGCTGGAGTGCAGTGGCACAATTTCAGTTCACCGCAACCTCCGCCTCCCAGGTTCAGACAATTCTCCTGCCTCAGCCAACCTAGTAGCTGGGACTACAGGCATGGGCTCAGCTAACTTTGTATTTCTAGTAGAGACAGGATTTCACCATGTTGGCCAGGCTGGTCTTGAACTCCTGGACTCAGGTGATCTGCCCACCTCAGCCTCCCAAAGTGCTGGGATTATAGTCATGAGCTACCACGCCTGGCCTCAGCTCTTTTAAGTACTTTTTGCCGAAGTACTTAAATCTTTTTCCACTTAAAATACCCAGAGTGGTTTCTATTTCCTAGTCTGAACACAAATGATACGGTCAGTAACTGGAAGGTTCAGAACTCTAAGAACAGATACTAAACAGAAAGTCTTTTCAGGAAGCCCTTTCATTTTAAACTCAAGATAACAATAGGCCAGGCATGGTAGCTCACATTTGTAATCCCAGCACTTTGGGAGGCCTAGGTGGGAGGATTGCTTGAGGCCAGGAGTTTGAGATCAGCCTAGGCAACATAGCAAGGCCCTACCTCCAGCAAAAGAAAGTTTAAAAAAATCAAAATAACATTAAGAAATAACTAGGTGTCGGCCGGGCGCAATGGCTCAAGCCTGTAATCCCAGCACTTTGGGAGGCTGAGACGGGCGGATCACGAGGTCAGGAGATCGAGACCATCCTGGCTAACCCGGTGAAACCCCGTCTCTACTAAAAAACACAAAAAATTAGCCGGGCAAGGTGGCGGGCGCCTGTAGTCCCAGCTACTCGGGAGGCTGAGGCAGGAGAATGGCGTGAACCCGGGAGGCGGAGCTTGCAGTGAGCTGAGATCCGGCCACTGCACTCCAGCCTGGGCGACAGAGCGAGACTCCGTCTCAAAAAAAGAAAAAAGAAAAAAAAAAAAGAAATAACTAGGTGTCAGCCAGGCGCGGTGGCTCGCCTCTGTAATCCCCGTGCTTTGGGAGGCTGAGATGGGCAGATCACCTGAGGTCAGGAGTTCAAGGCCAGTCTGGCCAACCGGGTGAAACCCCAGCTCTACTAAAAATAAAAAAATAGGCTGGGCATGGTGGCAGGCGCCTGTAATCCCAGCTACTCAGGAGGCTGAGGCAGGGGAATGGCTTGAACCCAGGAGGCGGAGGTTGCAGTGAGCCGAGATCATGCTGTTGCACTCCAGCCTGGGCAACAAGAGTGAAACTCTATCTCAAAAAAAAAAAAAAGAAAGAAAGAGAAATAATTAGGTGTTGGGAGGCTGAGGCAGGTAGATCACCTGAGGTCAGGAGTTCAAGACCAGCCTGGCCAACAAGGTAGAACCCCATTTCTACTAAAAATACAAAAATTAGCAGGGCGTGGTGGTGGGCACCTGTAGTCCCAGCTACTTGGGAGGCTGAGGCAGGAGAATTGCTTGAACCCGGGAGGCAGAGGTTGCAGTGAGCTGAGAATGCGCCACTACACTCCAGCCTGGGTGACAGAGCAAGACTCCGTCTCAAAAAAAAAAAAAAAAAAAGAAATAATTAGATGTCACTTACTCTGGTTTTTGAACCCTTAACTTCAAAAAGTTTCATACCTTAGAATTGCTTCAAAGGTATGGGCACACAAATCTATGACTCCCTCCAGATGCTGTCATGGAAGCAGCACACAAATCAGGCCTGTCCATGATCATGCAGCACTTGATGCTTCTCTTCCTTAAATTATCTGCCTGTCTCTTTTTTTTTTTTTTTGAGACGGAGTCTCGCTCTGTCACCCAGGCTGGAGTGCAATGGCGTGATCTCCACTCACTGCAAGCTCTGTCTCCCAGGTTCACGCCTGTCCCGACCCGCGGGACAGTCGAACGGGCCCTGTAAGGGGGAGTGGGAATGGAGGACACAAGAAAACACGAGAAATGGAGACAAGACAAATAGCCTGATCAAGTGTCGTTTAATGGTGGCAGTGCAATGCCTTATATAGGCTGGCAGAGGAAGAGGTTGGGCCAGGGCGGTGACGGGGGCGGGGGGATTTTCTCAAATTACAATTGCGCATGCGCCGTGGGTTTGTAATTTTCCCGGGCGCGGGATCGCACCGGCGCAGTAGACTGCATATCTTCCCCGGCGGGAAAAAGTTTGCAAACGCGGGAAAGGTTTGGGCCCGCGCGGGAAAGGTTTAGGCGCGCGGGAAAGGTTTTAGGCGTGCACAGGAACAGTTTATAATGAAGAACCCGGAAATGAGCCATTTTGTCTCCGCTTTGCGGAGATCAAGCAACTGAGGTCGGCTAACTCCGGGCCTCATGGCTCCGGACACACGCCATTCTCCTGCCTCAGCCTCCTGAGTAGCTTGGACTACAGGCGCCCGCCACCACGCCCCGCTAATTTTTTCTGTTTTTAGTAGAGACGGGGTTTCACCGTGTTAACCAGGATAGTCTCAATCTCCTGACCTTGTGATCCACCCGCCTCAGCCTCCCAAAGTGCTGGGATTACAGGCCTGAGCCACTACGCTGGCCGCCTGTCTCTTTTATACTTAGACTGATGATAATAATATCTTCTGGCAATTTTGCCTTTCTCATTTGGGGCACAGACAGGCCAGGCAGGCTTCCTCTATTTTCTAACAGTGATATCATATAGTAGCAAGCATGCAAACATCTTTTTTTCTGAGATGGAATCTTGCTCTGTCACCCAGGCTGGAGTGCATCGGCACAATCTCGGCTCACTGCAACCTCCAACCCCAGGGTTCAAGCGAATCTCCTGCCTCAGCCTCCCAAGTAGCTGAGATTACAGGCGTGCGCCACCATGTCCGGCTAATTTTTGTATTTTTAGTAGAGACGAGTTTTCACCATGTTGGCCAGGCTGATGTCAAATTCCTGACCTCAGGTGATCCAACTGCCTCAGCCTCCCAAAGTGCTGGGATTACAGGCGTGAGCCACTGTGCCTGGCCGCAAACAACTTAAAACATAAAGACACAGAAAGGCTAAGGAAGATCCATCCTTCGGTGCTGTGCTCTATAGTCTTGTAGTAACCTTCCACAGGAATGGCTTACAACACACGTGACAGTTTTGCAAATCTGTATGGTCATAGATGTAAGCAACATTGAAACACGGTAAAAACATAAGCCGCTTAGCCATTTACACAGAACTGACAAAGTTGATTACACCATAAATACCTTAGCACCTTAAGAGTCTCTTTCCACTCCTTCTGAAGACTTTCCCATGTATCAACTTCCACCCATTTGGAATTCTTGGTGGCAAGTTCTGCCATGATGACCCGGTGATACGCAGGAATGAGTCCTTTCTTCTTGTAGGCATCACCAACAGGAGAGATGATGCCTTTGACAACTGTGTATCTTCCTGGATAAAGAGTTAGGTTTCACACTAGGTATAACAAATTCAATTTTATGCACGATCAATATTATTTGTTTTGTTTTGTTTGTTGAGACAGAGTGTTGCTCTGTTCCCCAGGCTGCACTGGCGTGATCTCGGCTCACTGCAACCTCCGCCTCCTAGGTTGAAGCGATTCTGACTCAGCCTCCCGAGCAGCTGGGATTACAGGCGCGTACCTCCATGCTGGCTAATTTTTGTATTTTTAGTGGAGACGGGGTTTTTACCATGTTAGCCAAGAGGTCTTCAACTCCTGACCTCAAGTGATCTGCCTGCCTCAGCCTCCCAAAGTGCTGGGACTACAGGCATGAGTCACCATGCCTGGCCAATATTGTTTTATAATCACAGATTCTCTTTCTTTAGGGATTCCAGCTTATTAGCTGATTGATCAATTAACTGACTGAAATTATGGTAAAATATACCCAAGTGTACAGTTCTTTGATAATAAGTACAAACACGCTGTTGTGCAACCATTGCGCCTATCCATCTCCAGAATTTTCTCACCTTCCCCAACTGGAACTCTGTACCTCACCTCATTCCCCTATACAGTTAAATTCTATTGATATTGCCAAATTGCTTTGTAAAAAGCCTTAATTTGTATTGTCCACCTAGATGTATGCAAAAGCCCATTTCTCAATGTCAGAGGCAAATAGTGAGCTTTAGCAGCCATCCATCCATCTACCTATCAGCATATTATATGATCATTTATGTAACAAAAAAATCGAGGCCAGGTGTGGTGGCTCACATCTGTAATTCCAGTGCTTTGGGAGACCGAGGCAGGAGAATCACTTGAGCCCAGGAGCTCAACACCAACATGGGCAAAATAGTGGGACTCAGTTTCTACAAAAAATTAAAAAATTAGCCAGATGTGGTGGCATGCCTGTAGTCATAGCTACTTAGGAGCCTGCGGCAGGCGGCTCACTTGAGCCCGGGAGGTAAAGGCTTTTTGTAGTGAGCTGTGATCTTGCCACTGTACTCCAGCCTGCCCAGCCAGGGTGACAGAGAGAACCATTTCCAAAAAAAAAAAAAAAAAAAAAAATCTGTATTATACACACAAATGTTTGCATATAAATTCATACAAAGAGTGGAAGGATACACATTAAACTGTTATTGTTATGTTATGTTACAGTGGCTCATGCCTGTAATTCCAGCACTTTGGGAGGCCGAAGTGGGAGGATCACTTGAGAACAGGAGTTCAAGAGCAGCCTGGTCAACATGGTGAAACCCCATTTCTACTAAAAATACAAAAATAGGCCGGGCATGGTGGTGTGTGCCTGTAATCCCAGTTACTGGGGAGGCTGAGGCAAGAGAACCGCTTGAATTCAGGAAGTGGAGGTTGCAGTGAGCCAAGACCAGGCCACTGCACTCCAGCCTGGGCGACAAAGCAAGGCTCTATAGAGTCGAGGTATCGCCACATTGGCCAGGCTGATCTCAAACTCCTAACCTCAGGTAATCTGCCCCCTCTGGCTCTCCAAGTGCTGGGATTACAGGTATGAGCCACCACGCCCAGCCTATTCATGCATTTTTTTTTTTTTTTTTTTTTTCCGAGATGGAGTCTCCTCTGTCACCCAGGCTGAAGTGCAGTGGCGCCATGTTGGCTCACTGCAAGTTCCACCTCCCGGGTTCACGCCATTCTCCTGCCTCAGCCTCCCGAGTAGCTGGGACTATAGGCGCCTGCCATCACACCCGGCTAATTTTTTTGTATTTTTAGTAGAGATGGGGTTTCACGGTGTTAGCCAGGATGGTCTCAATCTCCTGACCTTGTGATCTGTCCACCTCGGCCTCCCAAAGTGCTGGGATTACAGGCGTGAGCCACCACACCCAGCCTCATTGTTTATGAAAACTTTTAGCCGGGTGTGGTGGCTCACGCCTGTGATCCCAGCACTTTGGGAGGCCTGATGTTAGGAGTTTGAGACCAGCCTGACCAACATGCCCAACATGGAGAAACCCTGTCTCTACTAAAAATACAAAAAATTAGCTGGGTGTGGTGGCACATGTCTGTAATCCCAGTTACTCAGGAGGGTGAGGCAGGAGAATTGCTTGAACCCAGGAGATGGAGGTTGCGGTGAGCCGAGATTGTGCCACTGCACTCCAGCCTGGGCAACAAGAGTGAAACCCCATCACAAAAAAGAGAAAAAGAAAGAAAGAAAAAAGAAAAATTTAAAAGCCGTGTCTGATCCTGGAGGTTTTATGTATGCTAAAGTACAAGCTTTCGCTTTTTGCCTTAAGTAATGGGGAACTCCTGAAGTAGATTAAGCACAGGGATGACAGAATCTAATTCCTTTTTTCTGGGAGGGGTGGTCAGGGTCTTGCTCTGATGTCCAGGCTGGTGGGCAAAGGTGCAATCATGGCTCACAGTAGCCTAGACCTCCCGGGCTCAAGCAGTCCTCCTACTTCAGTCTCCTGAGTAGCTGGGACCACAGGCACATGCCACCATACCTGGCTAATTTTTATAATTTTTTTGTAAAGATGAGGTCTCTGTTTCCCAGGTTGGTCTCAAACTCCTGGCCTCAAGTGATCCTCCCACCTCAGCCTCCCGAAGCACTGGGATTACAGGTGTGAGCCACTGTACCTGGCGTATTTTCTATTCTATAGGTCATAGCCAGATGCTCAATTCTTCCCTCATACTTCACCCTCTTTCTTGGCTAAGAATTCACTATACAAGGGAGCAGGACAGCATGTTTGTGCCCAGTGGATGAAATGTGTATTCTGAAACAGACCCAGCCATGCTGGTTCTCTAGCCTTTTTTTTTTTGTCTCCAGGCTAGAGTGCAGTGGCGCGATCCGGCTCACTGCAACCTCCACCTCCCAGGTTCAAGCAATTCTACTGCCTCAGCCTCCTGAGTAGCTGGGACTACAAGCATAGCTAATTATTGTATGTTTTAGTAGAGACGGGGTTTTACCATGTTGGCTAGGATGGTCTCAATCTCTTGACCTCGTGATCCGCCCGTCTCAGCCTTCCAAAATGCTGGGATTGCAGGTGTGAGCCACCATGCCTGGCTGGTTCTCTAGTCTTAAGTTGCTTTTGGCTACTGCTCCTACCTGTTCCATTCATGTAGTCCTTGGCCAGCTCAAACAACCTGAGGTGCATGTTGGTGATGGGATTGAAGGAACCACAAGCAAGGAGAACCACTTCAGTCTTGGAATCGTCCATGGTAAAAACTTGAAGTTGTTGATCTAATTGGAAAACTGTGACACCTCCCTTGTTGTCTACAAGGGAAAAAGAAAATAAATTCGGTTACATATTTTTTTTGTCTAAGATGAGGTCTTGCTCTGCCACCCTGGCTAGAACATAGTGGTGTAACCACAGCTGACGGCACCCTCAGACTCCTGGGCTCAAGTGATGCTCCCACCTCAGCCTCTAAAGTAGCTGGGAACACAGGCACACACCAAAGAGATTGGCTAATTATTATTATTATTATTATTTTTTTTTTTTTTTTTGAGACGGAGTCTTGCTGTGTCTCCTGGGCTGGAGTGCAGTGGCCGGATCTCAGCTCACTGCAAGCTCCACCTCCCGGGTTTTACGCCATTCTCCTGCCTCAGCCTCCGGAGTTGCTGGGACTACAGGCGCCCGCCACCTCGCCCGGCTAGTTTTTTTTGTATTTTTAGTAGAGACGGGGTTTCACCGTGTTAGCCAGGATGGTCTCGATCTCCTGACCTCATGATCCGCCCGTCTCGGCCTCCCAAAGTGCTGGGATTACAGGCTTGAGCCACCGCGCCCGGCCGAGATTGGCTAATTATTTTAAAAACTAATTTTTGTAGAGATGGGGGTCTTGCTATGTTGCCCAGGCTGGTATCAGACTACTAGTCTCAAGCAATCCTTCCACCTCAGTCTCTCAAAGTGCTGGGATTACAAGCATGAGTCACCATGCCCAGCCCAGTTATAGGTCTTTTGATGTCCTTCCATGTTCTCATTCACAATAGATGGATTAAAAGTATTTGGCTTAAGGCCAGGCGTGGTGGCTCAAGCCTGTAATCCCAGCACTTTGGGAGGCCGAGACGGACGGATCACGAGGTCAGGAGATCGAGACCATCCTGGCTAACACAGTGAAACCCCGTCTCTACTAAAAAAATACAAAAAAACTAGCCGGGCGAGGTGGCGGGCGCCTGTAGTCCTAGCTACTCGGGAGGCTGAGGCAGGAGAATGGCGTAAACCCGGGAGGCAGAGCTTGCAGTGAGCCGAGATCCGGCCACTGCACTCCAGCCTGGGCGACAGAGCGAGACTCCGTCTCAAAAAAAAAAAAAAAAAGTATTTGGCTTAGGCCGGGCTTGGTGGCTCACACTTGTAATCCCAGCACTTTGAGAGGCCAAGGTGGGCGGATCACGAGGTCAGGAGATCGAGACCATCCTGGCTGACACAGTGAAACCCCATCTCTACTGAAAATACAAAAAAATTAGCCGGGCGTAGTGGCAGTCGCCTGTAGTCCCAGCTACTTGGGAGGGTGAAGCAGAATGGCATGAACCAGGGAGGCAGAGCTTGCAGTGGCTGAGATGGCACCCCACTGCACTCCAGCCTGGGCGACAGAGCGAGACTCCGTCTCAAAAAAAAAAAAACAAAAAAGGATTTGGCTTCGGCTGGGCACGGTGGCTCACGCCTGTAATTCCAGTACTTTAGGAGACTGGGGCAGGCGGATCATGAGGTCAAGAGATCAAGACCATCCTGGCCAACATGGTGAAATCCCATCTTTACTAAAAATACAAAAATTAGCTGGGTGTAGTGGCACATGCCTGTAATCCCACCTACTTGGGAGGCTGAGGCAGGAGAACCACTTGAACCCGGGAGGCGGAGGTTGCAGTGGCCAAGATTGCGCCATTGCACCCCAGCCTGGTGACAGAGTGAGACTTCATCTCAAAAAGAAAAAGAAAAAAAAAATCTGGCTTCAATCATTATGCTAACTGTAAAAATGCTTCCGCATCTCCATCCCTCCTTTTCAATGTGAAATTTGCAGCTCCCACCATGAAGAGATGGAATTGACTTCTCCACATTTTTTGACTTGCTTTGGCCAAAAGAATGTGGCACAAGTGATAGTGTGGAGGATGCCAGAACACGTGGGAGCGCAGCAATGCTCCCACTGATAGATATCCAACCCCCGCCCCCATGTGGGGAACACGGCCATCCCCGACCAGCCAACAACTACAGTCCCTCTGCTCAGACACCTGACAGACCCAAGTGAGGTCAACCAAACCTGGCTCAGATCGCCAAGCCAACAAGCTGACCTAGTCTCAAAAACAAAAATTAGTGTTCATTATCATATGTCACTCAAGTTTTGTGATCGCACTATTGTGGCCACAGTTAATTAACACAACAATATTATCATCTACCAAATATAGCATTTTTGTCTTTTAATCAACATGAGAGTAACATCATAATTTTCCACTGAATAGAATTTACAAACCTCTTTTTCATATCAATTATTCCACTGATCCTTCCATAACCCTAATGAAGTAACGTAAGGCATCCAATTTTAAATTTTTATTTTATTATTATTTTTTTTGAGACGGAGTCTTGCTCTGTCACCCAGGCTGGAGTGCAGTGGTGCGATCTCGGCTCACTGCAAGCTCCGCCTCCTGGGTTCATGCCATTCTCCTGCCTCAGCCTCCCGAGTAGCTGGGACTATAGGCGCCCACCAACACACACAGCTAATTTTTTGTATTTTTAGTAGAGACAGGGTTTCACTGTGTTAGCCAGGATGGTCTCGATCTCCTGACCTTGTGATCCGCCCGCCTCAGCCTCTCAAAGTGCTGGGTTTACAGGTGTGAGCCACTGTGCCTAGCCTAATTTCTGTACTTTTAGTGGAGTCAGGGTTTCACCTCGTTAGCCAGGCTGGTCTCAAACTCCTGACCTTAAGTGATCCATCTGCCTCGGCCTCCCAGAGTGCTGGGATTACAGGCGTGAGCCACCGTGCCCACCTTGTCCCAGTTTTTATCAATCTTAAAAAGGAGAAAATAATACTACCCACCTCCTGATTGTTGTGAGGATTAAATGAAACAATACAGATCCAGGACATAAAACTACATTTGGCAGGCCGGGCACGGTGGCTCACGCCTGTAATCCCAGCACTTTGGGAGGCTGAGACAGGCGAATCACTACGTCAGGAGATCCAGAACATCATGGCTAACACGGTGAAATCCCATCTCCACTAAAAATACAAAAAAAATTAGCTGGGCGTGGTGGCGGGCACCTGTAGTCCCAGCTACTCGGAAGGCTGAGGCAGGAGAATGGCATGAATCTGGGAGGTGGAGCTTGCAGTGAGCCAAGACCGCACCACTGCACTCCATCCTGGGCGACAGAGCGAGACTCCATCTCAAAAAAAAAAAAACAAAAAAAACTACATTTGGCAAATAGCAAATATGCTATGAATATAGCTATTATGAATGTTGCATATTATGTCACTAGAATTGTTTGTCTTTTGTTTTTTGATTTTTGAGACAGTATCTCACTCTGTTGCCCAGGCTGGAGTACAGCGGTGCGATCTCAGGTGACTGCAACCTCCATCTGCCAGGATCAAGTGATCCTTCGACCTCAGCCTCCCAAGTAGCTGGGACTACAGGCATGCACTGGCTAATTGTTTTTTTTTTTTTGTATTTTTTTGTAGAGATGGGGTTTCGCATATTGCCCAGGCTGGTCTCAAACTCCTGGGCTCAGAATATCGAAGCGAACCTGCCCACGTTGGCCTTCCAAAGTGCTGGGCTTACAGGTATGAGCCACTGTGCTCAGCAAGCAATTTTTTTTTTTTTTTAAATCAAGAAAACATCAATTTCAAATGGTTTAACCTACAACTGCTATTCTATTCAATCTGGTTTTTTCCCAGAGGATTTTCTTCCTGGAACTCTCCTCCTATCTAGATGAAAAATCTCTATTTGTGAAGCTATTATTCTGAAAACTTCTTTGTCTCTCTCCTGGATTAGATTCCCTGTTTATTTCTCTTTGCTTTCTAATTTTTCTGGAGCATATCCTCAAGCAGTTTCATGATAAAAGTGACCTCCCACACACCCTTTATCATGAAACTACTTGAGAATATGCTCCAGTAGGATGTGTGGGAGAACAAATAAGTTTGATATGTGCATGGGAGATCAAGTAAGTTTGATGATGTCGTTATTCTTCCTTCAATGATTAATGGCTTGAGAGAATTCTTTTCAACTCAATAACTTCAAAATTTTTGGGGGGTTGGGGAGGACTTAGTTTCACTCTGTCGCCCAGGCTGGAGTACAGTGGAAAGATCTTGGCTCCCTGCAACCTCTGCCTCTCAGGTTTAAGCAATTCTCCTGCCTCAGCCTCTTGAGTAGCTGGGATTATAGATATCCGCCAACATGCCTGGCTAATTTTTGTATTTTTAGTAGACACAGGGTTTCACCATGTTGGCCAGGCTGGTCTTGAACCTCAGACCTCAGATGATCTGCCTGCCTCGGCCTTTTAAAGTGTTGGGATTACAGGCTCGAGGCACTGTGACCAGCCCAAAAATTTTTTGAAATTATTTTCTTTTAAAATTATAAAGGCACTTCTTCATTATTTGCTGGCATTCAACATGGCTGTTGAAAGTCTGATGTCATTCTAATCCTTGTTCCTTTATATGTAACCTGCTTTTTCTAGAAGATGTGTAGTATATTATCTTATCCCTAGTACGCTGCACTGCCCAGTGATGAGAGTATCTTTTTCATTCATTGTAGAGAACCTTTTAATCTCAAACTCAATTCATTTGGTTCTGAATTGTTTCCTTGATAAATGCTTCCTACTAGTTTTCAATAAGTTAAAAAAACAAAAACAGAAACAAAAACTTTGCTATTGTAAAGGTTTTCAAAATAAAAATTTTTAAATAATTTTCTTTTTTTTTTTTTGAGACTAAGTCTCACTCTATTGCCCAGGCTGGAGTGCAGTGGCGAAATCTTGGCTCACTACAATTTCCGTTTCCTGGGTTCAATCGATTCTCCTGCTTCAGCCTCCTGAGTAGCTAAGATTACATGCGCCTGCCACCATGCCCAGCTAATTTTTTTTTTTTTTCCTTTTTTTTTTTTGTGGAGAACGGGGTCTCGCTATATTACCCAGGCAGGTCTCGAACTCCTGGGCTCAAGCTATCCTCCCACCTCTGCCTCCCTGAGAGCTGGGATTACAGGCATGAGCCCGGCAACCCAGCTAATTTTTGTATTTTTAGTAGAGATGCGGTTTACCATGTTGGCTAGGCTGGTCTTGAACTCCTGACCTCAGGTGATCCGCCTCCCTCAGCCTCCCAAAGTGTTGGGATTATAGGCGTGAGCCACAACGCCTGGCCAGTAATAAATATTTATAAATAATTTCTTTCTGTTTTGAGATGGAGTCTCCCTCTGTCACCCAGGGTGGAGTGCGGTGGCACGATCTCAGCTCACTATAGCCTCTGCCTCCCGGGTTAAAGTGATTCTCCTGCCTCAGCCTCCAAAGTAGCTGGGACTACAGGCATGGCCCACTATGCCAGGCCAATTTTCATATTTTTGGTAGAGACAGGGTTTCGCCATGTTGGCCAGGCTGGTCTTGAACTTCTAACCTCAAGTGATCCGACTGCTTCAGCCTCCCAAAGTGCTGGGATTACAGGCATGAGCCACCGTGCCCAGCCAAATACTTATAAAGAAATTTTTTTTTTGAGAGAGGATCTTGGTGTGTTGCCCAGGCTGGAGTCCAGTGGCATGATCATAGGTCACTGCAGCCTTTGCCTCCTGGGCTCAAGTGATCTTCCCACCTAAGCCTCAAAGTAGCTGGGAGCACAGGCACATGCCACCGTGGCTCACGTCTCAAAGTGCTGGGTCTCACTGTTGTCGACGTGGGTCTCGGATTCCTGGCTTCCTGCCTCGGCCTCCCAAAGGGCTGGGATTACAGGCATGAGCCCCTGTGCTTGGCCTTCAAAATAAACATTCTTGGCCAGGCGTGGTTGCTCACACCTGTAATCCCAGCACTTTGAGACGTCAAGGCAGGGAGATCACTTGAGGCCAGGAGTTCAAGACCAGCTTGGCCAACATGGTGAAACCCCATCTCTACCAAAAACAGAAAACTTAGCGAGTATGGTGGCGCACACATGTAATCCCAGGTACTCGGGAGACTGAGGCAGGAGAATCACTTGAACCTGGCAGGCAAGGGTTGCAGTGAGCCGCGACTGCACCACTGCACTGCAGCCTGGGTGACAGAGTGAGACTCTGTCTCAGAATAACAATAATACAAATACAAAAAAGTAACAAATATTCTTATATATCCAAAGTATGTCTTAAAAATAATCATTCTGAGATCTTTTTTTTCTTTTTTGAGACGGAGTCCCACTTTGTCGCCAAGCTGGAGTGCAGTGGTACAATTTCAGCTCACTGCAACCTCTGCCTCCTGGGTTCAAGCGATTCTCTTGCCTCAGCCTCCTGAATAGCTGTGACTACAGGTGCCCGCCACCACACCGAGCTAATGTTTGCAGTTTTAGTAAAGACAGGGTTTCACCATGTTTGCCAGGATGGTCTTGATCTCTTGACCTCATGATCCGCCTGCCTTGGCCTCCCAAAGTGCTGGAATTACAGGCATGAGCCACCGTGCCCGGCTCTGAGATCTTATAAATATAATTCCAGGGACGTAATCTTGCTCAAAGTATTTTCAAAACTTTTGGGGAATTTTTTGTAGAGCTTGAAGCTTTTTTTTTTTTTGAGACAGAGTCTCACTTTGTCACCCAGACTGGAGTACAGTGGAACAATCTCAGCTCACTGCAACCTCCGCCTCCCCAGCTCAAGTGATTCTCCTGCCTCAGCCTCCCGAGTAGCTGGGACTACAGGTGTGTGTTACCACGCCTGGCCAATTTTTTCTTTCTTTTTTTTTTTTTTTAAATTTTTTCTTTTTTTAGTAGAAATGGGGTTTCACCATGTTAGCCCAGGATGGTCTTGATCTCTTGATCTCGTGATCCACCTGCCTCGGCCTCCCAAAGTGCTGGAATTACAGGCATGAGCCACTGCACACAGCTGCTTGAAGCATTTTTTAAATTAACATAGAAATAAAGCAAATGACAACAAACACATCAGCAGTTATATGCTACTTTTTAGTTCATAAAAATAAAAGTATAGAATACTTTTATTTTTTCTTTTTGAGACAGGGTCTTGTTCTGTCACCCAGGCTGGGAAAGCTGGGAGGTTTAGCTTGAACATAGCTAACTGCAGCCACGATCTCCTGGGCTCAAGAATCCTCCTTTCTCAGCTTCTCGTGTAGCTGGGACTTCAGGCACACATCACCACACCCAGCTAATCTTTCTATTTTTGGGTAGAGAAGGAGTCTCATTTTGCTGCCCAGGCTTTGCTTCCCACTTTGGGAAGTGGAGGTGGGAGGATTGCTTGAGCCCAGGAGTTCAAGACCCAGGGCTCAAGTGAGCCTCCCACCTCTGCTTCTCAAAGTGCTGGGATTACAGGTGTGAACCACCACGCCTGGTTTTATAAAAATACTTTCGGCCAGGTGTGGTAGCTCACACCTGTAATCTCTGCACTTTGGGAGGCCTAGGTAGGTGGATCACTTGAGGCCAGGAGTTTGAGACCAGCCTGGCCAACATGGTGAGATCCCATCCCTACCAAATGTATAAAAATCAGCCAGGTGGGCCGGGCGCGGTGGCTCAAGCCTGTAATCCCAGCACTTTGGGAGGCCAAGACGGGCGGATCACAAGGTCAGGAGATCGAGACCATCCTGGCTAACACGGTGAAACCTCGTCTCTACTAAAATACAAAAAATTAGCCGGGCGTGTTGGCGGGTGCCTGTAGTCCCAGCTACTCGGGAGGCTGAGGCAGGAGAATGGCATGAACCCGGGAGGCGGAGCTTGCAGTGAGCTGAGATCTGGCCACTGCACTCCAGCCCGGGCGACAGAGCAAGACTCTGTCTCAAAAAAAAAAAAAAAAAAAAAAATCAGCCAGGTGTGGTGGCTGGCACCTGTTATCCCAGCTACTTGGGAGGCTGAGGCATGAGAATTGCTTGAATCCAGTAGGTGGAGGTTGCAGTGAGCCGAGATCACACCTCAGTACTCCAGGCTGCGTGACAGGTTGAAACTCTGTCTCAAAAAAAAAAAAAAAAAGGCTGGGCATGGTGGCTCATGTGTAATCCCAGCACTTTGGGAGGCCGAGGCAGGCCGATCACGAGGTCAGGAAATCGAGACCATCCTGGTTAACACGGTGAAACCCCATCTCTACCAAAAAGCACAAAAAATTAGCGGGGTGTGGTGGCAGGTACCTGTAGTCCCAGCTACTTGGGAGGCTGAGGCAGGAGAATGGCGTGAACCCGGGAGGCAGAGCTTGCAGTGAGCCAAGATCGCGCCACTGCACTCCAGCCTGGGTGACAGAGCAAGACTCTGTCTCAAAAAAAAAAAAAAAAAATTCATACACATTGTCATTTCTCACAAAAAAATTCGGCCAAAAGCATTTAGCATGTTCCAAATTATAATCTATAGTTATTTAGTTTTTCCAGTTAATCTTCGACCTTTGGATATTTAGGTTTTTCTAATTTTTCACTATTACAAACATCTCAAAAAAGAAATAATGGGGACCAGACAGCTCACACCTGTAATCCCAGCACTTTGGGAGGCCGGGGTGGGTGGATGACGAGGTCAGAAGCTGGAGACCAGTCTGGCCAACATGGTGAAATCCCGTCTTTACTAAAAAATACAAAAATTAGCTGGGTGTGGTGGCGTGCGCCTGTAATCCCAGGTACTCAGGAGGCTGAGGCAGGAGAATCGTTTGAACCTGGGAGGTGGAGGTTGCAGTGAGCCTAGATCGCACCACTGCACTCCAACCTGGGGGACACAGCAAGATTCCATCTTCGAAAAAGGAAAAAAATAAATAGTGTGTTAAAAACGAATCTGGAAATTAAGGCTATGCAATGCCTCACTGTGTACGTCTAAGACTTGGCAATACTCAAAACATCTGTGTCAAGACTGTCCATTTGTAGCCTAATAGTAGTCAGACATAACTGCTAGGCTGACCAACTTGCTTTTGTTCAGATTTTATGCTCTCAGTGGACAAAGCTAGTGAATGGCACATCAGGGTGAGAATTTAGGTTTCCAGACTCTTAAGCTCTCTCCCCAAGAAGAAAAGTGGGAGATAAACTGGAACAGCGTAGATTGGAACTGAGCCCTATCATAGCTAAGGAGTTGAAAAATATCAACTTTAACCCCTTGGACAATGGGAAGCTTTGAAGGTTTCTGAGGAAAGGAGTGACAACAGGGTTCTCAAAATAATATGACATGGGTGTTAAAAACCCTTATTTGGGCCGGGCGTGGTGGCTCACGCCTATAATCCCAGCACTTTGGAGGCCGAGGCAGGTGGATCACGAGGTCAGGAGATTGAGACCATCCTGGCTAACACAGTGAAACCCCGTCTCTACTGAAAATACAAAAAAATTAGCCGGGCGAGATGGCGAGTACCTGTAGTCCCAGCTACTCGGGAGGCTGAGGCAGGAGAATGGCGTGAATCTGGGAGTCGGAGCTTGCAGTGAGCCAAGATCGCACCACTGCACTCCAGCCTGGGCGACAGAGCGAGACTCCACCTCAAAAATAAATAAATAAATAAATAAATAAATAAATAAATAAATAAATAAATAAATAAATAAAAATAACCCTTATTTGGTTGTGTGATCTTGATTTGATCTCTTAACTCCGTCTTTAGGTTCTTCATGGATAAAATGGAGATAACGAGAAGGCCAATCTCAGTTACTTTGAGGATTAATTCTGAGGATAACACATAGCAAGGGGCTTACCATATTGCCTGGCACAGTGTTAAAATGAATGGTAGCTGTTATTTTTGAGGAAAGTGGTGTTACTGATGATACTGATGATATACAATTCATTGGACGGGGTGAAACAAGATAGGAGCCACAAATAGTCGGTGGAAATGGAAGTAAGAAATATACTTGGGGTCCAGGCGCAGTAGGTCACGCCTGTAATCCCAGCATTTGAGAGGGCAGGGTGGGTGGATCACCTGAGGTTGGGAGTTCAAGACCAGCCTGACCAACATGGAGAAACCCTGTCTCTATTAAAAATACAAAATTAGCCAGGCATGGTGGCGCATGCCTATAATCCCAGCTACTTGGGAGGCTGAGGCAGGAGAATCGCTTGAACCCAGGAGGTGGAGGTTGCAGTGAGCCGAGATCACACCATTGCACTCCAGCCTGGGCAACAAGAACAAAACCTGTCTCAAAAAAAAAAAAGAATTATACTGGGGCCTTCTCGAAAGAAGGCAGAGTGGTGGGCTCACAGGGACACTGCTAACTGTTCTTAGGGAACAAAGAAGAAGGTTCAGTAGTAGTCAGTAGGGCATTAGAAAAAAACGAGTTCATCACTTAGAATGATTGAAATGTCTTACCTTTCAGTTATCATCCCAAGTATGATACCAGGATTCACTTGGGGCTTGGACCCATACCTTTTATCCCTACCCCAGGCTGCCAATTTCCATAAAAACTACCCGTGGTATTATGGGGTGGGGTGATGAATGTGACATGCCCATAGTACCCTGAGGCCTACAGAGAAATCAGAGTAGCCACCAGCCACTGAGCATGCTCTCAAAGACTGGTGGAGGGGCTAGGTTCAGCTGGCGTCTAACAGAGAGCTGGCGTCAGACATCCCCGGCCATCTCAGGTTTCAGGTACTAATTCCCAAGAGAGAGATGGAAGACGGGTAAGGCTGAGTTCAAGAGGTGTGGATCCTCAAGGGAGCTGCTGCAGTTCTGAAACAGACTTCAGGGAAGGAAGGAACAAAGAGTTTTAGCTCTTTGGGGCTTGGGGATGAGCTCAGGTTTCCATGTGATGCTCAAGGGATGCAGAGGGGCTGGGGAAGCTGATCTCTCAGCATAAAGGAAGCTGTCTTTCTCCCTTGTTACATCTATAACTAGTCTCGGCCGGGCGCAGTGGCTCAAGCCTGTAATCCCAGCACTTTGGGAGGCCGAGATGGGCAGATCATGAAGTCAGGAGATCGAGACCATCCTGGCTAACATGGTGAAACCCCGTCTCTACTAAAAAATACAAAAAAAAAAACTAGCTGGGCGAGGTGGCGGGCGCCTGTAGTCCCAGCTACTCCGGAGGCTGAGACAGGAGAATAGTGTGAACCAGGGAGGTGGAGCTTGCAGTGAGCTGAGATCCGGCCACTGCACTCCAGCCTGGGCGACAGAGCAAGACTCTGTCTCAAAAAAAAAAAAAAAAAAAATCAACTTTTCAAAAACAATAGTAATTCTGTTTGGCTCTCCCTGTCACATATTTCAGGATGCTCAGTATTAAACCTGCGTTGGATAAGAGTTAAATGTGGCTGACCTCACCACCTCTCAGGATTTACATCTCTAAAAGGATGCCATTCCTTTCAAAAACAGTAACTTCAAGCATGTAGCTATGTTCTTGTTCCAACAGTGCTGCCATTAAATATTCTTGGGGGTATATTTTGAAATTGCATATTCTTTTGAGTACCTTCATTGGGGATAAATCTGTCTTTGGAGGGTATATTTGATTTCTGTGAATGCCCTAAAGTTATTCAGTGCTAAACTCAATTAATAAAATAATCAATGTGAATTTAATAGTTTACAGTGAAGAAGGGAGTTAGAATGATTAGTTAATGGGAAGATTTTCTTTCTTTTTTGGGGGGGTTGGGGTACGGAGTCTCACTGTCCCACAAGCTGGAGTACGGCAACATGGGATCTGGGCTCACTGTAACCTCCACCTCCCAGGTTCAAGCCATTCTCCTGCCTCAGCCTCCTGAGTAGCTGGGATTACAGGTGCGCACCACCATGACTGGCTAATTTTTGTAGTTTTAGTAGAGACACGGTTTCACCATGTTGGTCAGGCTGGTCTCGAACTCCTGACCTCATGATCTGCCTGCTTTGGTCTCCCAAAGTGCTGGGATTACTGGCATGAGTCACTGTACCCGGCCTTTTTTTTTTTTTTTTTGAGATGGAGTTTTGCTCTTGTACCCAGGCTGGAGTGCAATGCCTTGATCTCAGCTCATTGCAACCTCCGCCTCCCGGGTTCAAGAGATTCTTCTGCCTCAGCCTCCTGCATAGCTGGGACTACAAACACCCGCCACCACGCCCAGCTAATTTTTGTATTTTTAGTAGAGATGGGGGTTTTACCATGTTGGCCAGGCTGGTCTCAAACTCCCGACCTCAGGTGATCCACCTGCCTTGGTCTCCCAAAGTGCTGGGATTACAGGCTTAAGCCACTGTACCTGACCAAGATTTTCTTATATGCCATGGAAACTACACACATGTAATCTCAAAAGAATTTCAAGGCCGGGCGCGGTGACTCAAGCCTGTAATCCCAGCACTTTGGGAGGCCGAGACGGGCGGATCACGAGGTCAGGAGATCAAGACTATCCTGGCTAACACGGTGAAACCCCGTCTCTACTAAAAAAATACAAAAAACTAGCCGGGTGAGGTGGCAGGCGCCTGTAGTCCCAGCTACTCGGGAGGCTGAGGTAGGAGAATGGCCTAAACCTGGGAGGCGGAGCTTGCAGTGAGCTGAGATCCGGCCACTGCACTCCAGCCTGGGCGACAGAGCGAGACTCCGTCTCAAAAAAAAAAAAAAAAAAGAATTTCAAAAATATTTTGAGCAGTAACAATTTTCATCTGGTTGTACAAATTGTGGTAGGTAGATTAACTTGTCAGTTAACAGTCTGTTTCCTCATTTAAAAAATGGAAAACTGGCCGGGAGCGGTGGCTCAAGCCTGTAATCCCAGCAGTTTGGGAGGCCGAGGCGGGTGGATCATGAGGTCAGGAGATCGAGACCATCCTGGCTAACGTGGTGAAACCCCATCTCTACTAAAAATACAAAAAACTAGCCGGGCATGGTGGCGGGCGCCTGTAGTCCCAGCTACTCGGAGGCTGCGGCAGGAGAATGGTGTGAACCCGGGAGACGGAGCTTGCAGTGAGGTGAGATCGCACCACTGCATTCCAGCCTGGGCAACACAGCAAGACTCCGTCTCAAAAAAAAAAAAAAAAAAAAAGGAAAACCATAGTCCTATGTCATAGGATTTTGTGCATATTAAATTAGGTAATCCATATAAAATGTTTGACACATTTGTCTATGAATTATGAATATTGATAACTTAGTATTACTTGCAGGTTGTTTTACATTAATTTACAGTCATGATAAAGGAACCAAGGTTCTAAAGATTCCCTAAAGATCAGTATCAACAGGCTGGGAGCAGTGGCTCACGCCTGTAATCCCAGTACTTCGGGAGACTGATGCCCCATCTCTACTAAAAATACAAAAATTAGTCGGGCGTGGTGGTGTGCTTCTGTGGTCCCAGATACTCAGGAGGCTGAGGCAGGAGAATTGCTTGAACTTGGGAGGCAGAGGTTGCCGTGAGCCAAGATCACACCATTGTATTCCAGCCTGGGTGACAGAGCAAGACTCCATCTCAAAAAAACAAAACAAAACAAAACAAGACAAAACAAAACATCAGTATCAACAAAGCCTGCTACATAACAGGAGATCGATAAGTAGTAACTATTATTAATATTCTTATTGAAGTATTATTAGAATTTTATTAGAATGCAATGGATCTCAATTCATCTTCATTATGTTTAAAACTTTATCTCTATAGTTAAATGTAACATTATCACCAAACAGAACCTGAATTTGGTTTCTGGAAGCTATTTCATCACTCAACGAGTAATGTAAAATGTAACTCACTGTGTCCCACGCAGCCGGGTGACAGTGTCCTTGGTTGGAATTACCACCCTGGTTCTCCAGTTCCATGTTCTGCTAAGGTAGGTTCTTATACTTGGCAACTCAACACGCATTTCTCACCTGTGGACACGGCTTGGGTGCTCTCTGGGATTTTTGCTCCGTGTTTAATCACAGCCTGCCCCATTTTTCTGCCCCTATTATCAAGGGCAATCACCTACTTCACTTCTTTGAAAAGCCAAAAATCTCAATACAGTGAAGACAGCTGTGGGTAAACTGAGTTCAACTTTTATTTTTATTTATTTATTTATTTTTTTGAGATGGAGTCTCGCTCTGTTGCCGGGGCTGGAGTGCAGTGGCCGGATCTCAGCTCACTGCAAGCTCCGCCTCCCGGGTTTACGCCATTCTCCTGCCTCAGCCTCCGCAGTAGCTGGGACTACAGGCGCCCGCCACCTCGCCGGGCTAGATTTTTGTATTTTTTAGTAGAGACGGGGTTTCACCGTGTTAGCCAGGATGGTCTTGATCTCCTGACCTCGTGATCCGCCCGTCTCGGCCTCCCAAAGTGCTGGGATTACAGGCTTGAGCCACCGCGCCCGGCCCTGAGTTTAACTTTTAATCCACACTTACTTCTTCTGGTATAGAAAGCCATTAAATAGGAGACAATGAGGGGACCAATGTCTCAATTTACGGATTCCCTGGAGACCAGTCCCAACAGTCTAGCGTTAGCTAATGTCTGCAGGGCTGAGGGTGACAGGCACGCCCAACCTGATTATTACTTAATATGTTCTCTCAGATTCTGTCTTAGAAATTATTCTTAGCGGAAACAGTCAATTAATAACTTTAATTCTAAAAAAAATCTGAAAACTGAGAATCTACTTAAGTGAGGGGGAGGGACATGAAGCTGCAACACTCCTTGTAATTAGCCAAATTCAAACTCACCAGCTTCTATTACAGGAAGTCCGTGTAAAGTAAGTCATTTTTTCTTACTACAGGTCAGAATTCCCATTAAATAGTTTTAGACCAGCCTGGCCAACATGGTGAAGCCCTGTCTCGCATGTGGCGCATGCCTGTAATCCCAGCTACTCAGGAGGCTCAGGCAGGAGAATTGCTTGAACCCAGGAGGTGGAGGTTACAGTGAGCCGAGTTCACGCCACCGCACTCCAGCCTGGGCGACAGAGCGAGACTCCGTCTCAAAAAAAAAAAAAACAACAAAAACAAAACAAAACAAAAAAAAAAAAAACGAAGAAAAAGAAAAAAAAGAGAAAGCCAGGTGTGCAGTGGCTCACACCTATAATCCTAGCACTTTGGGAGGCCGAGGTGGGTGGATCACAAGGTCAGGAGTTCGAGACCAGCCTGACCAACATAGTGAAATCCCATCTCAACTAAAAATACAAAAATTATCCAGGTATGGTGGCATGTGCCTGTAATCCTAGATACTCAGGATCCTGAGGCAGGAGAATCGCTTGAACCTGGGAGGCGGAGGTTGCAGTGAGCCATGATCACACCATTACATTCCAGCCTGAGTGACAGAGTGAGACTCTGTCTCAAAAAAAAAAAAAAAAAAAAAGGGAAAAGAAAAAGAAAACCATATAA
>NC_045434.1:211919612-211946776 GCF_002776525.5 Piliocolobus tephrosceles
CAAAAAAAAAAAAAAAAAAAAAGGTAAACAAGGCCAGGATCAGTGGCTCATGCCTGTAGTTTGAGCACTTTGGGAGGCCGAGGAGGGTGGATCGCCTGAGGTCAGGAGTTCGAGACCAGCTTGGACAGCATGGTGAAACCCCATCTTTACTAAAAATACAAAATATTAGCCAGGTATGGTGGCGCATGCCAGTAATCCCAACTACTAAGGAAGCTGAGGCATGAGAATCGCTTGAACCCAGGAGGTGGAGGTTGAAGTGAGCTGAGGTCGTGCAACTGCACTCCAGTTTGAGTGACAGAACAAGACTCTGTCTCAAAAAGGAAAAAAAAAGGTAAACCAATCACTTGAGGTCAGGGGTTCGAGATCAGCATAGCCAACATGATGAAACCCCATCTCTACTAAAAATACAAAAGTTAGCCAGGCGTGGTGGCATGTGCCTGTAATCCCAGCTACTGGTAAGGCAGAGGCACAAGAAGTCAGCAGAGATCGCAGCTGCACTCCAAACTTGGTGACATAGTAAAATTCTTTGTCTCAAAACAAAAAAAAAAAGAGAGAGAAAAGAAAGAAACACGGTAAACATTATTCATTTACCAATGATGACATTAATAACTCTTACGGTTATTTATGGACTATTTTGTAGCAATCATTTAGTCACAGTAAAGGAACCAAGGTTCTCAAGAGAAGTGAGTTGCCTACAGCCAAGATGAACCCAGTGCCAGAATAAGAATTAGAGTTCAAGGATTAGTGCCTTCTGGTGTTATGCTTATACCACAGATTTCCTGTAATAAGTAATAAATTAATGTATCACCTCGTGTATTGACTTTTAGGCCCAGATCCTCCCGATATTGCAGCCAACCTCTCCTGTACAACCTGGTTGGGAATATCATCTTTACCTTCTTCACAATTGGTAAGTGTGCAGTTATCTGTCAAGCATTTATTAAGTATCTACTACAAACAGTAGCCAGACAATGCTAGAACAAAAATTGGTAGGACAAAGCTCTCTGCTCTTCAGGAATTCACGGACTAAAATTTAAAAAACAACTCACATCTAAAATTCAGGTGAAGGGAATCTTCAAAAACTTCCTAAGTATCTCTTTTAGTGATACTAAAAGAGTATACTCAGGATCCTGAGGCAGAGTTTTTTTTTTTTTTGAGGCAGAGTTTCACTCTTGTTGCCTAGGCTGGAGTGCAATGGTACAATCTCGGCTCACTGCACCCTCTGCCTCCCGGGTTCAAATGATTCTCCTGCCTCAGCCTCCCAAGTAGCTGGGATTACAGGCATGAGCCACCACGCCCAGCTAATTTTGTATTTTGTATTTTTAGTAGAGATGGGGTTTCTTTTTCTTTTCTTTTCTTTTTTTTTTGAGATGAGGTCTCGCTCTTGTCCCCCAAGCTCAGCTCACTACAACCTCCGCCTCCCAGGTTCAAGCGATTCTTGTGCCTTAGCTTCCTGAGTAGCTGGGATTATAAGCATGTGCCACCACACCTAGCTAATACTTTGTATTTTTAGTAGAGATGGGGTTTCACCATGTTGTCCAACATGGTGTCCACTCCTGACCTCTGGCAATCCACCTGCCTCAGCCTCCCAAAGTGCTGGGATTATAGGCGTGAGCCGCCGCGCCCAGCCTAGAGATGCGGTTTCATCATGTTGGTCAGGCTGGTCTCAAAGTCCTGACCTCAGGTGATCTGCCTGCCTCAACCTCCCAAAGTGCTGGGATTACAGGTGTGAGCCACTGTGCCTGGCCTCTCTTTTAGTTGTCCTATAATTTGAGTACGTAACCAAATTAAGTTAAATATAAATTCCCTTTATTTATTTTTTTTGAGATGGAATCTTGCTCTGTCGCCAGGCGGGAGTGCAGTGGCAGGATCTTGGCTCACTGCAACCTCCACCTCCTAGGTTCAAGCAATTCTCGTGCCTCAGCCCGAGTAGCTGGGATTACAGGCACACGCCACCACACCAACTTAATTTTTGTATTTTTAGTAGAGATGGGGTACCACCATGTTAGCCAAGATGGTCTCGATCTCCTGACCTCATGATCCGCCCACCTTGGCCTCCCAAAGTGCTGGAACTACAGGCATGAGCTACCATGCGCGGCCCAAATTCCTTCTGCTATAAAATTATTTAGTGTTATAATATTAAAGTATCAGGTTTTTCATTCAATAAATAGTTACTGATCAAGAGATGATTCTGGGTAGAAAAACAAGGACAATGGCAACTTGAAGTCAAAAAGTGATATAGGGCTGGGTCCAGTGTCTCATGCCTGTAACCCCACCACTTTGAGGCTGAGGTGGGAGAACTGCGTGAAGTCAGGAGTTCAAGACCTGCCTGGGCAACATGGTGAGACATCATCTCTACAAAAAATAGAATAAGTTACCTGGGCATGGTGTCATGCACCTGTAGTCCCAGCTACTTGGGAGGCTGAAGTCAGAGGGTCACTAAAGCCCGGGAGATGGAGGTTACAGTGAGTCATGTCATTGCACTCCAGCCTGGGTGACAGAGGAAGGCCCTATCTCCAAAAAAAAAGGACACAGAGTTGGTCTCTATTCTCAACATTCTGAAATGTGGAGAAGTTTAAGAATATTTTAGCAAATCTATCTTAATCATATTTTCCTTTGAATGTGCTTTTAAGAGTGATGTATGGGCCGGGCACAGTGGCTCACGCCTGTAATCCCATCACTTTGGGAGGCCGAGGCGGGTGGATCACCTGAGGTCAGGAGTTTGAGACCAGCCTGGGCAACATGGTAAAACCCCTTCTTTACTAAAAATATAAAAATTAGCCGGGCATGGTGGCGCGTGCCTGTAGTCCCAGCTACGAGGGGGGCTGAGGCAGGACGATAGCTTGAACCTGGGAGACAGAGGTTGCAGTGAGCTAAGATTGTGTCACTGCACTCCAGCCTGAGCAACAGAGCAAGACTCTGTCACACACACACACAAAAAAAGGCTGGGTGCGGTGGCTCAAGCCTGTAATCCCAGCACTTTGGGAGGCCGAGACAGGTGGATCACGAGGTCAGGAGATCGAGACCATCCTGGCTAACATGGTGAAACCCCGTCTCTACTAAAAAATACAAAAAACTAGCCGGGCGAGGTGGCAGGTGCCTGTAGTCCCAGCTACTCGGGAGGCTGAGGCAGGAGAATGGTGTGAACCTGGGAGGCGGAGCTTGAAGTGAGCTGAGATCCGGCCACTGCACTCCAGCCTGGGAACAGAGCGAGACTCCGTCTCAAAAAAGAAAAAAGAGTGATGTATGATTTCAGCAAAAACTATGTCTGAATTTTTTTTTTTTTTTTTTTGAGGCGGAGTCTTGCTCTGTCGCCTGGACTGGAGTGCAGTGGCTGGATCTCAGCTCACTGCAAGCTCCACCTCCCGGGTTTACGCCATTCTCCTGCCTCAGCCTCCCGAGTAGCTGAGACTACAGGCGCCCGCCACCTCGCCCAGCTAGTTTTTTTGTATTTTTAGTAGAGACGGGGTTTCACCGTGTTAGCCAGGATGGTCTCGATCTCCTGACCTCGTGATCCGCCCGTCTCGGCCTCCCAAAGTGCTGGGATTACAGGCTTGAGCCACTGCGCCCGGCCTGAATTTTTTAAAATGAAAAAATAGGGCCAGGTATGGTGGCTCACACCTGTAATCTTAGCACTTTGGGAGGTCAAAGCAGGTGGATCACCTGAGGTCTGGAGTTGAAGACCAGCCTGGCCAACATGGTAAAACCCTATCTCTGCTAAAAATACAAAAATCAGCTGAGCGTGGTGGCACACACCTGTAGTCCCAGCTACTTGGGAAGCTGAGGCAAGAGAATTGCTTGAACCCGGGAGGCAGAGGTTGCAGTCGGCCAAGATAACGCCACTGCATTCCAGCCTGGCAAAAGAGGGAGACCCCCCATCAAAAAAAAAAAAAAATTAGCCTGGTGTGGTGGCGCTGGCCTGTAATCCCAGCTACTCAGGAGGCTGAGGCAGGAGAATCACTTGAGACTGGGAGGCGGAGGATGCAGTGAGCCGAGATGGCGCCTCTGCACTCCAGCCTGACAACAGAGCAAGACTCCATCTCAAAAAAAAAAAAAAAAAAAAAAAGACCGCACACAGTGGCTCACACCTGTAATCCCAGCACTTTCGGAGGCCAAGGCGGGTGGATCACAAGGACAGGAGATCGAGACCATCCCAGCTAACACAGTGAAACCTTGTCTCTACTAAAAATACAAAAAAATTAGCTGGGCATGGTGGCGGGTGCCTGTAGTTCCAGCTACTCGGGAGGTTGAGGCAGGAGAATTGCTTGAACCTGCGAGATGGAGGTTGCAGTGAGTCAGGATTGCAACACTGCACTCCAACCTGGGCGACAGAGCAGGTCCGTCTCAAAAAAAAAACAAAACAAAAAAAAACGCGCATACAATCTATATCAAAGGAAAAATTACTTTGCCTAGACTGGCATTTCTGTTCCACAGCAGGAAGGGAAGGAAACAAACTGCATTTAGGTTTGCATTCAAGAATATATTTCTAGCCGGGCACAGTGGCTCACGCCTATAATCCCAGCACTTTGGGAGGCCAAGGTGGGCCGATCACCTGAGGTCAGGAGTTCGAGACCAGCTTGGCCAACATGGTGAAACCCTGTCTTTACTAAAAATACAAAAAATTACCCAGGCATGGTGGTGCACACCTATAATGCCACCTACTAGGGAGGCTGAGGCAGGAGAATCACTTAAACCCGGGAGGAAGAGGTCACAGTGAGCTAAGATTGCACCACTGCACTCCAGCCTGAGTGACAGAACAAGACTCTGTCTTAAAAAAAAAAAAAAAAAGATTATGTTTCTGAGATGATTAAACCTAAAAACTGGTAACTGATGCTGTTCCTCTGTGCTTTTAGGTTTTACTGTGCTGTTTGTTCAGATGGAGCCAGTGCCACGCACGCTGAAGTGGATGTTTTCTGCATTTGGTGTGGGATCCTTCAGTGAAGGAGTCTGTACTGTGGTGTTAACAGTTTTGGCGCTCTTTCCCATCTTGCAAGATGGCGGGTGAAAAAGTTGAGAAGCCAGATACTAAAGAGAAGAAACCCGAAGCCAAGAAGGCTCATGCTGGTGGCAAGGTGAAAAAGGGTAACCTCAAGGCTAAGAAGCCCAAGAAGGGGAAGCCCCATTGCAGCCGCAACCCTGTCCTTGTCAGAGGAATTGGCAGGTATTCCCGATCTGCCGTGTATTCCAGAAAGGCCATGTACAAGAGGAAGTAGTCAGCCGCTAAATCCAAGGTTGAAAAGAAAAAGAAGGAGAAGGTTCTTGCAACTCTTACAAAACCAGTTGGTGGTGACAAGAACGGCGGTACCTGGGTGGTTAAACTTCGCAAAATGCCTAGATATTATCCTACTGAAGATGTGCCTCGAAA
The DNA here is from genome assembly GCF_002776525.5 of Piliocolobus tephrosceles. NCBI lineage: Eukaryota > Metazoa > Chordata > Mammalia > Primates > Cercopithecidae > Piliocolobus > Piliocolobus tephrosceles. The sequence continues at coordinate 211,924,975 of NC_045434.1, forward strand.
GCTGTTGAGCCAGGGCAAAAAACCCTTCAGTCAGCACGTGAGAAAACTGCGAGCCAGCATTACCCCCAGGACCATTCTGATCATCCTCACTGGACGCACAGGGGCAAGAGGGTGGTTTTCTTGAAGCAGCTGGCTAGTGGCTTGTTACTTGTGACTGGACCTCTGGTCCTCAATCGAGTTCCTCTACGAAGAACGCACCAGAAATTTGTCATTGCCACCTCAACCAAAATCGATATCAGCAATGTCAAAATCCCAAAACATCTTACTGATGCTTACTTCAAGAAGAAGTAGTTGCGGAAGCCCAGACACCAGGAAGGTGAGATCTTCGACACAGAGAAAGAGAAATATGAGATTACAGAGCAGCGCAAGATTGATCAGAAAGCTGTGGACTCACAAATTCTACCAAAAATCAAAGCTGTTCCTCAGCTCCAGGGCTACCTGCGATCTGTTTTTGCCCTGACGAATGGAATTTATCCTCACAAATTGGTGTTCTAAATGTCTTAAGAACCTCATTAAATAGCTAACTACAAAAAAAAAAAAAAAAAAAAAAAAAAAAGTTTTGGCAACAGACTGTATGTTTTTAAACAATGAATTTCTAAAGGCTTATCTTAATCTGAAAGTTTGGCTGTAAATAATACGTCTTCAATATTTATTTTCTACTGACACCAAAAGTAGAGATATGTGGAGATGGAATTCCTAATTAGGCACATGTCACAGTTAAAACATTTCACCGTTCAAAAAGTAGTTAAGATATTAATCAACAGTGAAACAGGCCAGGCACAGTGACTCACATCTCTAATCCCAGTACTTTGGAAGGCTGAGGCAGGCGGATCACTTGAGCCCAGGAGATGAAGACCAGCATAGGCAATGTGGCAAAACCCCATCTCTACAAAAATTACAAAAATTAGCTAGGCCTGGTGGCATGTGCTTGTATTCCCAGTTACTTGAGAGGCTGAGGCAGGAGGATCACATGAACCCAGGAAGTCAAGGCTGCAGAGAGCCATGCTCACACCACTGCACTCCGGCCTGGGTGACAAAACAACATCTTGTCTCAAAACAAACAAACAAATAATGAAGGTGAAGCTGTTGGACTGGGTTTGGCACAGTAAACAGCAAGACTTCTATTTCTTGCTAAATTGGCACCTTCATTTAAATCCTTCTGGCAAAACATTTTTAACACATGTTCCAATTAAAAGACAAAGTATTCCTCATAGTACCTTTTCTCTCTCAAATATAGGAAAAAACAACCCCTGAACTTTACTACTTGTCTGTGCTGCTGTCAGTGAGCAGCTTAGCTTCTACAGGTAAGCAAGAAAACTTCCCAAGTAACCTATCCTTGTCAAAGGCTTTCCTTTGAGGCAACAACTATTCAACTGGCACTGTGACTGTGATGTTGCAAGAGGAATATTAAGCTTTAGTTCCTTTTCTTTTTTTTTGAAACGGAGTCTCACTCTGTTGCTTAGGCTGGAGTGCAGCGGCGTGATCCTGGCTCACTGCAACCTCCTTCTCCTGGATTAAAGCGATTCTTCTGCCTCAGATTCCCCAGTAGCTGGAATTGAAGGCGTGTGCCACTACGCCTGGATAGTTTTGGCATTTTTAGTAGAGATGGGGTTTCACCATGTTGGCCAGGCTAGTCTTGAACTCCTGACCTCAAGTGATCCACCCGTCTCAGCCTCCCAAAGTGCTGGGATTATACACGTGAGCCACTGTGCCCAGCTGCCCTAGTTTCTCTTAAAGCAAGAGATCCAAGAAGCTAAAAAGCATGAAAAGCAAAGCAAAGCAAACGGGGGAGAGGAGGGTTAGGATGGGATATGAAAAGCCATCCTTCTCATGTTACTCCCACTGCATTTAATTAGATCCTATCTATTCTTCATCCTGTAGTGCTTTTCTCATGCCTGGGGCTGATCTGGCGGGCCAGGGTGACCTGTCGAAGGCCAGATGCTAACCCAACAGTTTGAACCATCTGGGTCCTGTGTTTCCTGTCTGAGATACACATCTCTACCAGGCTGGACCTGTCCCAGCAGCCCTGCCACCTATCGGCAATCACACGACCATCTCCTATCCTGCTATTTCAGCTGAACAGCAGAGCCAATAATAGGAAACATGTCAAAATCAGGCATTTAGTAGAAAACTGCGTTATGCCAGGCACGGTGGCTCATGCCTATAATCTCAGCACTTTGGGAGGCCAAGGCGGGCGGATCACTTGAGGTCCAGAGTTCGAGATCAGCCTGATCAACATGTGGAAACCCTGTCTCTACTAAAAATACAAAAATTAGCCGGGCGTGGTTACAGGCACCTGTAATCCCAGCTACTTGGGAGGCTGAGGCAGGAGAATCACTTGAACCCAGGAGGTGGCAGTTGCAGTGAGCCGAGATCGCGTCACCACTCTCCAGACTGGATGACAGAGCGAGACTCTGTCTCAAAAGAAAAAAAAAAGAAAGTTGCATTTAAGTATTAATAAGCACTCACTGACAATGGATAAAAGGACTGACATCATAACCCAATTCACTCCAAATAAAGATCTCCTATCAAATACTTTCACAATGATTATTTTGACTTTCTAAACCTCATGTTTTGTTCAATGAAGTTAAGTGGCATCAGCTGGGAGACTGCTATAGAACTAAGTGCTGAAAAAGAGGAAGGAAAATAGAAGTCTTAGTAACGAACAAAGGTTTAGTTTCAAAAGACCCTAATAATTCAGATTGTGTATTTGAACGAGGTCAATTTACTGCTTCTTTAAGAATGCAGTGGGGCTGGATGTGGTGGCTCATGCCTGTAATCTCAGCACTTTGGGAGGCCAAGGTGGGCGATCACCTGAGGTCAGGAGTTTTTTTGTTTTGTTTTTTTTTTTGAGACGGAGTCTTGCTCTGTCGCCCAGGCTGGAGTGCAGTGGCCGGATCTCAGCTCACTACAAGCTCCGCCTCCCAGGTTTACGCCATTCTCCTGCCTCAGCCTCCCCAGTAGCTGGGACTACAGGCACCCACCACCACGCCCAGCTAGTTTTTTGTATTTTTTTAGAAGAGATGGGGTTTCACTGTGTTAGCCAGGATGGTCTCGATCTCCTGACCTTGTGATCCGCCTGTCTCGGCCTCCCAAAGTGCTGGGATTACAGGCTTGAGCCACCGCGCCCAGCCGCGGTCAGGAGTTTGAGACTAGCCTTGCCAACATGGTGAAACCCCGTCTCCACTTAAAAAAATATATATACACACACACACACACACACACATATACATATATACACATATATACACACACACATATATACACACATACATACATATATATATATACACACACACACACACACACAAAATTAGCTGGGCGTCTTGGTGTGTACCTGTAATCCCAGCTACTCGGGAGGCTGAGACAGGAGAATTGCTTGAACCCAGGAGGTGGAGGTTGCAGTGAGCAAAGATTGCACCACTGCACTCCAGCCTGGGTGACAGAGTGAGAGTCAATCTCAAAAAAAAAAAAAGGCAGTGGAAGATTTTAGAGTAAAAATAATCACAACCTCCCCCTTATAGATTATAACAACCTGCATCATGACAGCTGTTTTCCAGAGAAAATAGCTAAAGTGACCTGCATTGTATTTTGTCTTTTTTTTTTTTCTTTTTTGAGACAGAGTCTTGGTCTGTCGCCCAGACTGGAGTGCAGTGGTGTGATCTCGGTTCACTGCAACCTTTGCCTCCCGGGTTCAAACAATTCTGCCTCAGCCTCCCGCGTAGCTGGGATTACAGGTGCCCGCCACCATGCCCGGCTAATTTTTGTATTTTTAGTAGAGACCGGGTTTCACCATGTTGGCCAGGCTGGTCTCAAACACCTGATGTCAGGTGATCCACCTGCCTCCGCCTCCCAAAGTGCTGGGATTACAAGCCTGAGCCACCATGGCCAGCCGTGTTTTGTCTTTTTACTTCTGTGTACATTTAACAATTCTGGGCCAGGCACAGTGGTTGACGCCTGTAATCTCAGCATTTTGGGAGGTCAGGCAGGTGAATCACCTGAGGTCAGGAGTTCGAGACCAGCGTGGCCAACATGGTGAAACCCCCGTCTCTACTAAAAATACAAAAAAATTAGCCAGGCTGGTGACGGGTGCCTGTAATCCCAACTACTTAGGAGGCTGAGGCAGGAGAATCACATGAACCCAGGAGGTGGAGGTTGCAGTGAGCTGAGATGCGGCCATTGCATTTCAGCCTGGGCAACGAGAGTAAAACTCTGTCTCAAAAAAAAAAAAAATTCTAAAGTATTTTTGGTAGGGACTAGTTACTCACAAATGGCCTCAATGTCATTAAGGACTGGATACAACTTTATTTTGAGACAGGGTCTCGTTCTATCACCCAGGCTGGAACGCAATGGAATAATCACTGCAACCTCCACCTCCTAGGCTCAAGCAATCCTCCCGCCTCAGCCCCCACCCCAAGTAGCTGGGACTACAGGTATGCCCCACCAGACCTGCCTACTCTTTTGTATTTTTTTGTCGAGATAAGGTTTCACCATATTGCCCACACTGGTCTCGAACTCCTGGGCTCAAGCAATCCGCTCGCCTTGACCTCCCAAAGTGTTGGGATTACGGGCATGAGCCAGCTCGCCTGGCCGACAACTCCATTTCTTGAGAAAAAGAACAGAACCAATGGGCAAGAAGAACATATTCAGTATAAAATCTCCCAAAGCATCTCTGACAGGCACAGCACCTGAACAAATGGAAATGACTGTTCATCTGTTTTCTTCTGGATAGGAGGTTACCTAATATATACCCACTATCCTTTGAAACCACCAACATTTTCTGAGCACCTTCCACATCCCAGACACAGCACTAAGGTAGGAATTAGAAACGCGAGCAATCACACAATAAGAATGAAATTCCTCTGAAGTAATTATATTACCATGATTAACAGAAATTATTTAGAAACAACACATTCCCTAGACCTCATCAACCACTACAAGGCTTTGAGCAGAGGAGTGACATGATCTGATTTTTTTTTTTTGAGACGGAGTCTCGCTCTGTCACCCAGGCTGGAGTGCAGTGGCGCAATCTCGGCTCACTGCAAACTCCGCCTCTTGGGTTCACGCCATTCTCCTGCCTTAGCCTCCTGAAGTAGCTGGGACTACAGGCGCCCACCATCATGCCCGGCTAATTTTTTGTAGTTTTAGTAGAGACGGGGTTTCACCGTGTTAGCCAGGATTGTCTCGATCTCCTGACCTCATGATCTGCCCACCTCAGTCTCCCAAAGTGCTGCGATTACAGGTGTGAGCCACCGCACCTGGCCCTGATCTGACATATTTTTTAGACAGTGTCTCACTCTGTCACCCAGGCTGGAGTGCAGTGGCGCTATCTCGGCTCACTGCAACCTCTGCCTCCCGGATTCAAGCAATTCTCCCCTCTCAGCCTCCTGAGTAGCTGGAATCACAGGCACGCGCCACCATACCCAGCTAATTTTTGTATTTTTAGTAGAGACAGGGTTTCGCCATGTTGGCCAGGATGGTCTCAAACTCCAAACCCCAAGTGATCTGCCCACCTCGGCCTCCCAAAGTACTGGGAATCCAGGCGTGAGCCACCACACCTGGCGAGAATGTTCTAAGCAAACGTAATAGTGCAAGAGTCCCAAGGCAGATGCGTGCCTGTCATGCTGCAGGAAGAGATGAAGCCCAGCATGGCTGGAACAGAATAACTAAGGGAGAAGGAATAGCAGACACAGAGAGGTAAGAGGAAGACACTGCAGGGCTTTGAGCAGAAGAGTGACATGATCTGACATATTTTTAAGGATCTCTCTGGCAGATGAAGCTGAAAACATAATGTAGGGAGAGGCAAGGGTGCAAGTGAAGACACAAGATGGGAGGCTACTACAATAATCCAGGTGACAGGTGATGCTGACCCTGCCCTGATGGTAGCAGCAAAGTGGTAAGATGTCATTCAATTCTGGGTGTGTCTGGAACATACAGCCAATGTGATTTGCAATGGATGGGATGTGGGCAGTGAAAGAAAGAAGAGTCAAGGATGACTCTAGAAGTTTTTGGCCTAAGCAGCTAAAAGAACAGCACTACTTTTAACTGAGAAGAGAATCATAGCGAAGCATGATGGCGTGTGCCTGTAATCCTAGCTACTTGGGACCTTGAGAGCTTGTTTGGAGGTTCTAGCAGGGGAACGCAACTACTTACATACCCTTGACTGAAGACCAGTCCTCCTCTGTTGGCGATGGTCGTTCTCTTCGACTGAGTGTGCAGCTTCCGGAGGGACATACATGGAGCAGTGAGGGAGGAAGGAGACACCGGCCTAGCCAGCCAGATTAGCCGGATCAACCCTGGTGATCAACGGGGTGAGAGACGTCACAGCCAGATTGTCCTCACATCCTACTTGGGAGGCTGAGGTGGGAGGATCACTTGATCACGCCATTGCACTCCAGCCTGGGCGACACAGCAAGACCCTGTCTCCAAAAAAAGAGAAGAGAAAGATGTCCATGGAGTAGGCTTGAGGGGACTATCAGGAGTTCAGTTTACAGAGAAGTGAAGTTTGAGACACCTATTCGATATCCAAGTGGTAACACTAAGTAGGCAAATGGAGAACAAAGCCAAGTTCAGGGGAGAGGTACAGACACACAACAGCCTAGAGATTTGGATATATCTGCATATAGATGGTGTATTTGTCTGCTTAGGCTGTCATACTAAAATACCACAGACTGGGTGACTTCAACAACAGAAATTGACTTTCTCACCGTTCTGGAGGCTAGAAGCCCAAGATCAAAGTTTTGGCCAATTTGGTCCGTGGTCACAGCTCTGTTCCTGTCTTGTACATGGCTGCCTTCTTGCTATGTCCTCACATAATCTTTCTTCAGTATGTAAGGGTAAGGGGCAAACTCTCCACTCACTCTTCTGATAAGGACACTAGTCCTATCGGATCAGGGCCCCACACTTACGACCTCATTTAACCTTAATTACTTCCTTACTCCAAATACAACCACACCTAGAGTGACATCTTTGATTCTAAAAGTTCATGTTCTTACCCGTTATGCAAGACTTACAATGGTATGAGCTATCTAAGGCAGACATTTAAAAGAGGCCCAAGTGTTCAGGGAGTCTTTGGCTCCTGGTACTTCTTTTTGGCCACTCAAGTTTCATCTACCCCAGCATTTTTCCTACCTAGTTGGAGCAACTTGCGTGCTCTGGGCTCCCATCCCAAGTCCAGGCTGAAGTGTCCTCAACTCCTCCAGCTGCCAGGGAGCATTTATCTGGTTTCCCAGTGACTCCCAGTCTGGACGTTACTTTCCCCTGTGCAGTCTCCCATGGTTTCCTGCCTAACATATTATTTCTCTTTCTCCAGTTTCTTCTCTGCCTTCTGTCTGAAGGCTTATATTCTATTTTTGTCTCAGAATGAATTTCTCTTACGCATTAGAAATATGTTTTCATTATCCATTAACTCTAAACAAGAACCTAAAGGTACATTAAAAAACCCTTAGCATAGAACTGCTGAATGACTAAGTCACAGAGAAGAACAGGCAAATACCTCCATTGCTTCGAAGACTGCACACGCTAAAACTACACAAATGCCAGAACAGAACATTGGATTATCATTATCAAAATTAGGGGAAGGCCAGGTGGGGTATCTCATGCCTGTAATTCCAGCACTTTGGGGGGCCAAGGTGGGAGGATTACTGGAGCCCAGGAGTTTGAAACCAGCCCGGGGAACATGACAAAACCTCATCTCTACAAAAAATACAAAAACTAGCCGGATGTGGTGGCATGCACCTGAAGTCCCAGCTACTAGGGAGGCTGAGGTGCAAGGATCACTTCAGCCTGAGAGATTAAGGCTGCAGTGAGCCGTGATCATGTTACTGTACTCCAGTTTAGGTGACAGGGCAAGACTGTATCAAAAACAAAAACAAAAATAACCAGGGAAAGTACACTGTGAACAAGTGTTTATTCAGCAAATTTTTCAAATGATTTTTGTTTGTTTGTTTTGAGACGTAGTCTCGCCCTGTAGCCCAGGCTGAAGTGCAATGGCATGATCTCGGCTCACTGCAACCTCCACCTGCCGGGTTCAAGCAATTCTCCTGCCTCAGCCTCCCGAGTACCTGGGACTACAGGCACACGCCACCATGCACAGCTAATTTTTTCTATTTTTAGTAGAGACAGGGTTTCACTATGCTGGCCAGGCTGGTCTCAAACTCCTGACCTCATGATCTGCCCACCTCGGCTTCCCAAAGTCCTGGGATTACAGGTGTGAGCCACCACGCCCAGCTCAAATAATTATTTTTTAAAGTATATTTTCCGGTTTTGTTTTGTAGGGCACTGAGTCTGTCACTGTGAATTCCATTTTACCAAAAATATTGACACTTCCACACATATTTATGAATCAAAATTGAAAGATAATTGCATTAATAGGTACTTTTATTTTTTTTCTTTTGTTTTGGTTTTTTTGTTTGTTTTTTGAGACGGACTCTCGCTCTGTCGCCCAGGCTGGAGTGCAGTGGCGCAATCTCCACTCACTGCAAGCTCCGCCGCCTCCTGGGTTAATGCCATTCTCCTGCCTCAGCCTCCCTAGAAGCTGGGACTACAGGCGCCTGCCACCACGCCCGGCCAATTTTTTTGTATTTTCAGTAAATACAGGGTCTCACCATGTTCGTCAGGATGGTCTCGATCTCCTGACCTTGTGATCTGACCGCCTTGGACTCCCAAAGTGCTGGGATTACAGGCGTGAGCCACCACGCCTGGCCTTGTTTTGTTTTTTTTAAGACGGAGTTGCTCTGTCACCCAGGCTGCAGTGCAGTGAAGCGATCTTGGCTCACTGCAACCTTCACCTCCTGAGTTCAAGTGATTCTCACGCCTCAGCCTCCTGAGTAGCTGGGTTTACAGGCATGCACCACCATGCCTGGTTAATTTTTGTATTTTTAGTATAGATGGAGTTTCACCATGTTGGCCGGGCTGGTCTTGAATTCCTGACCTTAAGTGATCTGCCTGCCTCAGCCTCCCAAAGTGCTGGGATTATAGGCATGAGCCACCGTGCCTGGCCAACTTTCACAAAGAAAATTCTTTGAATCTGAAGTGTCTTGCAAGGTAGAGGCTATTGCAACCATTCCAACTAGTGTGTCAACAGTCTTCTCTAAGGTGGGCTAGAAAAATGGTTTCATATTCAAATTATAACTCTGCAAAACAATTGATGGTAATAAAGAGATTCCACAATCAGACAGAACTAAGAGAAACAATTAGTTCTGGTAAAGCTCTGTGGCAATCAAAGTTAGAAGTTTATCCTGGGTAGCTGAAATATAACTAACTTCAAAGACCAGGCCTGGCGGTGGCTTGTGCCAATCACCACAACAATTTGAAGGGCCAAGACCAGAGGATCGCTTGAGCCCAGGAGTTCAAGGCTGCAGTGAGCTATGATCACACCACTGCACTCCCGCCTGGGTAACACAGCTCTTGTTTTTTAACAAGATGTTGTTACTTAACAAAAAAAAAAAAGGAAAAAAAAAAAGGGCGGGCGCGGTGGCTCAAGCCTGTAATCCCAGCACTTTGGGAGGCCGAGATGGGCGGATCACGAGGTCAGGAGATTGAGACCATCCTGGCTAACACGCTGAAACCCCGTCTCTACTAAAAAACACAAAAAACTAGCCAGGCGCGGTGGCGGGCGCCGGTAATCTCAGCTACTCCGGAGGCTGAGGCAGGAGAATGGCGTAAACCTGGGAGGCTGAGCTTGCAGTGAGCTGAGATCCGGCCACTGCACTCCAGCCTGGGTGACAGAGCCAGACTCCATCTCAAAAAAAAAAAAAAAAAGACTGCCCCTATCAAACAATTCTACCATGAACACTGACGTTGTTGTTCTGTGGACTACTTCAGGAAGATGGACTGAGAACATCATTAAATGGTTCCAACTAGTTTCTGGGTAACTTTATTTTTGATTTTTTGTTATGGGGGTCTCGCTATGTTGCCCAGGCTGGGCTCAAATGATCCTCTCACCTCGGCCTCTCAAAATGCTGGGTTTACAGGTGTGAGCCACTGCGACAGCCAAGGGTAACCTTTTTATTTATGTTTTTTTGAGACAGAGTCTCGCACTGTCACCCCTGCTGGAGTGCAACAGCGCAATCTCGGCTCACTGCAACCTGCGCCTCCAGGGTTGAAGCCATTCTCCTGCCTCAGCCTCCGCAGTAGCTGGGATTACAGGCTCCCGCTACCGCGTACGGCTGATTTTTTGTATTTTCAGTAGAGACGGGGTTTCACTGTGTTGGCCAGACTGGGCTCGAAGTCCTGACCTCGTGATCCGCCTGCTTCGGCCTCCCAAAGTGCTGGGATTACAGGCGTGAGACACCGCGCCTGGCCAAGGGTAACTTTTTAAGAGCTGCCCAACAGTTCATTACCTCCTTCTCAAGGAGCATGAGTGTCAAACCACCTCCAGCAAAGCAGTTGTAGTCTTTTACAGATTTGGAAAGAAGGATTTAGGAAGAAAGGGAAGTCATTCGAAATGATTTCTTCCTCTGATGCCCAGCCGTCCCCCGTTAAGCCTAAAGGTGCTAGACCTCAAGACTCTTCTAGAAAGAGATTTTTCCTCTCCAAGGTGAATACATCTGTTCCGAAGGTCAGAAGCTACTTTACCGAAGTTTTCCGTGCCACCGAAAAAATTAAGGGTCAATTAATGCTTCTTGCCCCAAACCTGCATATGAGCTTGCCTCGGATCATATTCGACCCTAAAGACTCCAGCATCTTGGACGCACCTATATCTAGGACAAAAAGGGACCAGCTTCTCAGGGGCTCCTTGCCGGGAGCTTACCGCGCCCTCACTGTCCGCCGGCCCGAGTGCTACCGTAGATCACCCGCGGCCCGGACGCCAGCAAGTGGAACATCTCGGTCGCACTCTCATTGGTTCCTGGGGGCCGGAAGTGCGTGCGTCCGGCGGAAGTGCTCCTCCGGCGCGGTCCTCCAGGCCAGGGCCCTCAGGTAGGCGGGGCCCCTGGGCCCTAAACTCTGGGACTGGCGGGCGGGCAGGCGGCACAGGGGGGATCCCGGCGGCCTAAGGAGGTTGTCCCAGTTTTGGTCAGGGAGGGCCGGAAGGATTTTTGGGGACCGTGGGTTTACAGCTACCTCTGGTGACAACCGGGGCCTGGTGGAGCCCGGCCGCCGCGGGACCTACGTGTCGGACTTCAAGTTCCCGCCTGGGGTGGGATTTGCTGCGGTGGCCGGAGCTGCTGCTTCACCCAGTCCGGTTGGTTCTGGGCCAAACGCTCCTCACTTTCAGCCAGGAAGAGGCGTGCTCTCCGTCCTTACCTTTTCCATGCCTGTGGGTTTGACGCCTTCCCTCAAGGCGTATCCGGATGCGGGTTTTTCCTCAAACATCCTCTCGGCCTCGCTAGGAAAAACCTCAGAAAGGCTGCGGTAGACGCAGTCGAGGGAGAAACTGCCCCTGCCCGTGATGTCTCAGGCTGCTCAAGTGGAACTTATCTGGACTGCTTTAGGGCAAGTTTATATATAGCAAATACAATTAGTTGTTAATGGTTTCCTTTTTTCCAGCCATCTCCACCCCCAGGTGGTTTGAACTTTGAGCCTTTTGTAGTCCTGATGAATAATTTCACTTTCCTCAAGTTTATGACACTCGGAACGTCAAGAACTGGAGGTTTGTGCAATTTGAGACCGGTCAGCACTGTGCAGAGATCAGAGTACTAAGAGACAGGTGAGCATGAATGAGTACCCTCCACTCCAGTTCATAGTGTCTGAGAGCGGTTTCTGTAGTTTCGTAAAAGTGCACCACCTTTAGTGACTACTAGGTGGCGCCAACGAGTTAATCTTTCGGGGATAAATCTCAAAGTAGCACCAGATAAGGCTTTTAAAATGCACCCATTTTTACTGAAATGTATTCAGAATAGCTTTAGCTCCTTAAAATATGTTGAGCCTTTGTATACGTGACCAAACTATCGACGTTCTATTCAGTATTAGGTACTGAAAAATCTAAGAGAGGAATCAGACTCATATTCTGTTCTCCAGAGTTTAGTCAGTACAAAAATTAGCTGAGCGTGGTCGCGGGCACCTATAATCCCAGCTACTTGGGAGGCCGAGGCAGGAGAATCGCTTGAACGCGGGAGGCAGAGGTTGCAGTGAGCCAAGATCACGTCACTGCACTCTAGCCTGGGTGACAGAGCGAAACGATGCCTCAAAAAAAATTTAGAAAAAAAAAGAATTTTTTTTTTTGAGATGCAGTCTTGCTCTGTCGCCCAGTGGAGTGCAGTGGCACCATTTCTGCTCACTGCAAGCTCCACCTCCCAGGTTCACACCATTCTCCTGCCTCAGCCTCCCGAGTAGCTGGGCCTACAGGCGCCCGCCACCACAGCCGGCTGATTTTTTGTATTTTTAGGAGAGACAGGGTTTCACTGTGTTAGCCAGAATGGTCTCAATCTCCTGACCTTGTGATCTGCCTGCCTTAGTCTCCCAACAGGCGTGAGCCACTGCGCTCGGCTCAAAAAAAAGATTTGAATGCTAAAGAAGAAGCAATCAATTCTCATTATTCATCCACCAGTTATTTATTCAGCACTTTTTGTCTGCCCAAGACTGTGCTGGATGCTGGTGTATAAAGAAAAGGTAAAGGCCGGTCACGAATTTGAGACCAGCCTGGCCAACATGGGGAAACCTTCTCTCTACTGAAAGTACAAAAATTAGCTGAGCGTGGTGGTGGGCACCTACATTCCCAGCTACTCAGGAGACCGAGGCAGGAGAATTGCTTGAACCCAGGAGGCAGAGGCTGCAGTGAGCCGAGATCGCACCACTGCAATCCAGCCTGGGTGACAGAGTGAGATGCCATCTCAAAACAAAAAAAAAAAAAAGAAAGAAAAAAGAAAAGGTAAAATCCCTACTCAAATAATTCACAACCTAGTGATTGGGTGGAAATCAAGGAAGGCCTTGTAGAGAAGGTGACACTTGAACTAGACTGAAGAATGAATAAATTGGGTTTCATAGGTAGAAAAAAAATGCAGGCTCAAAAGAGTGCATGACATTTTTGAAACAGCAAGTCATCCAGTGTGGTTAGACTATAGGAAACTAACTCTGAAAAGACATTGTCAGTTACATCTTGGGTCTGCCTCAACTTTTAGTGGAAAATTCCACAGACTTAAGAGAAAAATTAAAATGAATAATTTCCAGGAAAAATGCACTAAACCAATATACATGAAATGTAGCTGTAATAAATTACACTTCTGGGTATAATGTTTGTTTATATTTGCATATCATTGATGATCATAGATGACATGCCAATTTTAATGGATTAGGTAGTAATTTTTTTGTCATTATATTTTATTTTGAATATACTGTAAGAATCCTCTCCATTGAAGTACACATGTCAAATCATCTGGTAATTATTTCATTATGTGTAGGAAAACAAAACATGCTTTAATGCCAGGTGCAGTGGCTCCCGCCTGTGATCCCAGCACTTTGGGAGGCCGAGGCTGGCTGATCATGAGGTCAGGAGATAGAGACCATCCTGGCTAACATGGTGAAACCCCGTCTCTACTAAAAATACAAAAAATTAGCCAGGCGTGTTGGCGGGTGCCTGTAGTCCCAGCTACTCGGAAGGCTGAGGCAGGAGAATGGTGTGAACCCAGGAGGGCCAGGCTGATCAGTAACTCCTGGCCTCAAGTGATCTGCCCACCTCAGCCTCCCAAAGTGCTGGAATTACAGGCGTGGGACACCATGGCTGGCCCCAGGCAATAGGATATTTAATGAAACTTGACAAACTGATTCTTAAATTCATCTAGAAGAGAAAGTGCACAAGAATAGCCAAGAATTTTGGGGAGGAGAAAACAATAAAGGCAAGTCATTATCAGTTATCAAGATACACCAGTGATAAAGCCATAATAATGTAAATAGCAAGAAGTGTTGCCTTAGGTCTGGACACAGTGGCTCATGTCTGTAATCCCAGCACTTTGAGAGGTCAAGGCAGGCAGATTACGTGAGGCCAGGAGTTTGAGACCAGCCCGGCCAACATGGTGAAACCCTGTCTCTACTAAAACTACCAAAAAAAAAGAAAGGCAGGTGTGGTGGTGTGGTGGCACACCTGTAATCCTAGCTACTCAGGAGGCTGAGGCAGGAGAATCACTTGAGCCCAGGATGCAGAGGTTACAGTTAGCTGAGATCGCACCACTGCACTCCAGCCTAGACGAGAGAGTGATACTCTATCCAAAAAAAAAAAAAAAAAGCCAGGTGGAGTGCCTCATTGCCTATAATCCCAGCACTTTGGGAGGCTGAGACGACTGGATCACTTGAGGTCGGGAGTTCGAGACCAACCTGGCCAGTATGGCAAAACCACATTTCTACTAAAAATACAAAAATTAGCCAAATGTGGTGGCATGCACCTGTAGTCCCAGCTACTGGAGAGGCTGAAGCAGGAGAATTGCTTAAACCCAGGAGGTGAAGGTTGCAGTGAGCGGAAATCGCATCACCACACTCCAGCCTGGGCAACAGTGAGACTCAGTCTAAAAAAATAAAAGCGATTTCTTAGAAACAGAAAATTATCAATGATTATCCAATTGCCCTAACACCCTTTACTAGTCAGTCTTTTATTTATTAATCAATATACCACCTTTATTGTAGACCAAATTGCCCTGGATCAATAAATAAAAGACTGATTAGTAAAGGGTGTTTTTGAATGGAAAGTTAGACCCCTACTTCAAAGCGTAACAAAAAATTGCAGGTGGCTTTTTTCTGCAGCTAGAAAACAAAAATTTGTAAAAGTCTTGAACATAAAGATGTAGAAATCATGAGATGGTTAGGGCCTACCTTCATGGGACACAAAACAAAGAAGGTTTAAAGGAGAAGACAGATTTGTCTATTAAAAAATAATAATTTGCCATGACAAAAATAAATAAATAAAATTTAGTCAGGAGATGAAATAATATTTGCAATTACAAAGGCTTCATTGCTTGATCTTAGGAGGTCAAAGCTGCAGTGAGCCGTGATCATGCCACTGCACTTCAGCCTGGGTGACAGAGCAAGACCCTGTCTCAAAAAAGCCACAGGCTTCGTATCCATGTTATAAATCAGTAAGAGAAAGATAACCCAGCAGAAAGATGGTCACATTTCCAAAGAAGAAATTCATATTAAAAGATGTTCATCAGCTGGGCTTGGGGACCTACACCTCTAATCCCAGCATTTTGGGAGGCTGAGGTGGGCGCATCCCTGGAGTCCAGTTCAAGACCAGCTTGGGCAACATAGGGAGACCCCATCTCCACAAAAAAAATAAATTAGCCAGGTGTGGTGGTGTATACCTGTGGTTCCAGCTACTCAGGAGGCAGAGGTGGGAAGATGGCTTGAGCTCGAGAGGTCAAGGCTGTAGTGAGCTGTGATTGTGCCACTGTGCTCCAGCCTGGGTGACAGATTGAGACCCTATCTCAAAAAAACTAAAAATAAAAAAAGGATGTTCATGCTCACAAGTAATTAGGTAAATATACATAAGACCAGTAAGATAATATCAGGAGTGTTTTGGGCTATGGTGATTCATTTTATAAAGCAAAGCCACATTTGATCTACTTCTTTATATATCTGTATTTCCATTTATCAAATTTGTTTAGAGTAAGATAGACCAGTAATGAAGACTTCGAATTAATGTGTCAAATCACATAAAGAAGATTTTCAGGCATTTTTGTGGGGTGTTATTACTATATGAGTTTAAACTTTTATATCTAAAGTAAGATTTTCTTTGTATAACTATCTTTCATACACCTGTAGCTAAGAAAGAGTATAACCTTTCTTGTTTTGTTTTTTTTTTGAGTCAGGGTCTCGCTCTGTCAACCAGGCCAGAGTACAGTGGTAAGATCATGGCTTACTGCAACCTCAAATTCCTGGGCTCAAGCAATCCTCCCACCTAAGACCTAAGCCTCCTGAGGAGCTGGGACTAAAGGCATCCGCCACCATGCCTGGCTAAGATTTTCTATTCTTTGTAGAGATGAAGTCTCACTATATTGGCCAGGCTGGTTGCGAACTCCTGAGCTCAAGCAGTCCTCCTACTCCTACCTCAGGCTCCCAAAGTGCTGAGTTTACAGACATGCATGAGCCACTACACCCAGCTGCCTTTTTTTTTTTTTTTCTGAGATGTAGTCTCATTCTGTCGCCCAGGCTGGAGTGTAGTGGCATGATCTCTGCTCACTGCAATCTCTGCCTCCCAGGTTCAAATGATTCTCCTGCCTCAGCCTCCTGAGCAGCTGGGACTACAGGCATGTGCCACCATGCCCAGCTAATTTTTTTTTTTCTTTAGAGATGGGGTTTCACCATGTTGGTCAGGCTGGTCTTGAAGTCCTGATCTCAGGTGATCCACCTGCTTTGGCCTCCAAAAGTGCTGGGATTATAGGCCTGAGCCACCGCATCCAGCCTGTTTTGTTTTTTTAGTAGAGACGGGGTTTCACCGTGTTAGCCAGGATGGTCTCGATCTCCTGACCTCATGATCCACCCACCTCGGCCTCCCAAAGTACTGGAATTACAGGCCTGAGCCACCAGCACCCAGCTGCAGCTGCCTATTTTTAATTGCACTGGCGACTGGGTGTGGTGGCTTATGCCTATAGGAGGGTCACTTCAGGCCAGGAGTTTGAGACCAGCCTAGACAAAATAGCCAGACTCTGTCTCTACAAAAAATAAAATGTAAAAAGCTTGCACTGGTATGTTAATTTCATATGGTATGTGGGTTTATTGTTTCACATAGAGATTAAAATGGCTTCCAGAGGAAAGACAGAGACAAGCAAATTAAAGCAGAATTTAGAAGAACAGTTGGATAGACTCATGCAGCAATTACAAGATCTGGAGGAATGCAGGTAAGAGTTGAATGCTATGTTGCTACGCTGGAAACTGGCTTTTTTTCTGCAGTAGCTCCATGGATGCAGGCCCATGTGTGATTCTGCATTTCCCCTGTAGTGTTCTTCACACTGTCTGTTAGAGAAGTAAACTCATTGCAGGCTTTGGAGTCATAAAGGCTGAGAAATGACAGTCATTCAGTTAACTACTAAGTGCATGTGAACTTGAGCAAAATACTTAACCTCCTTGAAGTAGAAATAACACCTACCGGCCAGGCGCGGTGGCTCACGCCTGTAATCCCAGCACTTTGGGAGGCCGAAGCGGGCGGATCACGAGGTCAGGAGATCGAGACCATCCTGGCTAACATGGTGAAACCCCGTCTCTACTAAAACTACAAAAAATTAGCCGGGCGTGGTGGCAGGCACCTGTGGTCCGGGCTACTCGGGAGGCTGAGGCAGGAGAATGGTGTGAACGTGGGAGGCAGAGCTTGCAGTGAGCTGAGATCACGCCACCGCACTCCAGCCTAGGCGACAGAGCGAGACTCCGTCGCAAAAAAAAAAAAAAAAAAAAAAAAAAAAAGAAATAACACCTACTTTATCTTTAGTATTTAAATCAGTCCTGCCTGCTGTCAGGCCAAGAAGGTACTACGTGAATTTCTGGCATGTAGTTTCAGCCTTACCGGCACAAAGGACCACAACAGTTCATTGCGGCTTTTTTTTTTTTCTTTTGAAACAGAGTCTTGCTGTGTTGCCCAGGCTGGAGTGCAGTGGCGAGATCTCAGATCACTGCAACTTCCGCCTCCTAGTTCAAGTGATTCTCCTGCGTCAGCCTCCCGAGTGGCTGGGATTATAGGCGTCTGCCACCACACCCAGCTAATTTTTGTATTTTTAGTAGAGGTAGGGTTTCACCATGTTGGCCAGGCTGGCCTCGAACTCCTGACCTCAGGTGATCCACCCACCTCAGCCTTCCAAAGTGCTAGGATTACAGGTGTGAGCTAGCACCTGGCCTTATGTGGCTTCTTAAGTTTGCTTCATTTTGGTAAAAGAAAAATGTTTATCAAAGTCACCATATTGCAGGAAAATGCCCATACTACTGCTATGTGAACACATTCACCGTTAGCATTTTGATATTTCCCTTCAGCCTTTCTCTAATGTACAAGTACTAAGATTGCATTTTTCACTTGGAACTCTGTATTTTTCCATATCATGATGTTCACCTACTTCAGAGAGGAACTCGATACAGATGAATATGAAGAAACCAAAAAGGAAACTCTGGAGCAACTAAGTGAATTTAATGATTCACTGAAGAAAATTATGTCTGGAAATATGACCTTGATAGATGAACTAAGTGGAATGCAGCTGGTAAGTATAACATATAGGTGACAGAGGACGGACTTTGTTTTCTGGTTTTGGTTTTTGTTTTTGTTTTTGTTGGAGATGCATTCTTTCTCTGTCGCCCAGGCTGGAGTGCAGGGGGGCAGTCTCGGCTCACTGCAACGTCTGCCTCCCAGGTTCAAGTGATTCTCCTCACTTAGCCTCCAGAGTAGCTGGGATTATAGGCACCCGCCTCCACACCCAGCTAATTTTTGTATTTTTAGTAGAGACCGGGTTTCATCATGTTGGCCAGGCTGGTTTTTGAACTCCTGACCTCAAGTGATCCTCCCACCTCGGCCTCCCAAAGTGCTAGGATTACAGGCATGAACCACCATGCCCTGCTGGTTTTTTTTTTTTTTTTTTTTTTTTTTTTTTTGAGAGAGGGTCTCTCTGTGTCACCCAGGCTGGAGTGCAGTGACACAATCATGGCTCACTACAGCCTTGTCCTTCAGGGCTCAAGTGATCCTCCTGCCTCAGCCTCCCAAAGATTATGGGCATGAACTGCCATACCCAGCTTTTTTATAAATATATTTCAAGCTGGGTGTGGTGGTGCCTGCTTATAATCCCAGGTATTCCAGAGGCTGAAGCATGATGCAGGAGGACTGCTTTGAGCTCAGGAGTTCAGGACCAGCCTGGGCAACATAGTGAGACCCCTATCTCTAAATAAAAAATAATAGTAATAATTAAAGTAAGTATATTTCTGATAGAAAATATACCATGTTTTATGTTTTGCATGTTCTAGGTGTAACTTCTTTTTTTTTTTTTTTAGAGACAGCGTCACCCAGGCTGGATTGCAGGGGTGCTATTCACCCCTGAGACTCCCAGGTAGCTGGGACAACAGGCATGCACAACCACACCTGGTTATTTTTTTTTTTCTTTTCTTTTTTTTTTTTTTGAGGAGTCTCACTCTTGTTGCCCAGGCTGGAGTGCAATGGTGCAATCTCGGCTCACCACAACCTCTGTCTCCCGGGTTCAAGTGATTCTCCTTCCTCAGCCTCCTGAGTAGCTGGGATTATAGGCATGTGCCACCACGCCTGGCTGATTTTGTATTTTTAGTAGAGATGGAGTTTCTCCATGTTGGTCAGGCTGGTCTTGAACTCCCAACCTCAGGTGATCCGCCTGTCTTGGGCTCCCAAAGTGCTGGGATTACAAGTGTGAGCCACTGCACCCAGCCTTTAATTTTTTTTTAGAGATGGGGTCTTGCTACATTTCCAAGGCTGGTCTCAAACCCATGGGCTCAAGCAATCCTCCTGCCTTGGCCTCCCAAGGTGTAACTTCTAGATGAGTGTCTGCTTATGCATAAACAACAAATCCTTCCAGATCTTCATTTAGTTATGTAATTGCTTCTGTGAACCAGTAAACCTTGATAAAGATTAAAGATCCATCAATTAGTTATTGCAATACCTGATTTGTTGGACTGTTTTGGTTAGTTTTTGCTTTCTTCTGTTTCTAGGCTATTCAGGCAGCTATCAGCCAGGCCTTTAAAACCCCAGAGGTCATCAGATTGTTTGCAAAGAAACAACCAGGTCAGCTTCGGACAAGGTTAGCAGAGGTAAAATTTCTTTAAATTGATTTGGTTGCTGTGTGTTTTTCATTTCCTAAGCCAATTCATTATGATACCCTATGGCTTAAAAATTGGCCAGATGATTTTAGAGCCGCAACTAACAATTTTCTGACAAAATTAGTAATTTGAGCACTTACAGTTGATAATGAGTGTAGAGCTTTAAACACTGTATGGCAGTTTAAATTGCCACTGACTGCTTCTACCTGGACTCACCTTTAATGTTTTACCATTTACTTCTGGAGCTCTAACTTAAAACCACATTGAGAATTAATTAGCAGCATTGCTTGTATGCATGTGTGGCCTATCTCATCTAAGAATTTCAAGTATCTTTGTAAATCTGATACTTCCAGAAGTCTCTTTGTAGGCTCGGATGTAATTAAGAGTTACCAAGTGGCCGGGCACGGTGGCTCACGCCTGTAATCCCAGCACTTTGGGAGACCGAGGTGGGTGAATCACAAGGTCAGGAGATAGAGACAATCCTGGCTAACATGGTGAAACCCCGTCTCTACTAAAAATACAAAAAATTAGCCAGGCGTGGTGGCGGGTGCCTGTAGTCCCAGCTACTCGGGAGGCTGAAGCAGGAGAATGGCGTGAACCCGGGAGGCGGAGCTTGCAGTGGGCCAAGATTGCGCCACTGCACTCCAGCCTGGGCGACAGAGAGAGACTCCGTCTCAAAAAAAAAAGTTACCAAGTTATTTGTAACTATGGGCAATTCAGTAGCATAGTGATTCGGTGCATGGATTTTGGTCAGACTGGCTGGATTTGAATCCCTGCTTCACTACTGAGGTACGTGACAAGTTTTTTTATGGTTTTTTTTTTGTTGTTGGTTTTTTTTCTTGAGATGGAGTCTTGTTCTATTGCCCAGGCTAGAGTGCAGTGGCACAATCTCGGTTCAGTACAACCTCTGCCTCTGGGTTCAAGTGAGTCTCCTGCCTCAACCTCCCAAGTAGCCGGGATTACAGTTGCGCGCCACCATGCCCAGCTAATTTTTGTATTTTTAGTAGAAATGGGGTTTCACATGTTCTCCAGGCTGGTCTTGAACTCCTGACCTCAAGTGATCTGCCCGCCTCAGCCTCCCAAATTGTTAGAATTATAGATGTGAGCCACTGCGCCTAGCCTTTTGTGTGTGTGTGTGTGTGTGTGTGTGTGTGTGTGTGTGTGTTTCTGAGGCTTTTTTTTTTTTTTTAAGGCAGGGTCTTACTTGTTCACCCATTCTCAGTGTAGTAGTGCAGTCTTGGCTCACTGCAGCCTCTGTCTCCTGGACTCAAGCGTCTCCCATCACAGCCCCTCACGTAGCTGGGCCCATAGGCACACACCACCACACCCACTAATTTTTGTATTTTTCATAGAGACAGGGTTTCACCATGTTGGCCAGGATGGTCTCGAACTCCTGAGCTCAAGCAATCCACCCACCTCAGCCTTCCAAAGTGGTGGGATTACAGGCATGAGCCATTGCGCCCGGCCTGGACAAGTTATTTTATTCATCCCCTTTGTGCCTAGGTTTCTCTGTCTATAAAAAGGTGACGATAGTTCCTACGTCTTATGGTAGTTATGAGGATTAAATGAAGTAATATGCATAAAAGTATTTTGAATACACCCAATGTATAGTACATGCTATTAGTGTTTCTGGTGGAAGTGGTGATATTTTACTAGATAATTTACTAGAACTGCATTTAACATTTCTATCATATTTGCCTTGGATTGTTTCTGTAGTTCTTTATAATATTAATCAGCTAGAGGATTTCTTTTTCTTTTTTTTTTTTTTTTTCTGAGATGGAGTCTTGCTCTGTTGCCAGGCTGGAGTGCAGTGGCACGATCTTGGCTTACTGCAGCCTCCACCTCCTGGGTTCAAGCAATTCTCCTGCCTCAGCCTCCCGAGTAACTGGGACAACAGGCGAGCGCCACTATGCCCAGCTAGTTTTTGTACTTTTAGTAGAGATGACGTTTCACCATGTTGGCCAGAATGGTCACCGTATTAGCCAGGATGGTCTCGATCTCCTTACCTCGTGATCCGCCCATCTCGGCCTCCCAAAGTGCTGGGACTACAGGCTTGAGCCACCGCGCCCAGCCGAATTTTTTTTTTTTTAGAAGTACGTCTGGGGCCGGGCGCGGTGGCTCA
>NC_045434.1:211951776-211968709 GCF_002776525.5 Piliocolobus tephrosceles
GTGATCCGCCCGTCTCGGCCTCCCAAAGTGCTGGGATTACAGGCTTGAGCCACCGTGCCCGGCCTACAGAACATCTTGATCTGTGGTCTAGTTGTTTGTGGTCCTAAGACTTTTTTTTTTTTTCCCCCTCTCTGAGACAGAGTTTCGCTCTTGTTGCCCAGGCTGGAGTGCAGTGGCGCAATCTCAGCTCACTGCAACCTCCACCTCCCGGGTTCAAGCAATTCTCCTGCCTCAGCCTCCTGAGTAGCTTGTATTACAGGTGCCCGCCACCACACCCGGCTAATTTTTGTATTTTTAGTAGAGACGGGGTTTCACCATGTTGGCCAGGCTGGTCTTGAACTCCTGACCTCAGGTGATCTGCCTGTCTCGGTCTCCCAAAATGCTGGGATTACATCGGCCTCCCAAAGTTCTGGCACTTCAGGTGTGAGCCACTGCACCCAGCTCCCCCTCAACCCTTTTTTTTTTTTTGAGACGGAGTTTTGCTCTTGTTGCCCAGGCTGGAGTGCAGTGGCTCGATCTCTGCTCACTGCAACCTCTGCCTCCCAGGTTCAAGCAATTCTATTGCCTCAGCCTCCTGAGTAGCTGGGATTACAGGTACACGCCACCACGCCCAGCTAATTTTTTTGTATTTTTAATAGAAACGGGTTTTCATCATGTTAGCCAGGCTGATCTCGAACTCCTGACCTCAGGTGGTCCACCCGCCTCTGCCTCCCAAAGTGCAGGGATTACAGGCATGAGCCACTGTGCCCAGCCTCCTAAGACATTCTTACCTGGTTTCTAGAACCACCTGTAACATTTACCCACTCAACTGGACTTTGTTTCA
Source organism: Piliocolobus tephrosceles (assembly GCF_002776525.5). Classification (NCBI taxonomy): domain Eukaryota; kingdom Metazoa; phylum Chordata; class Mammalia; order Primates; family Cercopithecidae; genus Piliocolobus; species Piliocolobus tephrosceles. The sequence continues at coordinate 211,952,600 of NC_045434.1, forward strand.
TTTTGTTTAGCTGACTGCAGATGATGAGGCCTTCTTGTCAGCAAATGCAGGTGCTATACTCAGCCAGTTTGAGAAAGTCTCTACAGACCTTGGTGAGTGCCCTCATATTTCTGAAAGCTGGTCATATACTACTGTCATATATTACATACAAACTGATGGAGTGTGTGGTTGAAATAACATAATAACCTTTTCTTGAGTTTAAGAGTGAAATCAGAATTGTTTTCTTTATAAATCCATTGTATTAGTTTTATTCCCCAATATTAAAAATAAATTAATGCTGCCTAATGTTTTTAAAATACTTGTCAGGTAGATGTAACTATAACAGTAAACTAAAATTATATGCTTGAGGCCAAGAGTTCTAGACCGGCAACGTGGTAAGACCCTTTGTCTTCAAAATTAAAAAGAGGCCGGGTGTGGTGGCTCACACCTGTAATCCCAGCACTTTGGGAGGCCGAGGTGGGTGGATCACGAGGTCAGGAGTTCAAGATCAGCCTGACCAACATGGTGAAACCCCGTCTCTACTAAAAATACAAAAATTAGCAGGGCATGGTGGTGCACGCCTGTAATCCCAACTTCTTGGGAGGCTGAGGCAGGAGAATTGCTTGAACCTGGGAGGCGGAGGTTACAGTGAGCTGAGATCGTGCCACTGCACTCCAGCCTGGGCAGCAGAGCAAGACACCATTTCCAAAAATAAATAAATAAATAAAAAGAAAAAAAAAAAGCTAGGTACCTAGAGTTCGACCTACTTGAGAAGCTGAGGCAGTAGGATCACTTGAGCCCAGACGTTTGAGGCTGCAGTGAGCCAAGATCATGCCATTGCACTCTAGCCTGGGTGACAGAGCAAGACCTGTCTCCCCCCGAAAAATGTTTTTTCTTTTTTTTTTTCACAAAAATTTTTTAAAATAAAATTGTGTAGCCAGGCACAGTGGCTCAAGCCTGTAATCCCAGCACTTTGGGAGGCCGAGGTGGGCAGATCACCTGAGGTCAGATCACCTGAGGTCAGGAGTTTGAGACCAGCCTGGCCAGCAGGGTGAAAATACAAAAATTGGCTGGGCATGGTGGCTTGCACCTGTAATCCTAGCTACTTGGGAGGCTGTAGCAAGGATAACTGCTTGAACCTAGGAGGTGGAGGTTGCAGTGAGCCAAGATCGTACCACTGCACTCCAGCCTGGGTGACAAGAGTGAAACTCCATCTCAAAAAATAAAAAATAAACTAAATTTTACATATTATATTTCACAGCTAGAATAAGGATTTATAACTACTAAGTCCCCTTTTGTAGCTGGATTGTTTGTGCAGAGGGAAGGAACATGTAGGAGTTAATACACTGATAATGGAGTCTAATATTTTCTGTTTTAATATCTATATGATAGATTTTTTTCCCATTTTACCAGGAATTGTATCTACACTTGAAATAATCTTTTTGTTTATTATGTGTCTTTTTTCTTAGGCTCTGGAGACAAAATCCTTGCTCTGGCAAGTTTTGAGGTTGAAAAAACAAAAAAATGACATGGTGCAGAAGCTTATAACATTGATCACATTCTTACTGTAAATGGCGTCTTTCTTCTGGGGGTTTTCAGTTATTGCAAAGAAATGAAGAGATTCTGGAAATGCATCAGTAATCTAAGAAAAAGTGACATAAAAATATACTTATGGCTTGTGTTTATGCTCTTTATCATTGTGCATTGTGTGAGGTTACTTGCTTGAGTGATCCTGAACTTCTTGCGACAGAGGGACTCACTGGACTCTGTTATGATTTGTCTGTTTAAGAGAGAAAACAGAAAGTGGACTTGGTTTTTATTAAGACTGTTCGTTTTTAAGTGTTGATGGTGAATGCAAAGATGTGAAGTGATGATATTTTTCTGCTTATAACTTACCCCACTCATTGGAGTGAACGGTGAAGTGAGCTCAATAGACTTCATAAGTGTTCATAGAATTTTAGAGTTCTGAGTGATCTTAGAAATCACTTCTGTTTTTACAAACAAGGAAACTGAGGTCCAGAAAGAGCACGCAACTTGCTTAAAGTTGCATCAGAGAGCTAAGGGTAAGACTCAGGTGTCCTGACTCCCAGTTTGGTATCTGTTGAATTTTATTTCTGTACCATTTAAAAAATAATAATTAACATTATTTGTGCAAGTCAGTGTTTTTGAAAATTCAGTGTCCCAATAAAAAGTTGACTGCACACTAAGGGACCATCCCCAGCCTGTGAGCTGTCTGTATGAATGGGGCCCGTTGTATCTCAGAATTTTGAGGTTGGAACAATGGGAGCCCTGTTGAGCGTCTCCTAAAGTGACTCAGCCGCCTGCATTGTTTCACCAGGGAAGCAATAGGAAATGGCAGCTAGAGGCCCTCCCTGTGTGTGACCTCTTGTCACACTCAGAGGCGGGTAACTGTCAGCTGTTATCTACTCTTCAGGTTTTGGAGAAACACAAAATAAGTTATGAGGAAAAGCAAATTTCTCTCCTGAGTATTTACATGTCTCTGCATATGCTCAAATATGTAGATGTGTCCATATGCATGTATATTAGCTTATTTCTTAGGCTCTGGCCATTTTATATTCTTTCATGTGCTTCTCAGTATTCTTTTTCTTTGCACTTTATACAAATTAAAAGCATTTTTAAAGCTTCTTCTGTACTGTAAAATACTAGGTGCTTTGCCAACCAGATTATAGGACCTCTGCTACAATGATGCCTTATTTGGAACTTAAAAAAGGTGAAATTCATATATCATAAAATTCACCATTTTAAAGTGTACCATTCACTGGCAGAACATTTACAGTGGTGTGCAACCATCACTGCTCTCTAGTTCCAGAACATTCTTATGCCCAAAGGAGGCCCTATACCTATTAGGCAGTTACTCGCCATTCCCTTCTCTGACTGCTAACAATAGCCACTAATCTGCCCCCTGTCTCTATGGATTTACCTATTCTGGATATTTCATATAAATGGAAGCATATGATATGTGACCTTTTTATGTATCTGGCTTCTTTCACTTAGCATAATATTTTTTTTTTCTCTTTTTTTTTTGGTTTGTTTTTTTGAGACAGTTTCACTCTTATTGTCCAGGCTGGAGTGCAATGGTGCAATCTCAACCTCTGCCTCCCAGGTTCAAGAGATTCTCCTTCCTCAGCCTCCCAAGTAGCTGGGATTACTGTTGTGTACCACCATGCCTGTCTAATTTTTGTACTTTTAGTAGAGACAGGGTTTCACCATGTTGGCCAGGCTGGTCTTCAACTGACCTCAGGTGTTCCACCCGCCTCGGCCTCCCAAAGTGCTGGGATTACAGGTGCGAGTGACCACACCCACACATCATCATATCTTCAAGGTTAATCAACATTATAGCATGTATAAGTACTTTATTCCTTTTTATGGCTAAATTATATTCCATTGTATGGATATCGTATTTTGTTTATCCGGTCTCTGTTGATGATTTGGGTTGTTTCCTTCTTTTGGCTATTGTGAATAATGCTTCAATGAACATTTGTGTACAAATATTTGTTTGAATACCTGTTTTCAATTCTTTTGGGTGTATACGTAGGAATGGAATTGCTACGTCTGTTGTTGTGGTGGTGTTTTTTGAGATGGAGTTTCACTCTGTTGCCCAGGCTGGAGTGCAATGGCGTGATCTCGGCTCACCACAACTTCTGCCTCCCAGGTTCAAGCGATTCTCCTGCCTCAGCCTCCCAAGTAGCTGGGATTACAGGCATGCGCCACCACGCCCAGCTAATTTTGTATTTTTAGTAGAAATGGGGTTTCTCCGTGTTGGTCAGGCTGGTCTTGAACTCCTGACCTTAGCTGATCCACCTGCCTCAGCCTCCCAAAGTGCTGGGATGATTACAGGCGTGAGCCACGGTGCCCAGCCTGAGCCACCACACCCAGCCTACGTTTGTTTTTTAAGCCATAGAAGATTCTCACCACCAGCCGGGGACAGTGGCTCACACCTGTAATCCCAGCACTTTGGGAGGCCAAGGTGGGCGGATCACAAGATCAGGAGCTCAAGACCAGCCTGGCCAACATAGTGAAACCCCCATCTCTACAAAAATACAAAAATTAGCCAGGCATAGTGGCAGGTTCCTGTAGTCTCAGCTACTTGGGAGGCTGAGGCAGGAGAATCACTTGAACCTGGGAGGCAGAGGTTTCGGTGAGCCGAGATCGCGCCACTGCACTTCAGCCTGGGCGACAGACCGAGACGCGGTCTCAAAAAAAAAAAAAAAAGAGGAAGAAGATTCTTCCCCTCCCCTGCAATAGTAGATCAGGAAAATTAGGAATATCATATATTTGAAAGGGACCTAAGGCTTGGCACAGTGGCTCACACGTGTAATCCCAGAATTCTGGGAGGCAGAGGTGGGCAAATCGCCTGAACTCAGGATTTGAGACCAGCCTGGCCAACGTGGTGAAACCCTGTCTCTAAAAAAACTGTAAAAATTAGCCAGACATGATGGCATGCACCTGTGATGTCCCAGCTACTCAGGAGGCTGAGGTGCGAGGATCACCTGAACCTGGGAGGCAGAGGTTGCAGTGAACTGAGATCACGCCACTGTACTCCAACCTGAGTGACAAAGTGAAACCTCTGTCTAAAAAAATGATAAAGAGACATCTGAATCTGGAATCCTTAATCTTGGTTTTCCTTAAACTTCTATAAGTCCAGTGTCAGTGAAATATTTTGTCAATTATCACATTGTGTTCATTTTGTAAGTAACAGCACTCAATTTAAAATTATCTTACTTTAGGCCGGGCGCGGTGGCTCAAGCCTGTAATCCCAGCACTTTGGGAGGCTGAGATGGGCGGATCACGAGGTTAGGAGATCAAGACCATCCTGGCTAACACGGTGAAACCCCATCTCTATTAAAAAATACAAAAAACTAGCTGGGCGAGGTGGCGGGCGCCTGTAGTCCCAGCTACTCCGGAGGCTGAGGCAGGAGAATCGCGTAAACCCGGGAGGCGGAGCTTGCAGTGAGCTGAGATCTGGCCACTGCACTCCAGCCTGGGCGACAGAGCGAGACTCCATCTCAAAAATAAAATAAAATAAAATAAAATAATCTTACTTTAAAAGTGGCCTAGTTTGCAGTGCCCAAGAGGACACTGATAGTCATAGCTGTGTGACCTTTTGTGAGTTACTTAATCTTTTTGAGACTCCTTTTCTCTTCTATTCAATGGGGATAATAGGGCCTATGTCATAGGATTATTGTGCATTCCCCTCTGTTAATGCAGATAAAGTTTACTTGGAAAGCTAACTCACCATGTAACAACCATTCTAAGCACCACAGGATATATTCTGTTTCACAAATTTGGTATTCATTCAGAATAAATATTTGAAAAGTGAGTAAATTCTATGCAATTATAGTTATTAAATGACTTAACTGTGTTTCTCTTCCACTTCTTGCTACATTTAATCTTCTAGGTGTTCAGATCTTTGGAGATTATAGGCAGCAATAATGCTAAGGCAGCTAACTTTTCAACATTCTTGTGTCAGGCTAATATTTTGGTGAAAAGAATTGTTGTATTTCTCAAAGAACTAGAGCCGAAACAGAAATAAGTTCTGATGTGCAAGTGTCCAATTGGACCATTGAATGAAATCTAGTGTTTTAAACAACTCTGATGTTTCAATGTTTTGTTTTGTTTTCTTTTGATCCTGTGAGCAGTAAGACATATTTTATGTGGGTGGTAAAGGAAGAAATCGAGTAACAGAATGAGGAATTGTTCCCAGGAAGAGTTGGAGTTGGGACAAATGGGTTGTTAACTTTGATTTTTAGATCTTCTCTGAAGACATTAAACATGGAATGGTCATCTTTAGAAAAAAGACTATGCAACTCCACCACTGAAATAGTATCTTATTACAGTGAATGATGGATAATTTGAAATTATCACAGAAAAAAATAAACCCAGACCATTTTGCCTAGAGCCTTTCAACCACCTTCCTGTCCATGTTTTTCTTTTTTAATTATATTTATTGCTAAGAGCAGTGAACCAGTGAATGTTCTTCTTTGCCTCCCAAAATGTTTTCCAGCATTAGTATGTATATTAAAACTGTCGGCTGAGCGCGATGGCTCACGCCTGTAATCCCAGCACTTTGGTAGGCCAAGGTGGACGGATCACAAGGTCAGGAGTTCAAGACCAGCCTGGCCAATATGGTGAAACCCCGTCTCTACTAAAAAAAAGTTATCCAGGTGTGGTGGCGTGTGCCTGTAATCTCAGCTACTCAGGAGGCTGAGGCAGGAGAATAGCTTGAACCTGGGAGGCAGAGGTTGTAATGAGCTGAGATCTTGCCACTGCACTCCAGCCTGGGCAACAGAGGAGACTCTGTCTCAAAAAAAAAAGAGTTCACAATGGAAAGTCGATACTGTTGCAGAGCTTCAGCAAAGTGGAGAGGTCTGAGGCTGTCAACTGGAAGCTTCCTAAATGCTTGGTTATTTTTCTACCAGGAGATCACTCTGCTTACTGCTTACAGCCTCAGGCAGTTGAATACAATTAAAAATAAATCAGCAAAAATATCATTTATTATAAAAGAAGTCAAAGAGAGCCATCAAGTTTTTCTGCCTGTTTTTTAGAATGAAGATAATGCTGGTAAGGGTTTTTGTTTGTTTTTGTTTTGTTTTGTTTTGTTTTGAAACGGAGTTTCATTCTTGTTGCCCAGGCTGGAGTACAATGGCACAATCTCGGCTCACCACAACCTCCACCTCCCTGGTTCAAGCGATTCTCCTGCCTCAGTTTCCCGAGTAGCTGAGATTACAGGCATGCACCACCACGTCCAGCTAATTTTTTTTTTTTTTTTTTTTTTTGTATTTTTAGTAGAGATGGGGTTTCTCCATGTTGACCAGGCTGGTCTCAGACTCCCGACCTCAGGTGATCTGCCCACCTCGGCCTCCCAAAGTGCTGGGATTACAGGCGTGAGCCACTGCGCCCGGTGGTAAGGGTTATTTCTAAGATTATACATCAGCGAGGGATCCTCTGCCTCAGTCTCTGACGACTATAACTGTGAACTTTTGAAGCCCCCTGCAAAACCCTCTGCTTAGCTGTTACAGTTATGACTTAAATACATGGTTTGACAGTTTCTGCTACCTTGTCTATTTCCTGTAAAACATCTTAGCAGGTCAGGTACTATTTTTTTGTCACTACTAAATTGTCTTATTACATGAGGCTATTCTTTACTACTAAAGGAGCTTAATTTTGTTTTTGGTTGTTGTTTTTTCCCCAGCATTATTCTTTCAGTACTCATTAACCAGGCCAAATTGAAAACTGAGCCAGCCTGGGCAATGTGGCAGAACGCCACCTCTACAAAATAATACAAAAATTAGGCCAGGCACGGTGGCTCATGCCTATAATCCCAGCACTTCAGAAGGCTGAGGCGGGCAGATCACGAGGTCAGGAGATGGAGACCATCTCTAGTAAAAATACAAAAAATTAGCTGGGCGTGGTGGCACGTGCCTGTAGTCCCAGCTACTCGGGAGGCTGAGGCAGGAGAATAGCTTGAACCCGGGAGGCGGAGGTTGCAGTGAGCCGAGATCACGCCATTGCACTCTAGCCTAGGCGACAGAGTGAGACTCTGTCTCAAAAAAAAACAAAAATCAGCTGGGTGTGGTAGTGCATGCCTGTAGTCCCAGTGACTCAGGAGGCTGAGGCAGAAGGATCAATTGAGCCCAGGAGATTGAGGCAGCAGTGAACTGTGATCTCTCCACTGCACTCCAGCTTAGGCAACAGAATAAGACCCTGTCTCAAAAACAAAAAGCAAAAACTGAGGTAGTTACCCTCAGTGATCATCAGAGAGACAGATAATTTGAGCAAAAGCAAATATTTGGCCTGGATTAGACTGTAACTAATTATAATAACTATGGTTTGGCCATGATCTTAGAAAATGTAATTTACTATTTTATCTTTTTTTAAAAGAAGGTACTTTTAGGCCGGACACGGTGGCTTACACCTATAATCTCAACACCTAGGGAGGCTGAGGTGCAAGGATTGCTTGAGCCCAGGAGTTTGAGACCAACCTGCATGACACATTAATAGCTAGACCTCATCTCTACAAAAAAAAAAAATGTAAAAATTAGCTGGGCATGGTGGTGTGTGTTTGTGGTCCCAGCTATTTGGGAGGCTGAGGTGGGAGGATTGCCTGAACCCAGGAGGTTGAAGCTTCAGCGAGCCTTGAATGTGCCACTGCACTCCAGCCTTGGCAACAGAGCAAGACACTATCTCAAAAAAAAAAAAAAAAAAAAAAAAAGGTGGGGGGTAATTCTGTTAGCATCTCAAATTTTACATCCAGTTTATTCTAGGTCTTAGCAAATTATACCTTAGATATTTGTTTTATTTTTTTTTTTTATTTTTTTTTTTTTGAGACGGAGTCTCGCTCTGTCGCCCAGGCTGGAGTGCAGTGGCCGGATCTCAGCTCACTGCAAGCTCCGCCTCCCGGGTTCACGCCATTCTCCTGCCTCAGCCTCCCAAGTAGCTGGGACTACAGGCGCCCGCCACCTCGCCCGGCTAGTTTTTTGTATATTTTAGTAGAGACGGGGTTTCACCGTGTTAGCCAGGATGGTCTCGATCTCCTGACCTCGTGATCCGCCCGTCTCAGCCTCCCAAAGTGCTGGGATTACAGGCTTGAGCCACCGCGCCCGGCCACAGCATTTCTTTTCATACCATCTCCCAGAAGTTTGAGTGGTTTGTTCCTCTGCCAGAAAATACTGTGAACAGAACTTCATATAAAGGACTGTACACACGGGCTGGGCACGGTGGCTCATGCCTGTAATCCCAGCCCTTGGGGAGGCTGAGGCAGGTGGATCACTTGAGGTCGAGACCAGCCTGGCCAACATAGTGAAACCATCTCTACTAAAAATACAAAAATTAGCCATATGTGGTGGCATGCGCCTGTAGTCCCAGCTACTCGGGAGGCTGAGGCAGGAGAATCACTTGAACCTGGGAGGTGGAGGTTGCAGTGAGCCGAGATCGTGCCACTGCACTCCAGCCTGAGCAACACAGTGAGACTCCATCTCAAAAAAAAAAAAAAGAGGCCGGGTGCGGTGGCTCATGCCTGTAATTCCAGCACTTTAGGAGGCCAAGGCAGACAGATCACGAGGTCAGGAGATGGAGACCATCCTGGCTAATGGTAACGGGGTGAAACCCCGTTTCTACTTAAAAAAAAAAAAAATTAGCTGGGTATGGTGGCAGGCGCCTGTAGTCCCAGCTACTCGGAAGACCGAGGCAGAAGAATGGCGTGAACCCGGGAGGCGGAGCTTGCAGTGAGCCGAGATCGCACAATTGCACTCCAGCCTGGGCGACAGAGTGAGACTCAAAAAAAAAAAAAAAAAAAAAAAAGAGTACGCATGGACATGCCTAAATCCACTTTTCATTCTCAGAAAGACAACGTGACCATCCTTTGTAAGTGTGTACCTGCCTCTCTTCAGGGAGTCTGACTGCACCAGGGGCACCTCTAATCCAGCTAGGCACATCCGACCTCCTATGGCACTACTTGTGCCAGAGTGGGAGATAAATTGTGCCAGGTTAATTTGTTAAAGTGCTGGACAAATCGTGTACACTAAGGCCATTTAGATTTGAAAAACTCAAAATAGGCATCTCCCTGGTGGGTATTAGGTATTGAAATTGAAGAGAAGAAAATACGTTTCTGAAAAATTCCTGCTCTGATTGTGAGGTTATTTAATTTTTCATCAGAAATTTACTAAGTGCTGATATGTGCCAGACACATTGTTTCCTTTTTGTTAAATTTTCTAAAACGGATATTGGATAGAGCTTTCTTTTCCCCCCAAATAAGACAATTCAGTGTTTTATCATTAATACAGGTTTAGATATATAGCAGCATCACTGTTGAGGTTTTACAGTGAGAAAGTTGTGTTCTAAATTGACCTAACAATGAAAAACAACTATCTGCTGGGCACGGTGGCTCACACCTGTAATCCCAGCGCTTTGGGAGGCCAAGGTGGGTGGATCACGAGGTCAGGAGTTTAAGACCAGTCTGGCCAAGATGGGGAAACCCTGTGTCTACTAAAAACACAAAAAATTAGCCAGGCATGGTGACAGGTGCCTGTAATCCCAGCACTTTGGGAGGCTGAGGCGGGTGGATCACCTGAGGTCACGAGTTCGAGACCAGCCTGGCCAACATGGTGAAACCCCATCTCTACAAAAATTAGGCCGGGCACAGTGACTCATGCTTGTAATCCCAGCACTTTGGGAGGCCGAGGCGGGCAGATCATGAGGTCAGGAGATCGAGACCATCCTGGCTAACACGGTGAAACCACATCTCTACTAAAAATACAAAAAAATTAGCCGGGCAGGTGGCAGGTGCCTGTAGTCCCAGCTACTGGGGAGGCTGAGGCAGGAGAATGGAGAATGGCGTGAACCCGGGAGGCGGAGCTTGTAGCGAGCCGAGATTGCGCCACTGCACTCCAGCCTGGGCGACAGAGCGAGACTCCATCTCAAATAAATAAATAAATAAATAAATAAATAAATAAATAAATAAATAAATAAATAAAAGCCGGGTGTGGTGGCTCATGCCTGTAATCCCAGTACTTTGGGAGGCCGAGGCAGACGGATCACGAAAAGTCAGGAGATCGAGACTATTCGTGCTAATATGGTGAAACCCCATCTCTACTAAAAATACAAAAAAATTAGCAGGCCGTGGTGGTGGGAGTCTGTAGTCCCAGCTACTCAGGAGGCTGAGGCAGGAGAATGGCATGAACCCAGGAGGTGGAGCTTGCAGTGAGCTGGGATCTCGCCATTGCACTCCAGCCCGGGCAACAGAGCAAGACTCTGTCCCCCCCCCACCAAAAAATGCATTTTAAAAATACTATACTATACTAGGGAGGCTGAGGTAGAAGGACTGCTTGAGCCCTAGAGTTCTAGTCCAGCCTGGGCATCGTAGTGAGACCCCATCTCTGAAAACAAACAAACAAACAAAAAAACAACGAATACTAAATAAAATGGAAGCATTGGGCCAGGTGCAGTGGCTCACTCCTGTAATCCCAGGACTTTGGAAGGCTGATGCAGGCTGATCACCTGAGGTCAGGAGTTCAAGATCAGCCTGGCCAACATGGCAAAACCCTGTCTCTACTAAAAATACAAAAATTAGCTGGGCGTGGTGGTAGGTGCCTGTAACCCCAGCTACTCAGGAAGCTGAGGCAGGGAGAATCACTTGATCCCAGGAGATGGAGGTTGCAGTGAGCCAGCATCACGCCTCAGCGACAGGGCAAGACTCCATCTCAAAAACAATAAAATAATTAAAATGGAGGCATTGTATTTTGGTTGACTAAGGGAAGCCTGTGTATTCATGGTCTTGCTATAAGACCATTGAAATAATGGGAAATGAATATCATAAAATTAACTGGGAGTCCCTACTGTGGGAAAAAGCCTACACATCTGTTACTCCTGTCTTTTCCTTTCCTGGAGGTGAGGTAAATTACTTTTTCTGTTATATTTCCTTCTACTCATAAAAGTTGTGCTAAAAAGATCTTATAATAGCCCAAGACATCCTAATGAAAGAATGTGATTGAGATGGTGGGAATGTATGTGTCAATAGTATAGTCTGTCTCAGTAGGGTGTCATTAGCAACAGAAATGGAAGGCAAATTAAAACTAGGTCCTTTATCCTTTTCAGACCCTGCAACCCCTTTAGCATGCTGCTTCTATATATTTCCTACTCTGAAAAGAAATTAAATGGAAATTGCCTACTCAAAGCCGTTTTAAAAAGTCCTAAGTGTCACCTGGATGCTTCTTTGAGGACTGCCTACATCCTCCTCTGTGAGCCTGCCTTCCTCTCTTTCCTAAGAACGCTCTGCATATCAGTGAAATAAGTGCCTCTTTCTGTTCTGTCTATAGTTAGCCACCAATTAATAAGATGAGCAGAAATGCTCCCATGCTGAGCACTGTGCTAGGGGCAGGGAAGAAGCTGACACTACTTCATGAGGCAAGCTATGTAAGCGCCTTTTTATCTCCTAGGAGAGGCCCTCAATAGGTTCGGTCTACCTCCTGGAGCCTGTAGCTATTTCGGGCTACTCATTAAAGTCAATGTAAGATATCGCTAAAGCCTTTGAATTCTTTAAGTGAATTGCTTCCACTTGAAGTCAGCTAAAAATAGTTCACTTTCGCTCCCCAGGACTGCCCCCAAGTTACATGAACTCCCCTCTAGACTCACACCCCAGCAAAAATACTGATGTCCCCAGCAAGACTAGCTTCCTGTTAAAGATCCAGGACCTGCTGTGAATACACGCGTGAATGCAAAAATGGAAGCAAAGGATGAACCCAAGTTAAAGCCAAGCACAAGAACATTATGTAAGAAATCAGGACTTTTGGGAAAGGCAGAGATTTTCTTTTCTCTTCAAATAATAAATTACATTTAAAAATTAATGAGAGTATAGGCCGGGTGTGGTGGCTTATGCTTGTAATCCCAGCACTTTGGGAGGCTGGGGCGACCGGATCACCTGAGGTCAGGAGTTTGAGACCAGCCTCGCCCCGTCTCAACTAAAAATACAAACATTAGCTGGGCATGGTGGCACAGGCCCGTAATCCCAGCTACTTGGGAGGCTGAGGCAGGAGAATTGTGTGAACCTGGGATGCAGAGGTTGCAGTGAGCTGAGATAGCACCATTGCATTCCAGCCTGGACAACAGAGTGTCCAACAAATTAAAAACAAAAAAAATCCCAGCACTTTGAGAGGCCAAGGCGGGTGGATCATGAGATCATGAGGTCAGGAGATCAAGACCATCCTGGCCAACATGGTGAAACCCCATCTCTACTAAAAATACAAAAATTAGCTGGGCATGGTTGTGCGCGCCTATAGTCCTAGCTACTCAGGAGGCTGAGGCAGGAGAATTGGTTGAACCAGGGAGGCGGAGGTTGCAGTGAGCCAAGATCACGCCATTGCACTCCAGCCTGGGCAACAGAGCAAGACTCTGTCTAAAAAACAAACAAACAAACAAAAACCCATAATTAATGAGAGTATAAAGCACTATGCCAGACCCATCCATCATAAACTTGAGACCTGCTATGGCTTTCTCTTCTTTCATTTGGAACCCACCGTACAATCGATAGCCTCAGAGTAATTGGCTGAAGAGAGAGCATTCTTGGCCGGGCACAGTGGCTCATGCCTGTAATCCCAACACTTTGGGAAGCCTAGGGGGCTGGATCACTTGAGCTTGGAAGTTTGAGACCAGCCTGGGCAACATGGCAAGTCCCCATCTCTACAAAAAAAATACAGAAATTAGCTGGGTGTGGTGGCACACGCCCATAGTCTCAGCTACTCACAAAGCTGAGGTGGGAGGATCACTTGAGCATGGGAGGTGGAGGTTGCAGACCGCTGAGATCACACCACAGTGCTCCAGCCTGGGTGACAGAGTGAGACCTGGTTTCAAAAAAAAGAGAGAAGAATGAGTATTTGGGGGCAGGTAGAGCCAACCCTGACAGAAATAACCTCATCTTGTGTTTACACAGAAGTGACGGCAAGAAAGGGAACAATTTGTTTCTGAAACTCCTTGTGACATTTATTATTACAGCAAGTGCTTCTGGTCACCGAGACATCATATGCATACTGCCTCCGGAGACTCAATGAGAAAATTGGGCTCATGGATACTAAACTGTTCCTTAAATGCTCAAAGCTGATAATATCCCAATTTTATACCACATACGTTAAAGGCCTCAAGTAAATTAAAGCAGGTTTTTTAGGGGCTAAAGCAAAGTGGCTTAGGATGAATAAGGCAGTAGACTACCATTTACTTGGTTTCCATTAGAATGGAAAATGCCGCACCCAACAGAGTGGTTTGGCCCTGTAATCCCAGCTACTTGAGAGGCTGAGGCAGAAGGATTGCTTGAGTACAGGAGTTCCAGAGCAGCCTGGGCAACACAGCAAGGCCTTGTCTCAAAAAACACAAAACGAAAAAAGGCCGGGCACGGTGGCTCATGCCTGTAATCCCAGCACTTTGGGAGGCCGAGGCAGGTAGAACACGAGGTCAGGAGTTGAAGGCCAGCCTGGCCAAGATGGTGAAACCCCATCTCTACTAAAAATATTCAAAAATTAGCCGGGTTTGGTGGCACGTGCCTGTAATCCCAGCTACTTTGGAGGCTGAGGCAGAGAATTGCTTAAACCTGGAGGGGCGGAGGTTGCAGTGAGCTGAGATCATGCCACTGCACTCCAGTCTGGGTGACAGAACAAGACTCCATCTCAAAAAAAAAAAAAAAATTAGCCGGATATGGTAGTAGGTGCATATAATCCCAGCTACTTAGGAGGCTGAGGCAGGAGAATCACTTAAACCTGAGAGGCAGAGGTTGCAGTGAGTCAAGATTGTGCGACTGCACTCTAGCCTGGTCAACAGAGGAACTCTGTCTCCAAAAAAAAAGAAAAAAGGAAAATGCCTCACTCATAGCTGCTTTGATACATTGGAGTATGAATCAGAAAACTTTTATTCATACCTCTCTCTGTTGGAGTAAAACATACTTCCTTGCTCTACTGTTTGGGGCTAGGCCGTAAGATGAGATGGCCAATGACCTTCCAAAGTGCTTCCACAATTAGGCTTGCTGCTCTTGTTCTTCTGCCATTCATCATGAGAGGAATATGCCCTGGCTAGCCTCTAATCCAAGGAGGAGGAAACTTGAGGCAGATTTAATCCCAGTCTGCGGCTAAACCTTGCTGATCCCGTCCTGACTCAGCAGTCATAGGCAACTCACAGCCTGAAGCCAGGCAATTTGTAGACCCCTGAGCAAAAAAAAAAACACTATATTTTGAGGTGGTTTGTTATACAGCATTATTGCAGCAATAGCTGACTAATATACTCCTCTTGTTCAATTTTAGCCCATCTTCCATGCTATAGCCATAGTCAGCTATTTAAATACAATTCTGACGACATCATATTCTTGTTTAAACACTGCAATCATTCTCATTACTCTTGGAATAAATGCTTAGCATGACCTATAAAGGCCTGTATGATTTGGGTCTGGCCTCTCTCTCCATCCCTGCACTCCAGCCCCCAGCCTTCTCTCAGTCATTTGATCTCATTATGTTCTCTTGCCTCCTCACGAACTTTTTTGTATGGGCTGATCCCACTGTTGGCTTTGCTCTTCTCCCCACTCTTTGATTAGTTAACTCCAACTTATACCTGGAGTGTAAGCTTAAATATTACTTTCCCGAGGAAGCTCTCCTTGACTGTTACTACAAGGTTAGATTCTCAGTTGTATGGTCCCACAGCCCCTTGCATGTCAGCTTTTAGCATTTAATTACAGTTGCAACGAATTATTCAATCATGTAATTCATTGATGTCTCTTACTCACTATGAGGGCAAGGACAATGTATGTCTGGTTTGCTGCTTTATCCCCTCCCTAGTACACTGCCATGCACCTGGAAAGAACTCAATAAATATTCCTTGAATGAGTGATTGACTGAAGAGACTGGCTATGTTTGATCAAAAGTCAGGAGAAAGTATGAATCAGTGCAATTGAAAGGAATATTAAGAGCTTAGTGTAAGGTAGTATGAATATTGGAACAAGGTCAGAAAGATACTCACAAAGGAAACACAGTCTTTTGTTAGTCACAGAGCCAGGTGAGTTATAGTAATAATGAGAGTCAGACGTCCAAATGTTACTGAATTCAAAATTAAAACTATGATAATAAAAGGAACTATCATTAGCTGCAGGGAGGTTGACAATGTGGAAAAGTTGGACTGTGATAGAATGACCAATGGACCATAGTGCTAGAATTTGAAAGTTAGATCAAAACTATGCCTTTTGGCTGGGTGTGGTGGTTCATACCTGTAATCCCAGCACTTTGGGAGGCTGAGGTGGGAGGATCACTTGAGGCCAGGAAGTGGAGGCTGCAGTGAGCCCTGATCATGCCACTGCATTCCAGCTTGGGTTACAGAGTGAGACTCTGTCTCAAAAAACAAAACAAAACCTATGCCTTTTGGGGGATGTAACTTTTAAAATATTGTGTTGGCGAGGCATAGTGGCTCACATCTGTAAATCCCAGCACTTTGGGAGGCTGAGGCAGGCAGATCACTTGAGGTCAGGAGTTCCAGACCAGCCTGGCCAATATGGTGAAACCCCGTCTCTACTAAAAAGTACAAAAAACTAGCCGGGCATGGTGGGGGGGGCGCCTGTAGTCCCAGCTTCTCGGGAGGCTGAGGCAGGAG
>NC_045434.1:211968809-211973015 GCF_002776525.5 Piliocolobus tephrosceles
CCTGGGCGACAAAGCAAGACTCCATCTCAAAAAAAAAAAAAAAAATTGCTACTGTCTTACAATGGTGAAGGTCAGGAGCAAAGTTATATATGTTTAATAATAACAGACTGTACTGCTTGTTTACAACAACAAACTACTAGGCAATCTATATTCAATAAGGTGAGGAAAGAATTGCTTGTCAGGAGTGGTCTTTTCAGTCTCACCTGAATACACTGATAACATTGCAACATCTACAGCTATGAAATGCCATTTATATGCCGGGGAGAGTGGGGGAAGGCAGCTATTTAATTATTCCCAGAGGGTACAGGCTATTTGCTTTTAGGGATGGTCATTTTTTTGGGTCCTTAATTAGACAATAACCAGCAGGAAAAAAAGGTGATAAACAGACTGCTATGCTTAAAGGCTAATCAGCTGAGTATATGGATCCAAATTAAGGTCTTATGTTGCTTTGTCTTTACTAGGTGATTAGAATGTTTCAGGCTTCACAGACAAAATACACTTAGAAGACATGTTGGTTGATCAAAACACTCAGCCAAAGAAATGAATAATTATTTCTTTATACTGTTCCCAAACACATAAAAGCTGGGTTCTGTGATGTGGGCAGATCTACTCATCAGATGCTACAGAGAGAGACTAACACTAGGGGGGCATGCTGGCAGAGAGCCAGGTGCTCATAGCTGCACATACCCCACTCATGACACAAAATCTGTATATTCACCGATCTACAAAATGCTTTCATCATTGTGCTTAATAATTCCTTATCATCTCCAAAGTAAAATTAGATGACAAGTATTTGCCAAGGCACAACACAAGAGGGTGACACATGACTGTGACACTCTTTGTCTGCTGTGCACTTAGCCTCCTTTTAATTGTCTGTCCTCAGAGAAGTTAGAGCTACACCAAATGCAAACAGGATGGCAAACAGAGAGGCCAGAGCAAAAGATCATTTTTTCACTTTCTAAATACTGGAAGTTATTAATTTACCCATTCTGACCTTGTATTTGCTCAACTTATAAGCAGAAGACTTTCTTATACAGTAAAATTTAAGTTGTTGCCATAAACCCCTAACTGCTTTAAAATAGCTCTTCTGCCTATACCTAGTGCTCTGAGAGGAGGGAGGATTGATTGAGACCAGGAGTTAAGAGGAGTTAAGAGGAGTTAAGACTGCCTGGGCAACATGGCGAACCCCATCTCTAAAAAAAAAAGTCGGGTGCGGTGGCTCATGCCTATAATCCCAGAACTTTGGGAGGTCGAGGCGGGTGGATCACCTGAGGTCAAAAGTTTGAGACCAGCCTGGCGAACATAGTGAAACCCTGTCTCTACTAAAATACAAAAATTAGCCAGGCATGGTGGTGGGTGCCTGTAATCCCAGCTACTCAGGAGGCTGAGACAGGAGAATCGCTTGAACCTAGGACGCGGAGGTTGCAGTGAGCCGAGATCGTGCCACTGCACTCTAGCTTGGGTGACAGAGCAAAACTCTGTCTTAAAAAAAAAAAAATTAGCTGAGGATGGTGGCACATGCCTGTAGCCCTAGCTGCTCCAGAGACTGAGGCAGGAGAATCGCTTGAATCCGCGAGTTTAGGGTACAGTGAGCTAGGACCACGCCACTGCGCTCCAGTCTGGGTAACAGAAGGAGATCCCATCTCTAAATAAATAAAAAATAGTTCTCCTTCCCTGCAGCCTGCTATGGTTGCACTGTTATTTCATACTTCGCCTGAAAATTGTACTCTTACAGTTATCCTTTGCTGTAGAAAACAGTTTTTTGACTGGGTACGGTGACTCATGCCTATAATCCCAGCACTTTGGGAGGCTGAGGCCGGGTGGATCACTTGAGGTCAGAAGTCTGACACCAGCCTGGCCACCATGGTGAAACCCTGTCTCTACTAAAAATACAAAAATTAGCTGGGCATGGGGGTGCACGCCTGTAATCCCAGCTACTAGGAAGGCTAAGGCAGGAGAATCGCTTGAACACAGGAGGGTTGTGAGCCAACACAGAGGCTGCAGTGAGCCAAGATCACGTCACTGCACTCCAGCCTGGGCGACAAGACTCCATCTCAAAAAAAAAAAAAAAAAAAAAAAAAAAGAGAAAAAAATAGTGTTTTTTCTTTTTTGCTCCAAAAAGCAACTATTTAAAGATACATAATAGGGCGGCATGCTGGCTCACAGCTGTAGTCCCAGCACTTTGGGAGGCTGAGGCCGACAGATCACTTGAGGTCAGGAGTTCAAGACCAGTCTGGCCAACATGGTGAAACCCCGTCTCTACTAAAAATACAAGAAAATTAGCTGGGCATGGTGGCAGGTGTCTGTAATCCCAGCTACTCAGGAGGATGAGGCAGGAAAATCACTTGAATCCAGGGGGTGGAGGTTGCAGTGAGCCAAGATTGCACCACTGCGCTCCAGCCTGGGCAACAGAGTGAGACCGCATCTCAAAAAAAAGAAAAGAAAAGATAACTCATGTATGTTCTGGGACCACATGGAGGCCCTCTCCAGAGCTGAAAGGAGAAAATATCAAACCATAAATGCAGTGAGAGAAGAGTAAGGAAGAGAAGACTGATAGCTCTGGGGGGTGTAGGGGAGTAGGAGTGGCTGGCTGATGGACGGGAAAGTCCTGGATGCAGTATTTACACATTCATTTTGTTCCTGCAGTAATATTTCTGGATACAGGTATTGTTCTTGGTGGCATGGTCCTTGCCCTCCTGGAATTTATAGCTATGCTGTAGGACTAAAATTTAAGCATAGGTTAGCTAAGCCAGCATAGGTTAAGAGGTCTCCCGGAAGAAGACCAAATATTCAGGCAGGTGAAGTGGGGGAGAAATTGGAAAAGAGCCACTGAGGCCAAGGCAACAGCACAATCAGAAGACCTGAAGCACAGAAGAGCTCCCTGTGATCAAGGAGCAGGGAGAAGGCTCATGTGTGGCTAGAGCCCAGTTGGCAAAAGTGGTTCAAGATCAGGCCGTAGCCAGATCCTGCAAGGCCTTGTTGCCACGCTAAGGACTTCGAACTTCCTCGTGAAAATGAAGAAGAGTCGTTGAATAGCGCAGGTCTGACAAGATTTTAAGAAGTTTCCCCTAGTCGCTGTGTGGGCAGTGGATGGGGGTGTAAGGAGAGCCTAAAGGAGAGACTGCTTGAAGGGTTATTGCGGGAGTCAAGGTGACAGCTGGTGGCAGGTTAAACTGGGAAAGAGGGGTAGAGATGATAGGAGGTGGAGAGATTAAGGATACATACCATTTAAAGTTGGAAACAACATGGACTGGAAATGAAGAATAAAGGAAAGAGTGGTGTCAACGGTACACTTGAAGTGTCTGGTGTAAGCAACTGGGTAGAGTGGTGCCAGTTACTGAAGGTGGGGACCTTGGAGGAGAAACCCACTTGGGGACCTATTTTTTTTTGAGACAGCGTTTCGCTCTTGTTACCCAGTCTGGAGTGCAATGGCGCGATCTCAGCTCACCGCAACCGCCGCCTCCCGGGTTCAAGCGATTCTCCTGCTTCAGTCTCCCGAGTAGCTAGGATTACAGGCGCCCACCACCACGCCCGGCGGGGGACCTAGTAAGTATGAAAAAGTGTGAGCAGGCCGGGCGCGGTGGCTCACGCCTGCAATCCCAGCACTTCGGGAGGCCGAGTCTGTAATCCTAGCACTTTGGGAGGCCGAGGCGGGCAGATCACTGGAGGTCGGGAGTTGGAGACCAGCCTGGCCAACATGGAGAAAACCCATCTCTACTAAAAATACAAAAATTAGCCGGGAGTGGTGGCGCATGCCTGTACTCCCAGTTACTCAGGAGACTGAGGCAGGAGAATTGCTTGAACCCGGGAGAGGTTGTGGTGAGCCGAGATCGCGCCACTGCACTCAAGCCTGGGCGACAGAGCGAGACTCCGTCTCAAAAACAAACAAAACCCCCCAAATGAGTAAAGAGTAATGTGGATATAATAAACAAACAAAAAGGGACTTCGTATTCTTTTTGCATAGGGAAGGGGAAGAAATGTAGCGAAGTGGAAGAGGATGGCACAGAAAAGGTGCAAAAAGAAAGGCTGTAGGCCGGGCGCGGTGGCTCAAGCCTGTAATCCCAGCATTTTGGGAGGCCGAGACAGGCGGATCACGAGGTCAGGAGATCGAGACCATCCTGGTCTACACGGTGAAACCCCGTCTCTACTAAAAAATACAAAAAACTAGCCGGGCGAGGTGGTGGGCGCCTGTAGTCCCAGCTACTC
>NC_045434.1:211973115-211980763 GCF_002776525.5 Piliocolobus tephrosceles
AGCAAGACTCCGTCTCAAAAAAAAAAAAAAAAAAAGAAAAAAGAAAGGCTGTGGAAAGAGTGGGGTAGGAGGGTTTCTGAACTGGGGTTAGTGTCACACTGTGTACTGGTAATTTAAACTGCCGAAAATGAGACCACACTTAAAGATATAGGTCCCTCTAAAAGGAAGGCGGATGTTAAAAGCAATTTGCATTTTACCTAAAATGGGCTGCTTCTCCCTGTACCCTCTCCAAATACAGCCAGACTTTCTGTAGAAATATTTTAATCAGGGGCACCCTTCCCCCGAAAAATGCACTCACTACCAGTACACACGACCTTCTGAGTTTAATGGACCTACGGAGGCCCATCCCTGGGCTCTCTGGGCTCGGTTAATCCCAGGTTAGGCCCCAAACTCAGAGGTAGCAACGTTCCCAGCTCAACGACGCAGGAAGACCACGCCTCTAAATGTTCTGCAACCTCGTCCATTTCAGAATTTTCTGGGGTTCTGGGTAAACTGGCCTCACCAAGGATTCTGCCCATTCTGGTTGCTCGCGTTTTTAAACACAGACCGGTGTGTGGGAGAGGGCATTATTTTTCCGGAACACTGTGCTCCTGGAGCAGACAGGGACACGCAGAGTGGCTTTACCGCAGCGCCAGCTCTATCCTTACCCGGCTCCTCCTCCAGGCCGCCGCCTCCTCCTCGCGCCCACCCCGCCTTCCCTGCCCACCCCCGGACCGCTCCTCCCCTTTGCTCTCAGCGAGGACTCGGCCACTCACTACCCGCGCCCTGTGCCATCCGCACACCTCATAGCCCCGCCCCTATGCCGCTGGTCACGCCCCCTTTCAGAAGGGCCCAATGAGCGCCCACGTTTGCCGCAAGACCCCGCCCCGCGGCGTGCAGCCCCGCCCACGGCCCCGGACCCCGCCCCGCCCTTAGACCCCGCCCCGGCGCCCGGCCCCCGGCGCCCGCCTCCCTCCGGGGCGTTGCCGCCGCCGCGCTTCAGCAGCCCGCGCGGAGCCAGATGCCGCCCTCTCCGCCGGTCCCTCCCTCGGCGGCCTGGCGCCTCCTTCCCTCCCCACCGCGGTGACTCTCGGAGCGGGAGGCGGAGGCTGAGGCGGCCGCTCCCGCTGCTGCTACTGACGCCGCCGCCGCGGCCGCTCGGGCTGAGCACGCCCCGGAACAGGCCGCCGCGCGCTGCGCCCCGGACCCGCTGCCCCCGCCGGCCCGGCCGGGTCGGGCGGCCCAGGTAAGCGCCGAGGCCGGGCCGCGCCTGCAGCGCCCGGGCCCGCGCAGCGCCGCGCCGGGGCTGGGGGGAGCGGCCAGCCCTTTGTCTGCCGGGGAGGGGCCGCGGAGAGCGCCCCCGACCCCGCTCGGACCCCTGCCCGCCCCGGCGGCGCGGCGTCCTGGTCTGGGCCTGGCCGCCTCTCGCCGCAGACCACCTCCCACCTCCCTCAGCTTCGCCCGGGGGTCGCCTCCACAGGTGTCCGCGCCGCCCACGCTGTTGCTCACCTCACCGCGTCCGGGTGGCTGTCATCGCCAGTCCGCCCTCCCGACCTCTGGGCCGTTGCCTCTTCCCTCACCTGCGCCCACTCCCAGGCTCTCACTCTCCATATTTCCCCAAACCAAACGCTGGGCCGCCCTTCCTCCCTCTGTAGTTTGATTGAACTGTCGTCTCCCGTTTCCACCCCTCCCCGGTGAGCCTTCCTGGAAGGTACCTGGTGAGGGCACATGTCTCACTTGGATGGCGGGCGTGTGTGCACGAACCTGCGAAATTAACCACCTGGAGCCCCAAACTGCACCTCTCACCTCCTTTTCATCACCCCACCCCAACCACCTTCCTTTTTTTGGAACCTGGTAACTGAGACACTCAGGTCTGGACACCCAGCCTCTGCTAGGCCCTCCATCCCTCTCTCTGCCTTGTGAGCTGAACTTGTCTGAGCAGTACCTGTTGTCAGGTTAGCCCCTGGGAAGGCGGCGGGGGCGGTGTTGGCAGCAAATCAAGAGTTTTATGAATAATGAGACGTGTGGCTTGCAGCACCTCCTATCTGAGGATCTCAGTATGCTCCAGCTGTGAATTATTTTGTCTCCTGTCACTCACAGAACTGAGAGAAACATGTCCGGCCAACTGCTGGGTAAATTGAGGCACAGGGTGTGTGGGTAAGGGACCTGGAGGCAAGTCAGGGTTTGTCTTGAGGTTCTGTTCTCAGGAGCCGTGGCTCTTAGCTCCCTGCTACAACCACTGGGCTCCAGTTCCTGGCGTGTGTCCCCAAGTGATAACTGATCTCTTGTGCCGTTAAAGTGTCCAGAGATACTAGCAGCTTCCTCAGATTTAAAGTAGGTCTTTGGATCATAAATAAAGGTGCCGGCTGTTAAATGCCAATGTGTCATTCACGGTTTGCTGGTGGAGTTCGTGGTCCTCCCTTGTAAATACAAATCAACTCTATGGGATGGAGATTCATTCATTCAGTAGTGAGCATTTACTGTGTGCCAGGCACCATTCTAAGTACTGGGGCTTTAGTGGTGAAGACAGACACGGTTTCTGCCCTCGTTAGAGATGACATTCTAAACAGGAGGGAAGTCAGATAGTGAGTAAACAAACAAGTGGACAAAGTAATTTCAGTAGTGTTAAGTGCTGCGAAGGTAGAAAGGGGCCAGATTACATGTAAGAATCTGTGGATCAGGGCGGGCTTAGTGGTTCATGCCTATTATCCCAGCACTTTGGGAGGCCGAGGCAGGTGGATCACAAGGTCAGGAGTTTGAGACCATCCTGACCAACATGGTGAAACCCCCGTCTCTGCTAAAAATACAAAAATTAGCTGAGTGTGGTGGCGCGTGCCCAGCTAGTTGGGAGGCTGAGGCAGGAGAATTTCCTGAACCTGGGAGAGGGAGGTTGCAGTGAGCCGAGATCGCGCCACTGCACTCCAGCCTGGGCAACAGAGCAAAACTCCGTTTTGGGGGGCGGTGGGGAAAAGTAACCTGTAGATCAAAACGAAGATTTTTGTAGGTCGTAATAAAGAGTTAGAATTTTATTCCAAACACAGAAGCTGTTAGAGGATTTTAAGCAGAGAAAGGATAAAGTCTGATTTGTTCCCAAAGATTGTTTTGGCTGCTGTATAGAGACTGGATTCTAAGGAGCAAAGGTGGAGGCAGGGATACCAGTTATGAGACAGACTATTGCAGCTACCTGGCAAGAGATGATGGTGGCTTGAGGGATCGGGGCAGTGGCAGTGGAAACGACGAGGTGGAATTAGTCTGTTCCCTCTGGACGAGCTGCAAAGCAAAACTTTGGAGACAGAGTTAGATGTCCCATAACAATGTGCTCATAGAACAGGTCCCCGCCTCCTTGATTGGAGAGGGTTTTTGGGTTTAAAAAACAGTTAAAGGGGGAGGAGGGCAGAATACACCAGGTTTTATTCCCACATCCGGTTGTATTATTTAAATGGGAACATTACTGCTTCTGTTGGAAGATGTTGCACCAAGAAATTGGGTCTGTTCTTATGGTAGGTGGGAGAAAGATTCACTGGCCACAAATGAGCTATTAACCAGAATGAGGCCGGATGCAGTGGCTCACCCCTGTAATGCCAGCATTTTGGGAGGCCAAGGCGGGCGGATCACCTGAGGTCAGGAGCTTGAGACCAGGAGCAACATGGTGAAAACTCATCTCTACTAAAAATACAAAAATTAGCCGGGCATGATGGTGGGTGCCTGTAATCTGAGCTACTTGGGAGGCTAGGGTTGGAGAATCGCTTGAACCCAGGAGCTGGAGGTTGCAGTGAGCCAAGATTGCGCCACTGCACTCCAGCCTAGGCAGTAGAGGAAGATTCCGTCTTAAAACAAAAAACAAAAAACAAAACCCCCTCAAAAAACAGAATAAAACTTGATCTCCATGCTCTTCCAAATCTGTGCTGTCAGAACATGTCAGAATGAGAGGACCTTGGGGGTTACACAGGCCAGCTCCTTCTTTTATGGTTAAGCATCTGTGGCCCCTAGAAGCTGGCTCTTTTGAAATCCTATAGCAGTTTATGCGTTTTCTTATGATGTCTGGCAGTTTCTACCCCCTCTTTCAGGTCCACGTGTACATGTGTGACTGTAAGCTTTCTGAGGCCAGATCTCTACTGGGTTTGTCTTTGCATCGTCCACGGTGTCTAAATCAGTGCCCTGCACACAATGTAAACTCTTCAAATATTGGTTGACTTGCCTGGGTATCTCATGGCACCAAGACTCCTGCCCCTGCCCCGTCTTTTCATCAGACCGTGCTTCCTGTAGACTCCTCATCTGGGGTGCAATATAGTGTAAACCCAGCAGTCTCTTGTTCACAGGGCTCACATGACAGGGCAGCCCTTCCTTGATGGATCTGCTCTCTCCATTCCTGCCTGTGGGGAACAGCTGCTGCGGTGCTGACCAAGTAGTCACTTGACACTTAGCAAATATGAAGTATAGCTCTTTTTTTTTTTTTGAGACGGAGTTTTGCTCTTGTTGTCCAGGCTGGAGCACAATAGCACAATCTTGGCTCACTGCAACCGTTCACCTCCTGGGTTCAAACGATTCTCTTGCCTCAGCCTCCCAAGTAACTGGGATTACAGGCGTGTGTCACCACATCTGGCTAATTTTTGTATTTTTAGTAGAGATGGGGTTTCACCATGTTGGTCAGGCTGGTCTTGAACTCCTGACCTCAGGTGATCCACCCACCTTGGCCTCCTAAAGTGCTGGGATTAGAGGCGTGAGCCACCGTGCCCGGCCTGAAGTGTAGCTCTTAATTAGACCGTGGACTTTGTACTAAGACCATCAGGTTTGGATCTCGGGTCTGTTATCAGGAGCTGCATGATCTTCAGCAGGTAACTTAATCTCTCTGTGTCTCAGTTTCCCCATATGTACAATAGTAATACTTTCCTCATGGAGTTGTTGGGAGGATTAAATTAAGTAATACCTGGTAGATATTCAGAAGACCACCTAGCACTTGGTATATGCTAAATTGAAGTAACTATTATTTCGCCTTTGTCTGCTTCTTTTTTTTTTTTTTTGAGATGGAGTCTTGCTCTGTCGCCTGGGCTGGAGTGCAGTGGCCGGATCTCAGCTCACTGCAAGCTCCGCCTCCCGGGTTTACGCCATTCTCCTGCCTCAGCCTCCGGAGTAGCTGGGACTACAGGCGCCCGCCACCTCGCCCGGCTAGTTTTTTTTTTGTATTTTTATTAGAGACGGGGTTTCACCGTGTTAGCCAGGATGGTCTCGATCTCCTGACCGCGTGATCCGCCCATCTCAACCTCCCAAAGTGCTGGGATTACAGGCTTGAGCCACCGCGCCCGGCCTTTGTCTGCTTCTTACCTCCCACCAGCATTTAAGCTCTTTGAGAGCAGAGATTGTTTGTCTCTTTTTGTCTACTCTTATAATCTGGTACCTAAACTTTGTAGTACTCTGAAAATACTTGTTGAATTGAATGACTTATTGAGCAGCTATGTCCTAGGCACGGTTGCGGATGCTGCGGACATAGCCAAGAACAAGATCTTTAAGATGCACGCTCTTACAAAGTTTATCTTCTAGTGGGAGAGACAGATAGTAAACAAATAAACCAGTCAACAAAAGAATGTAGGGTGGTGAAAGAGATACGGGGGAAAATAAAACAGAAGATGGAAAGTGGCTGGGATGAGGGTTAGGGTCATAACTTTAGCTCTGAGAAGGTGGCTTTTGGGAGACATGGATGGTGATCCAGGGGGACAGCTTTGTGGTCAGAGAGGACTGCAAGAATGATCAACCCAGAGGGGCTGGGGTGTGGTTAGTGATGAATCCGCAGGGGCCACATTTGTGGCTGTGGCAAGGAGTTTGGATTTTACTCTTGAATTCTGAATAGTGGGAAGTCACTGAATAGGAACTTTTCCTGGGAGTCTAGGAGAATATTTGAGTCCACACTAAAAGACAGAATAGGACATTAGGAAGAGCAGCTGGGATAGGCTCTCCTTGTCCTGGGAGGCCTTTGGAGGCCAGCTAGAATATTGAGTTTGTTCCCATCAGGTTCCTCATTTCTCTGGCCTGGTCCCCTGAAGATGAGGGAAGCATCAGCTAGGTTGGTGATGCTCATGGTTTGTGTCTGCGTGTCCTGCATTTTATTGAGCTTCCTTTTTTCCAAGTCCCTAAGTCATCAGCAAACATTTCTTGAGTTGAATGAATGAGTGTTGCCAGTGCTTAGCAGCTCGTTGTCTACAGTGGAATGTCTGTGTTCTCTGCTCCTCTCTGTGTGAGTTAAAGCTTCTTATCTTGGCAGTGACTCTTAAGTAGTCTTGGAGTTTTGCAGCCATTCTTCATAAATGCATCAGAGGCACACATACATATATATCACAGTTTCTTTGTTGGGAGTATACCAAGATTGACTGGATGGCTTTCCTACCCCCACCCCATCCCCACTTCTCTGCCAGTCCCTGCTATCACCAGGCCCCTCTATGGAGGGTTGGGCCAGACTGACACCTCTGACCATCTCCTGTTTGATTACTTGATCAGGAACACACAGTGGCACCTAGAAAGCATTGGCTGTCTTTCGTCTGGGTTGGGCGGAGTTGGGTAACTCCGCAGAGCACTGAGAGAAATGGCATTTCAAACCCAGGGACTCCACTCACCAGGAATCCAGAGTGGGCCTCTTTAGACTGGGTGCCATTGGCCAGCTTTTCAGATCCCTTTTTGGTCCTCCCATCATCGGTTATTGTCCATGATGCCACTTGCTCTGCTAACCTTGAGAGACCAACGCGAGTTAGTGGGAATCAAATAGGACGCTTGTGTTGCAGGTCACTTTCAGAGTCCTGGGGCATTTTATTGGCAGAATCTGAAATGCCTGCTAGTCATATGTCATTTGTAGCCTTGTAAAAACTAAACACGGAGTGGGTGCAAGCTTTTTCTCATGTAGCTGGTTTTCTTATTATGAGAGCGATATGTGCTCATTTAGAAAATGAGAAAGTGAATGATAGGGGCATTTAACATACACTGTCTCATTTCATCCTCATGGTTTCTGAGATACATACCATTATTACCATTTTGTATGTTAAGAAGCTGAGGCCTCGAAATGTTAAGTAAAGTGTTTGAGGTCGAGCTAGTTGGGAACAGAATCAGATTCAAACCAGGCAGTGTGACTCCCAAGCAGATCTCTGAGCACCATGTCATATACTGATTCTCAGCAGAAACCATAGAGAAGAAAGAAAAGTCTCCTTTAAGCCCAACGTAGGTGACATTCTTACGGTAGTCAGAGTTAACCTGCGGGCTGCTCCAAAGGGTTTGAATCCTAGGCCCTTTCCCTGTCTTGTGTGACCCTGGGCAAGCTAATTAACTTCCCTTTGCTTTACTTTCCCTGACTGTAAATGGGAATAATGATACTTGTACCTTCGTAGTTCCCAGGGGCATGATGGTGTTTGAGCCAAAGTGCTTTTGAACTTCTTTCTTTTTTTTTTTTTTTTTTGAGGCGGAGTCTCGCTCTGTCGCCCGGACTGGCAGTGGCCAGATCTCAGCTCACTGCAAGCTCCGCCTCCCGGGTTCAGGACTACATCTCGCCCGGCTAGTTTTTGTATTTTTAGTAGAGACGGGGTTTCACCGTGTTAGCCAGGATGGTCTCGATCTCCTGACCTCGTGATCCGCCCGTCTCGGCCTCCCAAAGTGCTGGGATTACAGGCTTGAGCCACCGCGCCCAGCGAAC
>NC_045434.1:211985763-212004308 GCF_002776525.5 Piliocolobus tephrosceles
TTTTTTTTTTTTTTTTTTTTTTGAGACAGAGTCTTATTCTGTCGCCCAGGCTGGAGTGCATTGGCACCATCGCATTTCACTGCAGCCTCTGCCTCCCAGGTTCCAGTGGTTCTCCTGCCTCAGCCTCCTGGGTAGCTGGGATTACAGGTGCACCCCACCACGTATGGTTAATTTTTGTATTTTTAGTAGGGATAGGGTTTCACCATGTTGGCCAGGCTGGTCTTGAACTCCTGACCTCAGGTGATCTGCACACCTCGGCCTCCCAAAGTGCTGGGATTACAGGTGTGAGCCACTGTTCCCAGATTCATTTTATATTTTTAAGGCCGCTTATGAACCATCTCTTATCAGCCTTCCATATCCTCAGGTTCCACGTCTACGGATTAAACCAACTACAAAAATATTCAGGAAAAATTCTCACGAATCACCACTAAAGAACTTACTCATGTAACCAAACACCAAAGCCTATGGAAGTAAAAACATTTTTTTAAATAATAAAAAATAAAATGAAGCCGGGTGTGGTGGCTCAAGCCTGTAATCCTAGCACTTTGGGAGGCCGAGACGGGCGGATCACAAGGTCAGGAGATCGAGACCATCCTGGCTAACCCGGTGAAACCCCGTCTCTAGTAAAAAATAAAAAAAATTAGCCGGGCGAGGTGGCGGGCGCCTGTAGTCCCAGCTACTTGGGAGGCTGAGGCAGGAGAATGGCTAAACCCGGGAGGTGGAGCTTGCAGTGAGCTGAGATCTGGCCACTGCACTCCAGCCTGGGCGACAGAGCGAGACTCCGTCTCAAAAAAAAAAAAAAAAAAAAAAAAAAAAGAAATTAAATTAAATTAAAAAAAATTCAGGGAAAAACCAAAATATAACAATACAATAACAAATAATACAAATAAAAAACCAATATAGTGCTATTTACATAGTATTTATGTTTTATCAGGTACTATGAATAATCTGGAGATGATTTAAAGTATATGGCAGGATGTGCATAGGTTACGTACAAATACTGTGTCACTTGATATAAGGGACTAGAGCATCTGTGGATTTTGGTTTCTGCGTAGGGGTCCTGGAGCCTGTCCCCCATGGATACTAAGGGACAACTGTATATTGTTTCCCCATTTCTTTTTTAAGTTTACAGTCTTTTTCTTATTGATTTACAGGTTTTTAAAAATATATTAAGGAAGTTTGTCCTGTGGCTGTGATATGTGTTATATATATTTTTGCCAATTTGTTACCGTTCTTTTCTTTTCTTTCTTTTTTTTTTTTTTTTTAACTTTTTTGAGACAGAGTCTCACTCTGTTGCCAGGCTGGAGTGTAGTGGCACGATCTCAACTCACTGCAACCTCCAAATCCCGGATTCCACAGATTCTTCTCCCTCAGCCTCCTGAGTAGCTGGGATTATAGGCATGTGCCACCACACCCAGATAATTTTTGTATTTTTAGTAGAGATGGGGTTTTACCATGTTGGCCAGGATGGTCTCGATCTCCTGACCTCGTGATACGCCTACCTTGGCCTCCCAAAGTGCTGGGATTACAGGCATGAGCCACTGTGCCTGGCCCACCGTTCTTTTAATTATATATTTTTTTCATGCAGAGTTTTTGATTTTTATATAATCAGATTTTTAAATATGACTTCTAGGTTTTTTAAAAAATTTATTTATTTATTTATTTATTTACTTATTTCTGAGACAGAGTCTCACTCTGTTGCCCAGACTGGAGTGCAGTGGCATGATCTCAGCTCACTGCAACCTCTGCCTTCCGGTTGCAAGCGATTCTCCTGCCTCAGCCTCCAGAGTAGCGCGTCACTGCGCCCAGCTAATTTTCATAGTTTTTTTTTTTTTTTGAGACGGAGTCTCACACTGTTGTCCAGGCTAGAGTGCAGTGGCTTGATCTTGGCTCACTGCAAGCTCCGCCTCCCAGGTTCTCGCCATTCTCCTGCCTCAGCCTCCCGAGAAGCTGGGACTACAGGCGCCAGCCACCATGCCCGGCTTTTTTTTTTTTTTTTTTTTTGTATTTTTAGTAGAGACGGGGTTTCACTGTGTTAGCCAGGATGGTCTTGATCTCCTGACCTTGTGATCCGTCCACCTTGGCTTCCCAAAGTGCTGGGATTATAGGCGTGAGCCACCGCGCCAGGCCAATTTTCGTATTTTTTTTGTTTGAAACAGAGTCTCGCTCTGTCACCCAGGCTGGAGTGTAGTGGCACGATCTCAGCTCACTGCAACCTCGGCCTCCCTGGTTCCAGTGATTCTTCTGCCTCAGCCCCCTGAGTAGCTGGGACTACAGGAACGTGCCACCACGCCCGGCTAACTTTTGTATTTTTAGTAGAAACGAGGTTTCACCATTTTGGCCAGGCTGGTCTCGAACTCCTGACCTTGTGATCTGCCCGCGTCGTTCTCCCAAAGTGCTGGGATCAAAGGCGTGAGCTGCCGCACCCGTACAATTTTTGTATTTTTTAGTAGAGACTGGGTTTCACCATGTTAGTCAGGCTGGTCTTGAACTCCTGACCTTGGGATCTGCCTGCCTCGACCTCCCAAAGTCCCGGGATTACAGGCGTGAGCCACCGTGGCCAGCCTAATTTTTATATTTTTAGTAGAGATGGGGTTTCACCATGTTGGCCAGGCTGCTCTCGAACTCCTGACCTCAGGTGATCTACCCACGTTGGCATCTCAAAGTGCTGGGATTACAGGCATGAGCCACTGCACCCGGCTGACTTCTAGGTTTCATTTCATATTTTCTTCTCCCACTGTTTTCTTTGCCTGTGTTTTCCTCTAATACATTCACTCCATGTTTCATACATTTAAAACTTTGATCCAAATCCAAGGTATCAAAACCAGCATCACCAGAATTGGAGCAAACTGGCATTATGCACTTCTAATGGAACACTGATACATCAGCTACATAATTTCTTGTGAAAGTGTTTAAGGAACAATTGGCCAAATCCAGATTGTGGAACATCCTAAAGGCAAGGGTCCTGGACTCTATAAAAAATGTTAATACCACGATAGAAAAGCTGCTAAACCATTCTAGATTAAGTAGGTTGAAGAGCGTGGGAACCAAATGCAACTGAGATCCTTGATCCAGTCCTGGATTAAACACAAGTAAAGGCCAAATTGATGGGGAGGGGGGATTGGGGAAATTTGGATACGGGGTGAATATCAAAGATACTACTAGGTCAATATTAAATTCCTTGGGAAGGCTGGGCGTGGTGGCTCACACCTGTAATCCCAGCACTTTTGGAGGCAGAGGCAGGAGGATTGCTTGAGGCCAGGAGTTCAAGACCAGCCTGGGCAATGTAGCAAGACCCATCTCTTAAAAAAGAAAACAAGGCCAGGTGTAGTGGCTCACGCCTGTAATCCCAGCACTTTGGGAGGCCAGGGCGGGCGGATCATGAGGTCAGGAGTTCAAGACTAGCCTGGCCAACATGGTGAAATCCTGTCTCTACTAAAAATACAAAAAATTAGCTGGGCATGCTGGCGCACACCTGTAGTCCCAGCTACTCGAGAGACTAAGGCAGTGGAATTGCTTGAACCCGGGAGGCGGAGGTTGCAGTGAGCCGAGACCATGCCACTGCACTGTAGCCTGGTGACAGAGTGAGACTCCATCTCAAAAAAAAAGAAAAAGAAAACAAAACAAAACTAGGCTGGGTGTCTCAAAAAAAAAAAAAAAAAAAAAAAAACGAAAGAAAAGAACAAAACTAGGCTGGGCGTGGTGGCTCACACCTGCACACCTGTAATCCCAGCACTTTGGGAGACTGAGGTGGGCAGATCACTTGAGGTCAGGAGTTCAAAACCAGCCTGCCCAACATGGCACAACCCCATCTCTACTGAAATACAAAAATTAGCTGGGCATGGTGGTGGGTGCCTGTAATCCCAGCTACTTGGGAGGCTGAGGCGGGAGAATTGCTGGAACCCAGGAGGCGGAGGTTGCAGTGAGCTGCAGTTGTGCCACTACACTCCAGCCTGGGTGACAGAGTAAGACTCTGTCTCAAAAACAAAACAGGTCCTGCGTCATGGCTCACGCCTGTAATCCCAGTACTTTGGGAGGCCAAGGTGGGCGTATCACGAGGTCAGGAGATCGAGACCATCCTGGCTAACCCTGTGAAACCCTGTCTCTACTGAAAATACCAAAAAAGCCAGGCATGGTGGCGGGCGCCTGTAGTCCCAGCTACTCCGGATGCTGAGGCAGGAGAATGGGGTGAACCTGGGAGGCGGAGCTAGGCATGGTGGTGTACACCTGTGATCCTAGCTAGTCAGGAGGCTGAGGCAGGAAAATCTCTTTTTTTTTTTTTTTGAAACGGAGTCTCGCTCTGTCGCCCAGGCTGGAGTGCAGTGGCCGGATCTCAGCTCACTGCAAGCTCCGCCCCCCGGGTTCACGCCATTCTTCTGCCTCAGCCTCCCGAGTAGCTGGGACTACAGGCGCCCGCCACCTCGCCCGGCTAGTTTTTTTGTATTTTTTAGTAGAGACGGGGTTTCACCGTATTAGCCAGGATGGTCTCGATCTCCTGACCTCGTGATCCGCCCGTCTCGGCCTCCCAAAGTGCTGGGATTACAGGCTTGAGCCACCGCGCCCGGCCAGGAAAATCTCTTGAACCCGAGAGGGAGAGATTGCAGTGAGCTGAGATTGGGCTGCTGCACTCCAGCTTGGGTGACAGAGTAAGACTCTGTTTCAAACAAACGGAAAGCAAAACTAGCCTGGGCAACATGGTGAAACCCCATTTCTACAAAAAGTATAAAAATTAGCTGGGCATGGTGGTGCATGCCTGTAGGCCTAGCTACTTGGGAGGCTGAGGTGGGAGGATCGCTTAAGCCTGGGAGGTGGAAGTTGCAGTGAGCTGAGATTGTGCCACTATACTCCAGCCTGGATGACAGGGTGAGACCCTGTCTCAAAAGAAAAGAAAAGAAAAAAGAAATAGCCAGGTGTGGTTGTGTACACCTGTAATCCCAGCTACTCAGGAGGCTGAGAGGGGAGGATCACTTGAGCCCTGGATGTTAAGGCTGCAGTGAGCTGCGATCGTGCCACTGCACTCCACCCTGTGCCACAGAGCGAGACACTGTTTCAAAAAACAAAACCAACCAAACAAAAATTCCTTGGGATGATAATGGTATTGTGGTTATGTAGGAGAATGGCCTCAGGAGATCTGTGCTGAGGCATTAGCCAGGTATCATGATCTCTGCAGTTGACTTTGAGATGGTTCAGGAAAAGCAGTGTGTTTGTACATTGACACATACCCACAGCACAGAGGCATAGGACATATATAGCAAAATGTGAACAGTGGGACTCCAGGTGCAAGGTATGTGGATGTTCTTGTACTATTCTTTTAGCTCTTCCGTGGCTTTGGAATTTTTCAAAAGAAAAAGGTGAGGAGGGAAAAAAAAAAAACCCAACTTTGTTCCATCTGGAATTGATTTTGATTGCAGGTCCTTTAGTTGCCCTGGCCCTCCTGGGTTATTGTCCTGGATTTCTGGTTTCTTTGTCCTTTTACAGCATGTACAATAGTCAGTTTCCCTCTCTCTTAGGAAGTTTTTTTTTGGGTGAGTTATTCTTTTTTTGGATTTTGAAGTTTTTGTGATTAGTATCTTTCTGGCAGACGTCAATGACTTTTCTAGAAGCAAGTAAGACCTAGCATGCTTTGTCCTGTGCATTGATGCCTTTTTTGGTTTTGTTTTTGTTTTTTAACATTGCATTATGTGCTTTAAGGAAATTTGCAAGGAAGTTTTGTTCTCTGGGACTTAAACAATGGCTTAATCCTCAGAAATCATCTTAATCATCAAGCTAATGTGTCATGTAATTAACCCTCTTCCAGTGACCCTTGAGATAAGCTTTTTCCTCTCAACGGAGAGTTTTTGCTGGAAGGCAGGTCCTGCTTACATTCTTTGGATATGGGCTTGTAAAGACTGCTGGGTTTCATTTTGTAAAATGTGACAGTCTTGGGTGAGTCGTTGGCCTGGAAAAACTGGAGTCTTTTTGCCAGGGGAGCTCTTAACAGACCAGTTTTGCCAGAAGCTTCTGCTTCCTTTCTGTGGTTTGGTGACTAACAGTTTCGTGGCTTTGGGAAAGGGGATGTCCTTCATTACAAATGGGTGATGGTGGTTCATCTCCTGAGCTAGTTTGCCAGGGTGTGCCCAGATCTGGGTGTTCATGCCTGCACCCATTGTGACTGGGGACAGTTTCTTGGAGACTTTACACTGGCCATCCCTGTGGCCACTCTCCTGAGCTTGTCTGTGGTGGCTTTAACCTTGAACGAAACCCTCCAGGGTTTGTGGGTGGATTCCTATTGTATCAGGTGCTGTATTTTCCCCTCTCCTGGGGCAAGTGCTCTTTTCTGATCTTCCTTCCCTTCGGCTCCAGCTGCCACTATCCTTGCCTTCAGACTGGACAAGGCCTTGTGACCCATCGGGAGTTTTTGTCCTGACACCATTTCCCCCAGTAAGTTAATGGGATAAGCACACGGGAGATTCTGAAGGGGTCTTTGTTTAAAGCATTGTTGATTTTGCTTATTAGCTTGTTAAACATTTAGAGAGGAAGGAAACTGAGTCCTCAACAGCCTCTTAGGGGGAGGTGTCCTCCTTCCTTGGATTATGTTTTGTTCCGAGGTAGCTGGAGGGGGAAGGATCGGGAAGGTCACCTCCTGCTTAGTAGAGCAGAAGCAATCACCCGAACAAGCAGGCAGTGTGGCTCATGTGATGCATGGAGCCAGGAACCATGGCCTCTGTAGCACAGATGGATGTATTTGCGAAGTAAACAGATACACCTATATCTTTATGCAAATTAACACATACCTTTATGCTGACAGCCTGTTGGAAAGAGGCAGTGGCCTTAAAACTTCTTTTCTTTTCTTTTCTTTTTTTTTTTTTTTGGAGACAGCTCACTGTAACCTCAGACTCCTGGGCTCATGGGATTCTCCCACCTCAGCCTCCCAAGTAACTGGGCCTACAGGTGCACACCACTGCACCGAGCTAATCTTTTTTTTTTTTTTTTTTTTTGAGACAGAGTCTCACTCTGTCCCCCAGGCTAGAGTGCAGTGGCGCAATCTCGGCTCACTGCAAGCTCCGCCTCCCGGGTTCACACCATTCTCCTGCCTCAGCCTCCCGGGTATCTGGGACCACAGGCACCTGCCACCACGCCCGGCTAATTTTTTGTATTTTTGGTAGAGATGGGGTTTAATTGTGTTAGCCAGGATGGTCTGGATCTCCTGACCTCATGATCTGCCCGCCTCAGCCTCCCAAAGTGCTGGGATTACAGGTGTGAGCCACCACGCCTGGCCTGCACCCAGCTAATCTTTTAAATATTTTTTGTAGAGGATAGGCATAGTGGCTCACGTCTACAATCCCAGCACTTTGGGAGGCTGAGGCGGGCAGATCACATGAGGTCAGCAGTTTGAGACCAGCCTGGCCAACATGGCAAAACCCTGTCTCTACTAAAATTACAAAATAAAATTAGCCGGGCATGGTGGCATGCGCCTGTAGTCCCAACTACTCGGGAGGCTGAGGCAGAAGAATTGCTTGAGCCCGGAAGGCAGAGGTTGCAGTGAGCCGAGATTGTGCCACTGCACTCCAGCCTGGGTGACAGAGGGAAAGAGCGAGACCCCATCTCCAAAAAAAAAAAAAAAAAAATTTAAAGAGATGGGGTCTTGCTATATTGCCCAGGCTGGTTTTGAAGTCCAGGACTCAAGCAATTCTCCTACCTCAGTCTCCCAAAGTGCTGAGATTACAGGCGTTTGCCACTGTGCCCAGCAAAACTTATTTTCCTAAGAGTTTGATTGGGAGGAGTTTCCCCCAGGAGGCTGCATCTGGGGTCTCTCAGCCAGGTCCCGAGGATGGCCATCCCCAGAGCCGGGTGATGAGGAGGGGGCTGCTTCTGGGGGCACAGTCCTACGAGCCACCCGATTGATTTAATGACCTAATCCTCACCACAGGAAGCTGGAGGGTTTCCCAGCCCTGGGATTCTGAGGGGATGCAGTGAACTCAGTTCAGGAAGCTTGTTTATTTGAACCAATTATAGAGGCTTTAATGAGGGAAAGCTATGGAGGGAATGGGGTAAGGGGAGAAGAGCTGGAGAGAGAGGTGACTGTTGAGAAGGTCTGGGTGACCCTCGGGCACTGGGAGGGCCGGGCCATGCCCAGACCTGTCTCTGAGGATGAGGCTTGTCCTTGTGGGAATGGGGTGGCATGAACATGTCAGTGTGGTTCAGAGTGAAGGGACCTTATGTACCTTGTGGCGAAACGTGAGTGCCCGCCCCCCTGCCAAAAATAGCACTGTATCAAATCAAATGTCCCAATGTAATTAAAATTTTAAGCTGTGACCATGCAAAGAGCTGGCATAGCTTTTTTTTTTTTTTTAGATGGAGTCTCGCTCTGTCTCCCAGGCTGGAGTACAGTGGCACAATCTCGGCTCACTGCAAGCTCTGCCTCCTGGGTTCACGCCATTCTCCTGCCTCAGCCTCCCGAGTAGCTGGGACTACAGGCGCCTGCCAGCACGCCCCGCTAATTTTTTTTTTTTGAATTTTTAGTAGAGATGGAGTTTCACCGTGTTAGCCAAGATGGTCTCAATCTCCTGACCTTGTGATCTGCCCTCCTTGGCCTCCCAGAGTGTTGGGATTACAGATGTGAGCCACCACACCTGGCTGAGCTGGCATAGCTTTTGACAGTGGGGTTGAGGGAGCTTCCATAGGTCGAAATTTCCAATCTGATTGTGCTCTCTGGAGGTGACCCATGCTCTCCAGAACCTCTGGGCCAGGCTCCATCCCTGGAATTACTAGGTCTGGAAGTGGTCCCTTTCCCTCTCCTCTAAGTCTCTAAGAAGACTGACAGAATTGCAAATTAATTTGCCCTTTAGGGACTTCATCAGCTTGCTGGGGACCTCTCTGGTGTCCCAGGAGAGAAAAAGGGTTCCTCTACTTCCAGTTTACACAGAGGATCTTTTGATGCCTTTGCTCAGGAAGCTTCCTGTCAGGTGCACAGCCCTTGGGGAAGGTCAGTCAGGCCTGGGAGACCTCATACCCAGGAGTGAGGGGGCGCTTGTCCCCACTCAAGAGCTAGGATTCTAGCCCTTCTATCGGCTTATAAATAGACAAAGGCTCTGGATTCTGCATTAGTAACCTCTCTGGAACCTGCCAGAGGCTGGAGGTCATGAGTCAGACTGAATTAAAGGAAGATCCGTGGCTGGACTTTGTAGGCGTGCTGGTTCCTGACTTCAGGTCTCAGGCTCTGACTTGGCCAGGTTCCAGGGCTCCAGCTGTTCTCTGGGAAGAAAAAAGAATCTCTTTTAAAATTAAGCTGAAATATGCTTTTCTTTCCTTCTGTCCTTGTTCCCCCACTGTGCAGAGAGAAAACCTCCACCAGCACGTCACCTTGGTTAGAACTATAGAGCCTGAGGACATAGCCCAGGATCCTGAGTGTTCTGGGGCAGCCAAGAAAACTTCCTCAGGCTCCACTTGCCTTCCTGTTTGCATTGTTTTCAGCTGAATTACAAGAGGCTGTCAGAGCGAGCCTGCCAGGTACTCTTGCCTCTCTGTAAAAAGGTAGGTTTCACTCAGTTCAGGACTAGAGAAGACAGCGAGATCTGGGCCAGAATCACAAGGATAAATGTTTTAAACCAGAAGATGTAAACAGATGCCTTATGCCAATCCAGTTATAGGAACATGCAGGTTCCTCCAACTCCTTGGTGTGTTAGGATTATCTGAAGTGAGGACATTCAAAGGCTGGGGGCACGTCCTTCATGGTTCCCATTCACTTCAGCACTTGAAGAGCCCCAGTTGTGGCTAGCAGTGGTGTCTCACCTGTCCCGATTCTTCAGCACAGAGCCTTACAAGTTTTTCCAGGGTCCACAAAATATTGGCGATGTGGGAAAAAAATATGTCACTCCCTCTATTCTTGTGAGTTATGTGAGGATTACATTTAATAAGAGATGTGGGTTAGTTTTAGTATTTTTCTGAGAATAAGGTTCCCTGGGGCCTATAAAGGCCTTAAAACCACTGCCGGTCTTCCTCAGAGAGCTTCCAGTCTGGTGGTGAACATTTCTCAGATATCGAGGTGCAGTGCTGGGGCGGTGATGCTGGAGGAGGAAAAGCAGGTGGATGTGCAGACACAGGCCTCGAGGCAGCCCAGAGCAGGTGTTGCAGAGCAGAGAACAGTCCGTGAGGCTTGGTCTCAGCAATCAGGGAGGGAAGGAAGTTCTGAGTGGAAAGCATAGCAGATGGAGAGGCCCGGAGATGTGGAGGGAACCTGGTGCAATCGGCAGCTCCGAGACGGCTGCCTAGCAGGGCTTCTTACCCTCAGCTCTCCGGACGTGGGACTGGATAATTATTGGTAGTGGGAACTGATCCTGGCCTCTATCCAGCAGGATCCTACTAGTCGTGACAATCAAAAATGTCTCCAGATATTGCCACATTTCTGCCGTGGGGTAGAATCGCCCCCATTGAGAATCATGGCTGTAGAGGGAATATGAGGGTAAGCTTGGATCTGACCGCCTGCCTCTGTGCGTGCGAGGGACAGAAGGAGCCCTTTCTTTTTGCTTCCTGTCCAGCGTGCAGGTCCTGGGGAAGCCGTCTCCAGGCAGGTCTGTGCCTGTGCTGGAGCACTTTGGTGTGTGTAGCTTGCCTGCTGGTGGTCTGCAGAGCTTGCTCTCAACAGGAGCCCCTTCACAGAAAGGAGGATGCCCCAGTGCTTTCAGGTGCCTCCCTCCCAGCCTGGTTGCCGTGTCAGTACCTTTCCTGTGGTAGGTAGGCGGCTCAGCTGGATGCAGCGTTGCATTCTGGCCATTGCAAGGCTGTATTGAATCAGGTCAGGTAGATTTGATTTAAATGCTCCCAGAACCTTCCCAAAGGGCCTTCATCAGAGGGCTCTGGATCTGGAACAGCACGCATGGCACGGTGTGAAGGGTACAGGCGGGCTACTCTGAGCTCGGAGTGTGCAGAGGGGAAACTGTTGAGAATTCCAGAATCACTTCCACGGCAGCAGACCTGTAGCCAGAAAGGAAAGGGCCCTCCTGCATTTGGGCTTCATGGCTGCCCCCACTGGAGGAGGGCTGGCTGTGGCTAATATGGGGAGGTCTGGGATGTGATACAGACGCAAGGCCTCTCCCCCTCGCCTTAACATTACCATTTCTTTCTTTTTTCTTTTTTTTTTTGAGACGGAGTCTTGTTCTGTCACCCAGGCTGGAGTGTAGTAGTGCGATTTTGGCTCACTGCAATCTCTGCCTCCTGGGCTCAAGCGATTCTCCTGCCCCAGCCTCACACCCAGCTAATTTTTTTTTTTTTTTTGGCCGCAGGCCCCGGCCTCCCAAAGTGCTGGGATTACAGGCGTGAGCCACTGTGCCTGGGCCTCCACTTTTTTTTTTTAATGAGATGGAGTTTTGCTCTTGTTACCCAGGCTGGAGTGCAATAGCGCGATCTTGGCTCACCACAACCTCCGCCTCCCGGGTTCAAGCGATTCTCTTGCCTCAGCCTCCCGAGTACCTGGGATCACAAGCATGTGCCACCACGCCTGGCTAATTTTGTGTTTTTATTTTTTATTTATTTTTTTATTTTTATTTTTTTTTTGAGGCAGAGTCTCGCTCTGTCACCCGGACTGGAGTGCAGTGGCCGGATCTCAGCTCACTGCAAGCTCTGCCTCCCGGGTTTATGCCATTCTCCTGCCTCAGCCTCCGGAGTAGCTGGGACTACAGGCGCCCGCCACCTCGCCCGGCTAGTTTTTGTATTTTTAGTAGAGACGGGGTTTCACCATGTTAGCCAGGATGGTCTCGATCTCCTGACCTCGTGATCCGCCCGTCTCGGCCTCCCAAAGTGCTGGGATTACAGGCTTGAGCCACCGCGCCCGGCCTAATTTTGTGTTTTTAGTAGAGACGGTGTTTCACCATGTTTGTTAGGCTGGTCTCGAACTCCTGACCTCAGGTGATCTGCCCGCCTTGGCCTCCCAAGGTGCTGGGATTACAGGCGTGAGCCACCGTGCCCGGCCAGTTTTTTATTTTTTAAGAGACAGGGTCTTGCTTACACTTTCATCCAGGTCGGAGTACAGTGGCATGATCTTGGCTCACTGCAGCCTCAACCTCCTGGGCTCAAGCACTTCTCTCACCTCAGTAGCTGGGACTGCAGACTCACCACACCATGCACAACGGTTTTTTTTTTTTTTTAATTGTATAGAGATGAGGTCTCACCATATTGCCCAGGCTGGTCTGAAACTCCTCCTGGGCTCAAGCGATACTCCCACCTCAGCCTCCGAACGCGTTGGGATTACAGGCATGAGCCACTGCGCCCAGGCCATATTTTCTTTTTAAAATTAATTAGCCGGGCATGGTGGCTCATGCCTGTAATCCCAGCACTTTGGGAGGCCGAGGCAGGTGGATCACTTGAGGTCAGGATTCCAAGACCAGCCTAGCCAACATGATGAAACCCTGTCTTTACTAAGAATATAAAAATTAGCTGGGTATGGTGGCAGGTGCCTGTAATCCCAGCTATTGGGAGGCTGA
Organism: Piliocolobus tephrosceles; assembly: GCF_002776525.5. Taxonomy (NCBI): domain Eukaryota; kingdom Metazoa; phylum Chordata; class Mammalia; order Primates; family Cercopithecidae; genus Piliocolobus; species Piliocolobus tephrosceles. The sequence goes on from NC_045434.1 coordinate 211,998,222, forward strand.
GGCAGGAGAATCACTTGAACCCGGGAGACAGGTTGCAGTGAGCCGAGATCACATGACTGCACTCCAGCCTGGGTGACAATGTGAGACTCTGTCTCAAAAAAAATTAATTAATTAATTTGTATTGGTATATAATCATTGTAAGCTTTATCTTATTTTCTAATTGATCTCTGATTGGCAATGGGTTGGACTCTAGCTGTTTTTCTTTTTCCTGTAAGGTGGATTTTTCTTTTTCTTTTTCTTTTTTTTTCTTGAGACGGAGTCGTACTCTATCGCCTGGTTGGAGTGCAGTGGCGAGATCTCAGCTCACTGCAGCCTCTGCCTCCTGGGTTCAAGCAGTTCTCCCGCCGAGCCTCTCGAGTAGCTGGGACTACAGGCATGCGCCACCATCCCCAGATAATTTTTGTAATTTTAGTAGAGACAGGGTTTTACTGTGTTGGCCCTCTCTTGACCTCCTGATATGCCCGCCTCCGCCTCCCAAAGTGCTGGGATTACAGGCGTGAACCACTGGGCCCGGCCTGGATTTTTCTTTTTTTTTTTCTTTTCTTTTTCTTTTTTTTTTTTGAGACAGTCTGGCTCTGTGGTCCGGGCTGGAGTGCAGTGGCCAGATCTCAGCTCACTGCAAGCTCTGCCTCCCGGGTTTACGCCATTCTCCTGGCTCAGCCTCCGGAGTAGCTGGGACTACAGGCGCCCGCCACCTCGCCTGGCTAGGTTTTTTTTGTATTTTTTAGTAGAGATGGGGTTTCACTGTGTTAGCCAGGATGGTCTCGATCTCCTGACCTCGTGATCTGCCTGTCTCGGCCTCCCAAAGTGCTGGGATTACAGGCTTGAGCCACCGCGCCTGGCCTGGATTTTTCTTTTAATTTCAGTTAAAATGGATCATGGGTCTGTCAACTCCTGAGCCAGAAGGGGCAGTTAGGAGAGAGGGAAAGCACGGCTTTGGATCCAGGCTTACCACTTATTACTCCATGGCCTCAGGCAGGTTACTTCTCTGAGCCTCAGTTGTGTCATCCATAAAATGGGAATAATTCCTACCTTGCAGGCTTGTGAGGGCTGACTGACTCTGCCACTCTGTGCCTGGGCTTAGAAAATGCTGTGGTGACAACAGTAATTATTGTTCTTCGGTAGTATCACCTGGCTTCAGGGAGCAGGAAGGAGCTTTGCATCAGGTTTGAATTGGGGTTGGTGACCTCAAGACACATTCCCCACCCCAGGCTTATCCCCTAAGAATGGGGCTGTGGCCTGCAAATGCCATACCTCACTAGGAGGCCTGTTTTGCCCTAGCTCTGCTGGTGGAGTACAGTTCGGGAATACTGAGCGTGGCTCTGGATGGAGGAGGCTGTGATGTGGAATTTATTAATTAAGGCGGTTGCTCCTGAGGCCTGAGAGTCTGGGAGGTTGTTGCAGTTTAATTGCTGAGAGTGGAGCATGTGGAAATTCCCTCTGGCACTCCCTTTTTTGATGTCGCTAGAGGACCTGAGGTGCTACCTTGTGTGGGACTCTAGCAGGAGCTTCGTGGCAGACCTCTGCCTCCTGTCCCCGTCGCTGGCTCAGTGTGACTTTTTACCCGTGTACTTGTATACTGGAGAGCAACAGGGCAGAGTGGTTGAGGCCTTGGACAATCTGGGTTCCATCCTGATCTGATATGGACTAGCTGGGCGATGACAGGTGAGTGATGTCACCGCTGTGCACCGTGGCATGCTCATGTGTAAAGCCCTGTAGGGACATGTGTGGCAAAGACTGAATGAGTCACTTACCTGAGAGTTGCAAATGGTGCAAGGCACAGAGTAAGCCAGAGTACGTGTCAGTTACTTCTTTAAAGCAGTGCTCTCAACCTGGTGATTTTGTCCCCCATGGGACACACGGCAACGTCAGAAGAAATATTTGATTGTCACAACTGGAGGGGGCTGCTACTGGCATCTAGTGGGTGGAGGCCAGGAATGCCTCTCAGCTTCTACTATGTGCAGACAGCCCTCCAGCAAAAATGCACCCAGTCTGAAATGTCAGCGGCACCCTGCTGAGAAGTGTCGTCCCCCCCCCCCCCCCGCAGTGATTCGGGGCAGCCCTCGGACAGTGGAAGCAAGGTCCCCTCCTGGCTCTCCATCCCTTATCATTCCTCTGAGCCAGCTGGGGACTGACGGGCAGCTGGGAGAGAAGAGACAAGAAGCTGAGGGTATTAAAAGCCTTTGTGGCCAGGTGCGGTGACTCACGCCTGTAATCCCAGCACTTTGGGAGATCGAGGCAGGCAGATCACGAGGTCAGGAGATGGAGACCATCCTAACACCTTGAAACCCTGTCTCTACTAAAAAATACAAAAAATTAGCTGGGCGTGGTTGTGGGCACCAGTAGTCCCAGCTACTCGGGAGGCTGAGGCAGGAGAATGGCGTGGACCCGGGAGGCGGAGCTTGCAGTGAGCCGAGATTGTGCCACACTGTACTCCAGCCTGGGCAACAGAGCGAGACTCCATCTTAAAAAAAAAAAAAAAAGCCTTTGAATTCTTACTGTTTATTTTTACTCCCATCGCCATCCTGCAACAAAAAGCATTTACTTACATGGTCTGTATCATCTTCTCATCTTATTAGTATGGTAACTAGAATTTATTGAGCGCTTGCTGTATACCAGGCACTGAGCCAAGTGGCTTTTTTTTTTTTTTCTCTCCGAGATGGAGTTTCACTCTTGTTGCCCAAGCTGGAGTACAATGGTGCAGTCTTGGCTCACCACAACCTCTGCCTCCCGGATTCAAGCGATTCTCCTGCCTCAGCCTCCCAAGTAGCTGGGATTACAGGAATGCACTACCATGCCGGGCTAATTTTGTATTTTTAGTAGAGACAGGGTTTGTCCATATTGGTCAGGCTGGTCTCGAACTCCCAATCTCAGGTGATCCACCCACCTCGGCCTCCCAAAGTGCTGGGATTACAGGCGTGAGCCATTGCACCTGGCCTCTTTTTTGCTTTTTTTTTTTTTTTTAAGAGCCAGGGTCTTGCTCTGTTACCTAGGCTGGAGTTCAGTGGCACGATCACTGCTCACTGTAGCCTCGACCTCCCAGGCTCAAGTGATCCTCCCACCTCAGCCTCCGGAATAACTGACTGCAAGTGCACGCCACCACATCTAGCTAGCTTTTGTATTTTTGGTAGAGACAGAGTCTCACTATGTGCCCAGGCTTCAAGTGCTTTCTTTGTATGTTATCTCATTTTGCAAACCTGCCCTTGAGGTAGGTGCTGTTATCACCCCCTTTCTACAGAAAAGGAAACCAAGGCTCAGAGACGGAAAAACCTCTCAAAGTCTAAAATTCAGCTCATGATTGTCCCCCAAAATTGTTCCACCTCCTTCTCCCCAGCTCGGTTGATAGGAATGTCAACCTTCAGCCACTTAGCCTGAACACCCGGGAGCCGCCACCATTGCCCCCACACCCCACAGTGTGCTCCCTGGTGATCCTCTTGTCTGCCTGTGCCACAAGTCCCCAGCTGGCCACCTTGAACCCTCACCCTCTGCTGCTGCTCCCTCACCTGAGACACCAGCAGATCTGCCTGGATTCCTGCCACAGCCTCTGCTCTGGCCCTGGGCCTATCTCCATTCAGGTCATCCTGCTGGACCCTGAGTCAGACCAGCCATTCTTCTGCTCCCAGCTCCCAGCTACCCTTGTAACACAGGCCCTGTCCCCTCCACTGCTTGGGCCTGTTCCCCTGCAGCACCACCCCAGTGCCGGCCTCCAGCTGCCCCTGTGCCCCCACCACAGGGCCTCAGTCCAGCTCTGCTCCCAGACTCCCTCCCTCACTGTCTTCCTGTCTGCTCAGGAAGGGCCTGTCGCTCACCCCCACACTCCTGTTCCACTGCCCCACGGGTTGGCCCCAGCCCCTGTCTTTTTCCTGTGTGCTGAGGATTTCCCCGTCACTCGTGTTTTATTGTCTGCCCTCCCCCTCTCTAGGATGTACATAGGCATTTGGGGCTGGTTTTTCTCTGATATATTCCAGTTCATAGAAAATGCTCCTCATCCTCCCACGACGGCACCTTCCTCTTCCTCAGGGTTCCTTGGGCAGCTGACTCTGGACCAGTGACCAGGCCCCCTTGGCTCCCACACCTTGTCCTGGACTTGACGTGTTAGATAAAAGCTTTGCCTGTGGGTCTGGGTGGCTCTGGGCAGCCTGAGTCTTCCTTTCAGATCCTGATTTCTGGTGGGAGGCCTGGGACTGGGCAACCCTCAGGGATTAAGGCCTGGCTGTCTTCCCTCCTCCCTTGAGCTGTGCGGCCTACAGTGGTGCTCTGCCCCAAGGGCTGCCATGGCCCCTGGAGAAAGCCTGGCTGGCTGCTGGCTGATCTCTCCCTCCCTGCTGTGGGCTGGGGAGTGTGCCGGGAGCCATTCCCAGGAGAGGGCATCCAGTTAACTGAGCTTAGCTGGTCCTCGCCTCTGGCCCAGTCCCATCGCCCCTGCTCACTGCCCAGCAGCTGTTGGGTCCCTTGTACTGCTGCTGTGCCTACAGGCCCAACCACAGGCAATCTGCTGGCTCAGGTGCCTTCCCCCTTCCCACAGGAGCCTTTTCTGTGCCTCTGCCTCCCTGTCCCCTTCCTCTGCTCCCTGCCCTCCTCCTCCTTCCCCATGGATTCCCTCCCGCCCGCCCGCAGCATCCTCAGACTCCCCTCTCCCCACCTTCTTCCTCCTTGACTTTTCTGGTGGTGACCTCCCCTGAGCTCCCCCTGCACCATTAAGTCAGCCGACCCACCTGGAGGAGGCAAAGCCGAGGTTAAGACTCACCTGAAGCTGACCACAGCTCTCAGGCAGAGCAAGTGGGGGCCAGGGCACCCAGGCAAGGACAGGCAAGATTCTGCCCTTCCTTTCCCCCTTGCAGGGACTTGACAACGGTGACAGCACTGGGTGAGTACTAAGTTCCAGGAGGACCATGAGGGGGGAGGGAAGGGGTCTCTAGGCAGAGGAAGAAGGGCAGAAGCCGCTCATCCTCCCTGCTGTCCTTGCGGGCCTGCCATGCCACACACCAGGTGCTGGATCAGGCTGGCAAGGGGTTATTACAGCTACTGAAGCAGCTCCTGTGCTGTTGGAGCATGTGCCTGGGGGGCAGTCCCATGCTTAGTGAGGGCTGTGATGGGGACAGGAGCCTGTGGGGCCCATGGGGTGGGGCAGGTGGACCTCTCCCCTGCCCTGCTCTGCCTCCTTCTTAGAAAACCCACTGGTTCCTGCCTCTCGGGAGCAGCTCTCACTGTTCCTCCTCCCTCTCTGCCCTGCACCTGGGCTCGTGCGGTCCTGACTGTGGCGCCCCACCTGCCCTCCCACATACCTCACACAGGGTTCACAGGAATCCTCCCAGACTCCGGTCTTCTTGGGAGACCACTCTGCCCAAGTCATCTCCTGACCAGGGCCCGATGCCCCCTGCTTGGCAGGTTGGACTTCCTGCCAGAGAGAGGCTTCCCCTGGTCCCTGACCTACCCTCCTGTGCTGTCTCGCTGCTGCCACCCAGGTACCTGTTGTTCCTGACCGCTCTGGCTCTGTGTGCCCACAGAAGGTGCCCCCTGCCCTGAGGCTGCCTCACACGTGTTTTCTTCCTGAGGCTCCCCATTCTCACTCCAGGCCAAGTAGCCCCCAGAAGTGCCCCTGATGTTTCCTGGAACTAGCTTGTCACCGTGTTTCGATTCTGGCCCCCGAACCTGCCGCAGATGTTCACCGTAGTGCTGACTTGATCCCGAGGGCACGTGGACTTTTGCCATTCCTCTGCTTTTGTGCCTCCGGGGCATCTCAGTCCCAGCTGTCCAACCTGTCCTTCGGGGCCTCACCCTGGGCCTCTCCCCACAGGCACAGCCACAACCACAGCCACAGCCACAACCACAGCACTCTTACACTCCTCCTGGCCCTTCTCTCCCCAGCCAAGCCCCTGCCTGGTTGCTCCCGCTCACCTCCTGCTCCCCGCTGCTCCACCCTAGCCTCTTCTCCATGCCTTGGCCACAGTGGGCTTTTCTTTCTTTCCTTTCTTTTCTTTTTTTTTTTTTTTTTTGAGACAGAGTCTTGCTCTGTTGCCCGGGCTGGAGTGCAGTGGCCGGATCTCAGCTCACTGCAAGCTCCGCCTCCCGGGTCCACGCCATTCT
>NC_045434.1:212004708-212032242 GCF_002776525.5 Piliocolobus tephrosceles
CCCGTCTCTACTAAAAAATACAAAAAACTAGCCAGGCGAGGTGGCGCATGCCTGTAGTCCCAGCTACTTGGGAGGCTGAGGCAGGAGAATGGCTAGTTTTTTGTATTTTTTAGTAGAGACGGGGTTTCACCGTGTTAGCCAGGATGGTCTCGATCTCCTGACCTCGTGATCCGCCCGTCTCGGCCTCCCAAAGTGCTGGGATTACGGGCTTGAGCCACCGCGCCCGGCCTTCTTTCTTTTCTTTCTTTTCTGAGATGGGAGTCTCGCTCTGTCGCCCAGGCTGGGGTGCAGTGGCGCGATCTCAGCTCACTGCGAGCTCCGCCTCTCGGGTTCATGCCATTCTCCTGCCTCCGTCTCCTGAGTAGCTGGGACTACAGGCGCCCACCACCACGCCCGGCTAATTTTTTGTATTTTTAGTAGAGACGGGGTTTCACCATGTTAGCCAGGATGGTCTCGATCTCCTGACCTCGTGATCCACCTGCCTCGGCCTCCCAAATGCTGGGATTACAGGCATGAGCCACCGCGTCTGGCCCCACAGTGATCTTTTCAAGCTGAAGCTTGACTTCCTTCTGCTGAAACACCTCTTCCCCTCCCCCTGAGTGCCCCTATGGTCCAGCTCTAACTTGGCCTAAGCCACATATCTTCCTGCTTCAGGGCCTTCCTACGTGTATGCCACCCCTACCAACTCCTCCTCTGGGCTCCCAGCCGCACATCCTCAAGGCGACTCAAACTTAACCTTCATTTTCTTTGTCTCAATGTCAGATCATTGATCTGGGTGACTTGATTGGTGTCTGTCTCCCTGCTCACTGGAAGCCCCTCATCACATGTAAGCCATGGCTGTTTTGCTCACCTGTGTATTCTCAATGCCTGCCATAGAACAGATGCTCAGTAATTGTTTGCTGAACTTCTGTGTCATGTGCCTTCCCCTTTCCCTCTACCAGCAACTCCTGTTCCTCCTTCAAGGCCCAGTTCCAGTGACTTCTCCCCGGGGCGGTCGGCAGCCAGCCTCTCCCCTGCCGTCTTGCAGAGCTTACTAGACCTCTTTGCTCTGCCACTTACTATGCTGGCTTAAGGCCCTGGGTCTTCTTTCCTCAGGGGCAGATACTTGGCACAGTACATGATACGTGGTTAGCACTCTAGGAGGGTTTGTGTCTTGACCTAACATACCTTTTTGGCTCATTATCATGTATTATTTGTGCAGTTTTCTCTTTGCCTTGTGTTGTGTGGTTTCCTCAGCCACACTCAGTCAACTCCTGGAATGCAGGTTCAGTGTCACCGCCCCAGTTCTGTACCTTGTGCTCCCCAAGCCTGGTTCAGGGCCGTGTGTACCTAGAATTAAGTTTCAGTAAATCCTTCCTGAGTCCTGTTAGTGTCTACTTAAGGTTGTGGAACCCTTGGCAGTTTGAGAAGCATCTTGACCTTTTTCTCGTTCTGGACCAGCTGTATCATTTGCAGGGCTCAGTGCAAGCCCCCTTGTTCAGAAATGATTAAAAATTTCAAGGCCAGGACCCAGCATGGTGACTCACGCCTGTAATCCCAGCACTTTGGGAGACTGAGGTGGGCGGATCACCTGAGGTCAGGAGTTTGAGACTAGCCTGGCCAACATGGTGAAATCCCTCTCTACTTAAAATACAAAAAATAGCCAGTCATGGTGGCAGGCACCTGTAATCCCAGCTACTCGGGAGGCTGAGGCAGGAGAATCGCTTGAACCCGGGAGGCGCAGGTTGCAGTGAGCTGAGATCGTGCCCCTGCACTCTAGCCTGGGCAATAAAAGCGAAACTCTGTTCTCAGGGGGAAAAAAAAAAATTCAAGGCTGGATGTGGTGGCTCATGCCTGTAATGGGAGGCCGAGGTGGGAGGATTGCTTGAGCCCAGGAGTTCAAGACCACCCTAGGCAACATAGTGAGAACCTGTCACTATAAAAAATGTAAAAATTAGCCGGGTATGGTGGTGCGTGCCTGTGGTTCAGCCATGCAGGAGGCTGAGGTGGGTGGATTGCTTGAGCCAGGGAGTTCAAGGCTGCAGTGAGCCATGATTGCACCACTGTACTGTGGCTGGGGCAACAGAGCAAGACCCTCTCTCTCAAAAAAAAAAAAAAAAAAAAGAATTTCAAGACGATGAGAGCAGAACAGTAAACCAAGCATGGGGCCCTCCTGAATACAGGCCCTGTGTGACTGTCCAGGCCTCAGGCCCGTGAAGCCAGCCCTAGTCTCACCTCCACTGAGGGAAGATGTGGTAGAGGTGACGATCTATCGCCTTTCTACAGGTGATGAAATGAAGTGCACAGAAGAGCAGTCACTGGCCTTGCTTTACACAACCAATCAGTGGCAGAGCAGAACTGAAAACTGAATCCAGTTATTGGAGCGTACTTACTGTCTTACATGGGCCCTGGGGCCTGCGGGGCCTTGAGCCTCAGTTTCTTCCTCTGTAAACTGGGAACATTGACCTGACTATAAAAATGACAAACATAGGTGATTATTAAAAAGTCAGGAAGCAGTAGATGCTGGCGAGGCTGTGGAGAAATAGGAACGCTTTCACGCTGTTGGTAGTAGTGTGAATTAGTTCAACCATGTGGAAGACAGTGTGGCGATTCCTCAAGGATCTAGAACCAGAAATACCACTTGACCCAGCAATCCCATTACTGAGTATACACCCAAAGGATTATAAATCATTCAGCTATAAAGACATATGCATACTTACGTTTATTGCAGCACTATTTACAATAGCAAAGACTTGGAACCAACCCAAATGCCTATCAATGATAGACTGGATAAAGAATGCGGCACATATACACCATGGAATACTGTGCAGCCATAAAAAAGAATGAGATCGTGTCCTTTCCAGGGACATGGATGAAGCTGGAAGCCATCATTCTCAGCAAACTAACACAGGAACAGAAAACCAAACATTATATGTTCTCACTCATAAATGGAAGTTGAACAATAACAAATGGACACAGGGAGGGGACAGCACATACCAGGGCCTGTTGGGGGCCTGGGGGCAAGGGGAGGGAGAGCATTGAGACAAATACCTAATGCATGCAAAGCTTAAAACCTAGGTGACAGGTTGATAGGTACCCAAACCGCCATGGCACATGTATACATACCTGTGTGACCTGCACATTCTGCACAGGTATCCTGGAACTTAAAGTGAAAAATAAATAAATAAATAAAATTTTTAAAATGGCAAATATGCTGCTGTTTGGTTAGCAAAAAACAAAAATTAAATGACAAATAGAACAGCTGTCCGTGAATCCTTGGACAGTCCCTGTCCTTTGACCCCTTCCCGTGAAGTCAGGAATACAGTGTTCCCCTGTGCTTCTTGGAGGGGTCTGAGCCCAGTAGACAGGAGTGATAATTGGCTGTTGTGGTCGTAGAGGAAATTAAAGCCCTTCAGAAGTAGAGGAAGATTCTCTTTTCATCTCTTTTTGAAAGAATGTGGGGACTTGGGTGGAAAGTTCCCCAGGGTTCCTTGGTATTTTGGTGCTTTGATATCTAGAGGAATAAAAGAGCAATTAATTGCTATAAATGGCCTGTTCCTGTAGGGTTAGTCTGATGGTGGAGGGGGTGGCAGTGGTGGGTGACAGCTCTTCTATCCCAGGGCCATGGCTGGTTAAAGGGACACAGAGAACAGAGAGTCAGAGGTTTACAGCGATGTCTGACTTTAGGGGAGGCTTTTGAAATCCTGCTCTCTATGGAAAACACATCTTCCTCAGCACCTTGGGTCATCGAACAACTTTCTTTTCAGAATTCATTGAAGACAGTGGTTTCCAAGCTGTCACTGGCCCCGCACCTCTCTCAGAACCAGTTTCTCAACGTGTTCTCTGGCAACCTTTCCCCCACTACAAGGCTGACAGCTGAGAGCCCTGTGGTTGTAGAAGAGTGGTTAGTAAAAGTGGGTGTAAAAGCACCCACTTTTTTTATTTTTTTGAGATGGAGTCTCACACTGTTCCCCAGGCTGGAGTGCAGTGGCGTGATGTCAGCTTACTGCAACCTCTGCCTCCCGGGTTCAACCGATTGTCCTGCCTCAGCCTCCCAAGTAGCTGGGATTACAGGTGCCCGCCACCACACCCCGCTGATTTTTTGTATTTTTAGTAGATACAGGGTTTCACTGTGTTGGCCAGGCTGGTCTCGAACACCTCCCAAAAGTGCTGGGAGGTCTCGGCCTCCCAAAGTGCTGGGATTACAGGCGTGAGCCACCACGCCCAGCAAAAGTACCCTTTTTTTTTTTTTGAGGCAGAGTCTCGCTCTGTCACCCTGACTGGAGTGCAGTGGCCGGATCTCAGCTGCTCACTGCAAGCTCCGCCTCCCGGGTTTACGCCATTCGCCATTCTCCTGCCTCAGCCTCCAGAGTAGCTGGGACTACAGGCGCCCGCCACCTCGCCTGGCTAGGTTTTGTATTTTTAGTAGAGACGGGGTTTCACCGTGTTAGCCAGGATGGTCTCGATCTCCTGACCTCGTGATCCGCCCGTCTCGGCCTCCCAAAGTGCTGGGATTACAGGCTTGAGCCACCGCGCCCGGCCAAGTACCCATTTTTTACAGAACATGTGGTTGTCTACCGCATTAATATATAACCACAGACCTGTGCCCTCACCATTCATTGGGATGATTGAAATGTGCCTTGGAGATGCGAGGCACTGGGTCTTGCACCCCAGCAGAGCAGGTGGCACAGCTGGAGTGGGTGGGTAAGGCTCCCATTGCCCCCTCACAGCCTCCTGCTTCTCCTGTGTCTCCGCCCCCTCAGCAGTCCATACTCCTGCTCCATTAACCTGTGCAGGTGACCTGAACGATGAGCTCGTGTGTGGGAGGCAGAAGGAAAGAAGGCAGTGTTCTCAAATTCCTGCCAGAGGTGTACTGGGGGCATGTAGACATGTGGCTAGGCTGTAGGTCTGCGAACAAGCTGCAACTGTGCTTTTCGTGTGTTTCTAGCATGTATCTGTGTTAGTTGATGTTTATGTACACAACTGTAGGTGTTCACCAAGCACACAGACACATATACATGCACTGAGCACAGAAGCTGCAGGGTGCTGAGCTACCTGTGCCTTGCTTGTCATGTTAGATTTGGTAGGTGGGGCATTCTCTCGTGCAGGTGTGGGACTTGGGCATCAGCTATCCTGGAGTGATGCATTCTGGTCCACAGTGTCTCTGAACACAGCATCTCAATCAGACTTGGTGACTAAGCCAAGGGGAACAGGGTGTGTGGTGTTGAGCAGACTGACCTGCTTCGGCCGGAAATGCCAGGCCAGCTGAGCTGCCGTCAGCACCTTATTTATCCCAGAGGCGTGGGTACGGGTTTCCTGGGCTTGCCAGACACGCAGGTATTTCGGGACCGCGGCAGAGCCCAGCTCCACGAGCTTCCCGCCAGCAGTTGTGCATCCTCAGCGTGGGGCGTGTGCTCCAGACCAAGCCCTGGCAGCTGCCTGGGCCCTCCTGACTCCTCCCATGACCCATGTTCTGTGTTTCCGCAGGGCGGCACCTTCCTACTTCTGCCCGGCCACAGCCCTCCCCTCACAGTTGAGCACCTGTTTGCCTGAAGTCAATTTCCAGAAGCAGGTAAGGCCCCCAAGGGAAGGACTCTGTAATGTGGCCATATGGTAGTGTGGGGTGGGGGGTGAGGAGTCGTCTTGGACGCCAGGCTCCAGGGCTGATCATGAAGTTAGCTCATCTGTTACTTTTCACCATGAGCCCTAATGGTGCTCATTTCTCCAGATGTGTTGGTTCTTCTGGAGAATGTTAAGGTGCTGCTGATTTCTTTTAGGCTAAGACATGTGCAGACTCTGGATAATATTTCATATAAGCTTTAGGAACCACCAATTCTGTGGCGTTGTATTTTTTGCAATGTAAACATTATGAAAATGTAAATTGTATGTTTTTAAATGTATTAGAATCTATCACAGTGTGTTTGAAAATGGACAAAACAAAAGATGAGTGCAGAGGCTGGAGGCAGCTCGTGTGTCTGAGGGAGCAGCTTTGCTGCCTGGCCTCGCCTGAGCTTACTTGACATCTTGCTAGCAGGTGCAAGACCACCCTGGGTATAAGTGGATATTCTAACATAGATAAATGTGGATGTTCAACAGCATTAGCTTCCAGTTTAAAAATAAAAAGGAGTGCAGGTGGCTGTGTTTGTATTCAGGGCCACTCGTGCCTGTCAAAGTGAGGCCAGCTTTCAGAGCTCTTTATTAGAATGAGTTGCATTTCCCAGACAGAGACCCATACAGGGAGCCACAGCCGTCCAGCCTCCAACTGCCACATGTGACTTTCAGCAGTCTTGTTCTCCAGGTTCCTCTTGTACTACGTCCTGATTCTTCAAAAGTGAGATCAACTGCTTAAAAGCTGGAGATTACATGGTGGTCGAGATTAGGTCCCTGCAAAGACTGGGAAGGAGTGTGGTATCTGAGCGTGCCTCTTACAGATGCCCTTGGGTGTCTCCCTGAGAACGTGGTGTGGCCTGTGAAGCCAAGGCCAGTTCTCCCGTTGTGTGTACCTTTCCCAGTGGTCGGGAGCCACTTCCTCACCATCCTTTCCTGACCAGCCAAGCTTCCTTCAACAGAGAGGCAGCTCCGAACCGTGTGTGTGTGTGTGTGTGTGTGTGTGTGTGTGTGTGTGTGTGTGTAGCAGGAGTGTCTCTATCTAAATTGAAGGTGTGTGCCTTAATGTCTCTTCATTGTGTTTGCCCCAATCAGATGTCATTTTCTGGGATGGCACCCACTTTTTGCAGAATGTGTGGTTGTCCACTACATAATATAATCACAAACCTGTCCCCTCACCATTAATTTGGATAGTTAATACTTGCTTGTTGTTTCTTTTCTGTTTTATTGTTTTTGTTTTTGTTTTTTGAGACAGAGTCTCACTCTGTCGCTCAGGCTGGAGTGCAATGGCGTGATCTTGGCTCCAGGCAACTGCCACCTTCCAGGTTCAAGCAATTCTCCTGCCTCAGCCTCTGAGTAGCTAGGATTACAGGCGCCTGCCACCATGCCCAGCTAATTTTTTTGTAGAGACTGGATTTCACCATGTTGGCCAGGCTAGTCTCAAACTCTTAACCTCAGGTGATCTGCCTGCCTCAGCCTCCCAAAGTGCTAGGATTACAGGCGTGAGCCACTGTGCCTGGCCTGTTTCTTTTCATTTTCCTTTTTTTGGCTCACCTCTGACTTGGGCAGCTAACAGAAATTTTCTTAGGATTTGGAGTGGAAGCTGCCCCATTTTAGACGCTGGAATGTTGATGGGAATAGCCAAGAAATCATAATTGAGAACCATCATTACTTTTGGTTCTCACGTTCAAGGACTGGATGAATAATTAGTGTGTCTAATTTAGTTGCAGTTTTAGTTTATGTAATTTAAACATAGTCTAATGGAGACCAATTTTTGATCCCTGCAGGGGAAAATAAGATTTCTCAAGTGAAATGAATCTGATGCTTGTCAGAATTGTGATAAAAATTTAATAGCACGTTTACTTGTATAGGTGACAGAGACATACTTTAATATACTCATAGCACACCATGACTGAAATGTCTATATTGTTTGGGTTGATTATGATTTATTCTCTCCAATTACGAGTTTGCTCCACACTGACACCTTTACTGCAGATGAGGAGAGAATTATGTAAGCCAGCCACGGTGTTTCTGTTTGGGTTGGAATGGGAAGGACGGGAACATGTGCTCCTGGCTGCATTTCTGCTTCAGACCCAGCCCTGAGTGTGCCCTCTTGTTAGGCAGCAGGGCGGAATCAGCTCAAACTAGAGCTGGAAGAATTCTCCGTGACCACACTTTTAGAAAAGACAAGTCAAGGGTCTTCTCTGAAGCGAGAAGAACTGTCTCTTCCAGGGAAGTGAACTGAAGCAGGAGTAACCTGGCTCCAAAATGCGGGCACCAATGACACCACAGGCCCACAGCTGGGCAGCCCAAGCCCTAGGAATCCCAGCATGAGGGGCTGCACCAGCCGGGAGGACGGGGCAGCACCTATCGGTGCGAGCTGTTCATAGATGGCTTGTTGGACAGGGCAACGTTCTGTAAAGCTGGCCCCATGGAGGTGGTCTGTGATGGAAGCAGTCTTTGATACGGAACTGATGCTCCTCTGGGAAGCAGCTACTGTGTACCCAGACCACTGGCTCCTGTGTGGATGCGGCAGCAAAAACCAGACATCAGTCCTTACCTGGGCAGGGCTGGCTCTCTGAATGAACAAATAGATCTTGCTCTGGGACCCGGGGCTGGAATGTGGTTTGTGATAGTAGGATTGGAATAGGGAGAGCCAGAGCAGGAGTGATCTGCTTCCCACATTGGCTAAAGACTGGTGGACTTAGGCCGGGCGCGGTGGCTCAAGCCTGTAATCCCAGCACTTTGGGAGGCCGAGACGGGTGGATCACGAGGTCAGGAGATCGAGACCATCCTGGCTAACACGGTGAAACCTCGTCTCTACTAAAAAATACAAAAAACTAGCCGGGCGTGGTGGCAGGTACCTGTAGTCCCAGCTACTCGGGAGGCTGAGGCAGGAGAATGGCGTAAACCCGGGAGGCAGAGCTTGCAGTGAGCTGAGATCCGGCCACCGCACTCCAGCCTGGGCCACAGAGCGAGACTCCATCTCAAAAAAAGAAAAAACAGACTGGTGGACTTAAACCAGGTGGTCTGGAGCCCTAGGAGAACCTGCTGGGAGTGGGGAGGAAGCAACGCTGGTGCTTTTGTGTGTGGCGACACCTAGTGGCCAGCTCCTTGTATTGCACCCTGTCTCTCATCATGAGAGAGCAAATGAAAACTAGCCTTTAGGCACAGGACAGAATTGGAAGGTTTTACTCCTGGAAGTCCTAACTCCCAGCTCAAAGCCTTTCTGGAGCATTTCAGATGTTCTTTGGAGAACACGATAGCCCAAGGCACACTACTTTGCAAGTGTGAGTCCTTTGTAAAAGCTAAATTTGGTTATGGGAGACTGGGTTAGGTACTTTGGTCTGTTAACACAATGACATTTGGGCCTAGATGGGTGTGGATATTGCAGAGTGGGAGAAGCTCAGACACCACAGCCTGTCTCACTATATTCCATTTAGCTAAGCAGACAGTATTTATTAAGTGCCTGCCAAATGCTAGGCTCCCAGACGACAGGAGTGAGCACAGCAGAGGGGGCCCTGGCCTTGCAGTAGGCAGGGGAGAGAGACAATAAGCAAGTTCTCCAACAGGGCACTTTCAGAAAATCAGGACAGGCGGGCATGGTGGCTCATGCCTGTTAATTCCAATATTTTCGGAGGCCGAGGCAGGAGGATTGCTTGAGGCCGGGAGTTTGAGACCAACCTGGCTGGGCAACATAGCAAGACCTCTACAAAAAAATTTAAAAGTGGCAGGGTGTTGTGGCGTGCTCCTGTGATCCCAGCTACTTAGGAGACTGAGGCAGGAGGATCGCTTGAGCCCAGGAGTTCAGGGCTGCAGTGAGTTCTGATTGTACCACTGTATTCCTGGGCACCAGAGCAACTGTCAGGGAAGGCTTCCCTAGGAAGGTGCCTCTACACCGAGACAAAGGATGGAAAGAAGCCAGTTCCTGGCTAAGGGGACACCCAGTACAAAGGCTGCCAGAGGGAAAGAGCTTCTCAGCATGTTCTAGAATGGCCGAGCGCCAGGAAGGCAGAGCAAGGGGAAGAGGAAGAAGAGGCAGGCTGGGGAGGGAGGCAGGGCTGACAGCAGAGCCCTCGCAGGGTCCTGGCAAGGATTGCGAAATGCATTCTAAGGTAGATTTAAGCAGGGAGTGATGTCATCTGTTTTGGGGAGGATGAGGTGGGAGGATCACTTGAGCCCAGGAGTTTGAGACCAGCCTGGGCAACATAGCAAGACTTTTTCTACAGAAAAAAATTTAAAAAATTAGCCAAGCGTGGTGATGTGCACCTGTGATCCTAGCTACTCAGGAGGCTGAGTTGGGAGGATTGCTGAAGCCCAGCAGGTTGATGCTGCAGTGAGCTATGATCACACCACTGCACTGCAGTCTGGGCGACAGAGGGAGACCCTGTGTCAAAAAAAAAAAAAAAAGGTCATAAGATCATTCTGGCTATTGTGTAGAGAAAAGGACAAGAAATGAAGTGGGGAGATCATGAGGAGGTCACATAGTAACCCAGATCCAGGTGGCCACTGGAGAAGAGGTGGAGACCACATCATCATCCACACCCAGGTTCGGGGTACAAGGTTCACCCCATGAGGCTGTGTAGAGTCCAGCTCCAGACCCGCAGTGCTCCACGTCTAGTGAAGTGAAAGGAAGTGAGAATGGGTCAGTGTGAGGAGTGATGCCCCAGAACAGAGCTCCCTGCTCAGCTGCACAGGAAGTTACGGCCTTCCCCACGCTGGGGTGCACCCTGGCCCTGGGGAGTGGCTGGGGGTCCCTGTCATCAGAGACCATTCCTGAGGCAGTTGACTCCTCTTTCCTAGCTCCCAGTTATCACTTAGGCCGCTTTCTGAGCCCAGGAGGAGGTGGAAAGGGAGCAGACATCAGAGTAAGAGAGTCTGGGCTATAGGGGTTTAGCAGAAGTTGCTGGAAAGAGACCTGTGCCGCATCAAGCATGCAGCTGCTATTAGCTTATTGTGTGCACTTTTAGGGCGAGGGCCCCATTAGCTTATGGGGAATGAGCAGTTGACAAGTACCTACAGGGAGGCTGCTGCCCAGGCTCTGGCACATTGCTGAGGCTGCCCTCTGCACAGAGAGCCACCCTGCCTGGGAAAGCCCATTGGTCCAGGGCTTGCTGGTCCTGGAGGGACGGATGGTGCGAGGAGTGTTCTTGGCCCTCCAGCTTGGTTCCGTGGTTCTCCGAGCGCAGTTCCTTGGCACCAGGGCTGATAAGGCTCCACCCCAGCAGCTGCTGTGTTATTTCTGACTCATCCAGGAGTTACCAGTGTGTAACCCAAGCCCCTCCATATCCAGCTTCCTCTCCTCCAGCTCCTCCTGGAGGGAGGGGGCTCTGGACTTCTCTCCTGGGGCTTTCTACAGGTTAGGTCCCTGCTGCATGTGGACACGCTGCTGGCCTTCCCAGCTGCCTGCAGGAGCTACCCTCTGACAGGTGGGGTGGGTTTGTGAGGGCTGAGGTAGCAAGCCCTACAGCCCTGGGCCACCGTCTTTCCATCCAGGGACCTCTTGGAGCCCAGCCCAGGAGCCACAACCCTGGCCTCTTAAACTTGTCAGGGGCTTTTGCCAAGGGAGCTGTCTCAGTGTTTGGGGGCTGGGCAATGATCTCACGGTTTCTCGAGCCAAAGACCCTAACCAGCTGCCTCTGATCCCATCACTTTTTTGCCCTTTGTGGAAGTTGCTTCTTCTGAAAACCTGGGACATTTGGGGCTTCATGCACCACGTGTCTTAGGGCTTATTTGTAGCAGGAGCTTTGCTCTGGGGTGACTAGCAGGCAGAAATAACCAGCAGTTCAGTCATCTCAGTTTCCCTGGACCCAGCAGCTCCATGCACAGAGGAAGCAGGCAGGCCAGCCCCTGCAGCCTGCTGGAGAATAGAGCTGCTCAGTCCAGCCAGCTGGGATCAGCGTGGGTGAGGTGAGGGAGGAACCCTGTACCTCACCACCTGCCCCATGCTCCCAGAAGGGAGACTGCGGGTGGAAAGGGGCTCCTGAGAGGAGTGAGGGTCACTAGCAGGTGTCAGTGTCCCAGTATGTCACATCCTGATCTCTTTCCTTTTGATGCTGTTGCTTGCTCTGCAGGAGTCCCCAGCGCCGGGCAGGGGGATGAACCGCGAGGGAGCTCCCGGGAAGAGTCCGGAGGAGATGTACATTCAGCAGAAAGTCCGAGTGCTGCTCATGCTGCGGAAGATGGGATCAAACGTGAGTGCCCGCGGGATGTCAGGCAGTGGGCCCCCAGGGAGGGGCTCCCAGGGAGGGGCCCTTCTGGGCTGCTGGAGGGCGGAGCCACTGCAGCTGCCTCCTGCGGAGCCACAGGCTGAGGAGGGGCCGCTGGGCCTGTGGCTTGGCTCTAGGGCTGCTTCCGGCCCCCCAGGCACAGGGCCTAGCACTTCGCGTTCTGGGGGCACTGCTGGGCAGTCTGCCCACCCCCATGCCGGGTTGGGGCCAGACGGGTGAGAGCCTCAAGGCCCTGACCTTTTTCTCCCCCTCACAACCCCGAAAGTCTTCTCTCCCGGGGGGCAGCTCAGGGACAACTTGGCAGGACGGGAGCTGAGACGGCAGCAGGCATGCGGGTGCAGGGGTATTTCTCAAAAAGAGCGGAGGGACATGGACTCACCCCTCAGCCTTCTGGGCAGGACCTGTGTCTTCCACTGACCCTGTACTAGACCGTACCCTAATCTCAGATTCAGTCTGAGTGGCAAGGCCTTTGGACCCCTGGACCAAGTTTAAGCAGGGTGGGAGGGGGTGTGCTGGCCCTGAAAGCAAGGGGGTCACATCTCAGGAATAGAGGCCCGAGAAGCAAAGGAGGACGCACCATCCAGGAACCAAGCAGGCCTGGGCGGTGCCTCTAGGGGTGCAGGTGCCTTTCAGGGAACAGGTGTATGCTGCCGCTCACCACAGCTCTCTCCTGCAGCTGACAGCCAGCGAGGAGGAGTTCCTGCGCACCTATGCAGGGGTGGTCAACAGCCAGCTCAGCCAGCTGCCTCCGCACTCCATTGACCAGGGTGAGTCGGCGGCAGAGGGGCTGGGGCAGTGGCTTCCCTTAGAAAACGTAGCTCCAGCCCTCTTTGATGGGTGATCCGTGAGACCCAGGACTGCCTAGGAGGGGCTACAGCTCCCTCCACCCACAGAGCTGAGCCAGGGAGCCTCCGGAGCCTCCCACCTGATCCCATCTCCTTCCTCAGGTGGGAGCCAAAGACTCTACAAGACAAATGGCAGGATCCCTTTCTTAGACCTGGAAGAGGCAGGAAATGGAGATGTCTGGGTGCCCTCATAACTGCAGAGACTGCTTATTGCATTTCCTTAAGCTTTGGCCTGACCCCTACCCACCCAGCACCCTGTCCAGGAGAGAGAAACTGCCCTTGTGTGCTAGGACAATGCTGTCACTGTTGTCCTGAGCACAGGCCACATTGCGGGTCGTGTGGTCCTGGCTGTGGCCAGGAGGAGTGCGCCAAAGACCCGATGTCTCTGTGCGCCTGAGGGAGTTCTGTCTTTTTTGGGTGACCTCAACCAATCAGCATGGTAGCAGGCAGGGTGTGAGTGTTCGTTGTGTAGCAAGCAGCATCGCTTCATTCTGTTGTCGGTAGCTACTATTTGTATTATTAATGCTTCCACTTAATGGGCAAGGAAACTGGGATTTGGAGCAGTAAGTCACTGGGCCATGCAGCCAGCTGGTTACTGGGAGTCCCGGGATGTACACCTGTGCCTGAGGAGCGCTTCACTGTCTGCCATCTTGCCCATGACCCACATGGCTACTGGACAGCTCCATGTCCCTTGGCTGCTTAGCAAGTTTCTCCTTCTCTAAAAGGCTTATCATGACACGGAGGCCCAGTATTCTGACCGGCATCTCCTTAGAGTCCTTTCCTTTTATTCTCTTGATGCTTTGTTGGAATGACTGGCCAGGAAATATTGCAACCTGTGGCATGTCCAGACACGAGTGGGCACCCAGAAGCAGAGTGCTGACGGCTGCGTTTGCTGTGCTATGAAGCTGGCATGCGGGGCCTGACCTAGATCACCAGCCAACCCTTGTTCTCCTGGATGTCTTAGGGCTCTGCCCTGTCACACGGGCCTATTCCCAAGCGCCAATGCTGGGTGTGACCTGGCTGGTGCACCCAACTCAGCAGAAACTCAGCAGAAGCTCAGGAGCTCCCTGGGACAGCAGCTCACCACACCCAGCCTGCCTGGGTGTGTCTGCCCAGGTGTGCCTCCTGGATCATGCAGCAGCCTGTTCTGTGTGGCGTTGGCTCCTGCCCCATCCTGGGATCTCTTGGGTGAGGTCTCTTCTCTTCCAGGGCTAATCTGGGTTTCTAGCATGGCACCCTCTACCCTGGCTTCTGACTCATGTCAACCTGAAACCTTCAGGCTTCTGAGTCCCTGGGGACTCACCTTCCTTCCCACCTGGTCTTGGTCACTGAGTTAACCTGAATTTGAGCTGGGATGGTAAGAAAGCCTCCAGTTGAATACTCTTGGGAAAAAATCAAAATAAGAGACATCAAAATGTAGGATCATATGTCAGTATAAAAAGCAGCAACAGGCTGGGTGCCGTGGCTCATGCCTGTAATCCCAGCACTTTGGGAGGCCAAGGCGGGTGGATCACCTGAGGTCAGGCGTTCGAGACCAGCCTGGCCAGCATGGTGAAACCCCATCTCTACTAAAAATACAAAATTTAGCTGGGCATAGTAGCATGCACCTGTAATTCCAGCTACTCGGGAGGCTAAGGCAGGAGAATCACTTGAACCCAGGAGGCAGAGGCTGCAGTGCGCCGAGATCTCACTACTGCATGTCCAGCCTGGGCAACAGAGCAAGACTGCATCGCAAAAAAAAAAAAAAGGCCAGGTGTCGTGGCGGGTGCCTGTGGTCCCAGCTGCTCAGGAGGCTGAGGCAGGAGGATGGCCATGAACCCGGGAGACAGAGCTTGCAGTGAGCTGAGATCATGCCACTGCACTCCAGCCTGGGCGACAGAGCAAGACTCTGTCTCAAACAACAATAAAAAATTGTTAGGGGGATAGGACTATTATAAGAAACTTTAACTTTCCAAGTCACACATTTTTGTAAAACAAATATTTTAACATTGTACATTTGTTTCTTTGTCATAAGGGAAAGTTAAAATATTTTAGGAGAACTCTTTATCTTGCCTACCTGAACCAACAGTTGAGAATAAAAATGAACTCTGCCAAGTTGTTGAGGAAAGTCAGTGACCCCGCTTAGCTGTTGACCTTGCCCTGAAATGGCTGAGCCGTTGGAGCAAGCCGGCAGCTGTGACCAACTGTGTGGGGCCGTGGAGTCTGGGCCCTTCTGGGTGGTTGGTGTCCGCAGCTACTTCTTCCTCTGGAGAGAGGGCCCCTGGAGCTGAAGCTGGAGCCAGGGAGGACCCCAGGGAATTGTTGGGGAATAGGTGGTGGGAGTCATTCCCTGCTGCTGGGGCGCCCTGTGGACTGCCCCTGCCTCTGTAGAGATACCTCTGACCTGGCTGCCGGGGCCTGAGCCACACAGGAGACCTGAGTTGCAGGAGGCTCTGAGAATTCTGTGGACTGGGAGTGGAGAGGGGAGGGGTCAGCTATGCCTGGTGGAGAGGGGAGGGGTCAGCTATGCCTGGAAGCGTTTCACAAGCGTAGTAGTTTCTTTGCGAGCCTAATAACACCACAAACAACAACAACAACAGAACCGCAGTCAACCCATTCCCATAGTGGACTTACCACATGAGGGCAGGACCCTGCATCTCTGCCTGCGCCATGTGGCCAAATGGATCTTGGTTAAAATCTCACCTGCCCACCTTCTCTATCGCAGAGCCAATCTCGGCTGATGCTGCAGGGTCCTGCTGTCAGGGGCTGAGACACTGCTTAGGTGGCAGAAGCCCTGGATTGTTGTCTCCAGGGATTGGGGCAGGATGCAGGGGCCAGAGCAGGGTGCAGGGACTGCCATGATGAACTCCAAAGGTCTGGAGCCTGCAGGTAATGGCCTGCCGTGCACCTCCTGCCCACTAGGTGGCGCTGTCTCTCAGCAAATGCTCCAGGCTGCTCTAAGTGTTCCCTGAGCCAGAGGAGACTCCATGTCCCCAGGGACTCCCCTAGCAGGGTGTCTGAGGCAGCCCCTCCGACAGACAGCACCCGACGTTGGTTCTGAGGGTCTGGCCGCCACCTTTAGCCCTGCACATGCTTCCCCTCCATGGCTGGAGGGGTCTGGTACCTAGGGCACTGCTCCTTTCCTTGAGGCCCAGGGAGGGGGCCATAGGCACCCCTTTACCCCCCACCCTTCGATTCTTTCCTCAGTCACATTTGTTGATTATCTGTGGGGAGCCAGGCAGGGTGCTGGAGACCCTGGGGTGGGGGCCTACCCTTAAGGCCTCACCAGGTGGTTCCAGCAGAGGCCCCAGTGGCCCGCCAGTTCCCAGCCTGCCTGGCCTCTGCTGGGCTGAGACCACCAATGACAGCCTCCTTTCCTTCCCTTGTTCTTCACGTCACCCCCACCAGCTGTTTTCCACTCCCTTCCCTCAGTCACACTGGCATCCTCCAGGGTTGCCCCCTCTCTTCTCCCTGTCCCACACGCACTCCTGTGACCTCAACCGACAGCATGGTCCGCTGACTGTTGGCCAGCATCCCCACAGCCACCCGTGCCCAGCCATGTGGATTTTCCACCTGTGCTCTGCCCTGACCAGTGCCCAGCAAGTATGCAGCACCTGAGGACTCAGCCTGGACTCCTCTCTTCCCCAGGAACCTGACTGATTACTGAGTCCATCCTCAGGCTCCTCGGACCTGCTTCATTCTGTCCCTCTCCTTTCGAGCCCCCCTTGGACGGAGCCCATATTCACTCTTGTCTCACTGCTTCAGATCACTCCTAACTGGCATCTCGACTTGGCATCTTGCCCCCTCAGGTCTGCCCTCTACCTCGAGACAGCTAGGGAGACTTTTGGAGGCTTAGAGTGACATTAGTGGGTCTCTACTCAACTTTTTTTTTTTTTTTTTTTTGAGAAGGCGTTTTGCTCTGTCGCCTAGGCTGGAGTGCAGTGGCGGAATCTTTGCTCACAGCACCCCCCATCTTCCCAGTTCAAGTGTTTCTCCTGCCTCAGCCTCTCGAGTAGCTGGGGTTACAGGTGCCCGCCACCATACTCAGTGAATTAGAGATGGAGTTTCACCATGTTGCCCGGGCTGGTCTCAAACTCCTGAACTCCGATGATCCACACACCTTGGCCTCCCAAAGTGCTGGGATTATAGGCAGGAGTCACCATGCCTGGCCTCCACCCGATTTAAAATCATTCGGTGGCTCCCCACTGCCTTGAAGATAAAATCCAGCCCCTTTAGCTTGGCGAGCAAGACCTGACCTCACACTGTAAAGGGCCGTAGTGAATGGCCATGTTCATGCCTTTCTGCCACTGCATTTGCCTCTTGGCCACCAGGAACCAGCCTACATCCCCACCTTGCTCCCCTGCCCCCTGCAGCCTGGGCCAGGCCCTCCTGTCACATGTACATGCACCTTGGCTGTGCTACATCCACACTGTCTCCTAATCCATCTATTGAGCAGACTCTGAGCTCCTTGAGCTTGGAACTGTGGCTTCTGTCTTATTCTTTGTGGGGGTGGGACCACGAGGGTGTCTAAGCAGACCTGGCAACCAGGGTAACTCAGTACTTCTCAGGAAGATTGCCCGGCTGAGAAGGGGCAGCTGCAGGAATGGGGAGGGCCAGAGCTTCCCGAAGCAGTCCCTGTGGAGTGCTGAGTCCAGGCCTCTCTCATGGCCAGTGTGGCTCCCTCTAACGGGTAATGATTTTTTTTTTTCCCAGTTATAGAATTGTGCATAGTCATTGTAAAAAACTGGGGAATGAGAGAAAGAGCTGAGAAGTTTGAAACATTGAATCCTACTACATAGCCGTAATCTCTCTTACCCTTTGTTAAGTTTCCTATCATCCTTTCACAAACATGCATATATCGGTAGCACAAGGCCGGGACTATAAAGATTTTAATACCTTAATACCCCCCCCTCTTTTTTTTTTTGAGATAGAGTCTTGCTCTGTCGCCCAGGCTGGAGTGCAGTGGCGCAATCTTGGTTCACTGCAAACTCCATCTCCCAGGTTCACACCATTCTCCTGCCTCAGCCTTCCGAGTAGCTGGGACTACAGGTGCCCGCCATCACGCCTAGCTAATTTTTTGTATTTTTAGTAGAGACGGGGTTTCACCTTGTTAACCAGGATGGTCTCAATCTCCTGACCTCATGATCCACCCACCTCGACCTCCCAAAGTGCTGGGATTATAGGCGTGAGCTACTGCACCCAGCTTTAATACCCATTTTTAACATGCATTTTTTACTTATGATAATTTTGCTGTGCTCTTAAATAATTGCCAAGAAAACTTTTTTTTTTTCTTTTTTTTGAGACGGAGTCTTACTCTGTCGCCCAGGCTGGAGTGCAGTGTTGCTATCTTGGCTCACTGCAACCTCAGCCTCACAGGTTCAAGCAATTATCTTACCTCAGCCTCCCAAGTAACTGGGATTACAGGCGCATGCCACCATGCCCAGCTAATTTTTGTATATTTAGTAGGGATGGGGTTTCACCATGTTAGCCAGGCTGGTTTCAAACTCCTGACCTCACGTCATCTGCCCGCCTTGGCCTCCCAAGGTGCTGGGATTATAGGCATGAGCTACTGCACCCAGCCCGGTCACATGCTTTTTAAAGCAGGACGGTGTTTACTTGAGGAACAGGTATGATTTGGGCAGTTAGGTATTTCAGAAAGGGGCAGAACAAACGGGGAGCACCTTCTGCTGCATTTTTACCCTGGGCCCTGCACCTATGGGTGCCTTCCGATATGCTGGTTCCCTGAAAGCTCCGGGTCTCTTCTTGCCTCAGTGCTGCACTGGGGTGGTGCCCAGCAAGTACAGTTCCAGGCCTCTGATGGCTCTTTGAAAAGGCCACCCATGGCCAGTCACCTATAGAACTGTCATCCTCCTACGGTGCCTCAG
This sequence comes from Piliocolobus tephrosceles, assembly GCF_002776525.5. NCBI lineage: Eukaryota > Metazoa > Chordata > Mammalia > Primates > Cercopithecidae > Piliocolobus > Piliocolobus tephrosceles. The sequence goes on from NC_045434.1 coordinate 212,023,234, forward strand.
AATAGGCCCTTGCCCAGCCAGGCACGGTGGCTCATGCCTGTAATCTCAGCACTTTGGGAGGCTGAGGTGGGCAGATCACAAGGTCAGGAGATTGAGACCATCCTGGCTAACATGGTGAAACTCCGTCTCTACTAAAAATACAAAAATTTAGTTGGGCGTGGTGGCGGGCGCCTGTAGTCCCAGCTACTCAGGAGACTGAGGCAGGAGAATGGCGTGAACCCGGGAGGCAGAGCTTGCAGTGAGCCGAGATCGCGCCATTGCACTCCAGCCTGGGTGACAGAGCGAGACTCCGTCTCGAAAAAAAAAAAAAGAAAAAAGAATAGGCCCTTGTTGAGGTGTTGCTGAGAGGGACACTGCCTAGACTTGGCTCATTTTGTCAAGGAAGCTCCTTGTTTTTTCTCTGCCTGGGGACCTCTTGGGGCCATGCCCTGGTCTGCTGCTGCCCGTGTTGTCTCTGGGAGCTGTGTGCTGGCACGGGGGCTCCCAGGCTCGTTCCTGCCTCCACCTGATCACACTCTTTCTCCAAGAGACTTTCCAGGGAAGGTTCCCCCAGCTGCAGCCAGCCAGGCTTTCCCCTTTGGAAGCTGAGGCTGCTGGTTCAGGGTCTGCTGCCAGAGAGCCTAAACTAGGTCAGTTGGCTTGAGGGTTACACTGGGAACCTTGTTAAAATATCTGTGGTCACGGGTAGATCAGCAGAAACCAGGCTGTGAGGAAACAGCTTCTCCTTTCATAGAATGGCATGAGGGAGACAGCTCTCTGCTCCCTTGACCCCCTCAGCGGCCCTGCCCTGTTTTAGGGGTGGTGGCCTGATCTCCATGTTACAGCTCAGGGTGGAAAGTTCTTCCTGGAATCCCCCTCAACAGCCTTCCAGCCTCTGTTCTTTCACTTCCTTCACGAAGCCCTCTCTGACCCCTTCCAAGTCAGCATGTGCCCTGGAGCTCCATGCCAGTCTTACTTACGTCGGGAGCCCCTCGGGGCCAGGGTCTGGGCCGTGTTCACCATCACACGAGTCCTCTGTCCCGCCTCTGGTGCAGTATAGGTGTCTGCTGGATGGATGCCTGGACTGCGCTGTCCAGGGCCAGGCTGCTGGAGCATCTCCTCCCTGGGGGCAGCTGGCTGGGCCCCTCCTTTGCACCAGCCCGGTGCTGTGCGGGTGATCTGCTGGGCTTTCTGGGTCCGCTGTCTCCCCGAGTGTGGCTTGGAGGCTTCTCCCAGAGGCTCCAGGCAGTAACAGATGCTGCACCGAAATTACAGTCAGGCCCAGGGAGAATTCTAGTCTATGGGATGGGAAGCTAATCTTTTTTAACTTTAATCAACACTTACATGAGAATTACCTGTAACCTAATAACAAAATTGAACCCAAAATCACCTATATATTGAATTGAACAGAAATCAGCCAGGAGGATTTGGTGTATAAGTTGTGTCACTGAAAAAGGGGGAGAAAGAATCCCGAGAAAGGCGAGGAATGTGCTGAAGTGCAGGCCCGGCCGCTTACTCAGCACCTGGCTGCGGCTCCAGAGAGGGTCGCTTTGACCCCATCACCCAGCGTCATGGGCTCTGTTGTTTAGAACTGAAAACGGACGCCCGAATGGCCTCAGAGAAGTCCTTGTGTGACTCTACACTTCCCCTCTCAAGCCTCAGTAAGAGGCGGGCCCTGTCAGAGAGGGGCATTGAGGGCTGCTCCATCCAACGGCTGGACAGTTCCGCTCACATCAGCCCACAGTTGCTGTGTGCTAGGCACGGTGCCACCCCACAGCACTCCCTGTGACTTCCTGGACCAGCAGAGCAAAAAAAGGGCTTTGGGCTGAGGGAGGGGAGACCACCTAGGAAGCCATAGAGAAGAGGTGCTGTTTGTATGGGGCCTTGGAGAATGCATGCAGATGTGCATGTAGACAAACTGGTGGGAAGGATACTACAGGATTCTCCTCCAGAGTGCTGGGCAAGAAGGCATGACAGCCTGGGGTCGGGCGGAGGTCAGGGGACGGTCTGTAGCACTGAGTTCTCAGAGCATGCTCTACACATTTGCACACCTCAATCACTGAGGGTGCTTGTTAAAATGCAGACTCCTGGGCCCTGCCACAGCCCCAGAATGCCTGCCAGATGAGCCTGGGAATCTGCATTTTATGCAAGCTCCCAAGGTGATTCAATTCTGATGCCCACTAAAATTTGAGAATATGCAAGGATGGGGCAGGCACGGTGGCACATGCCTGTAATCCCAACACTTTGGGAGGCTGAGGTAGGAGATCACTCGAGTCCAGGAGTTTGAGACCAGCCTGGACAACATAGTGAGACCCCGTCTCTATTGAAGGTGTATATATAAAAGAAAAAAAAAAAGAGAGAGGATATGTCAGGGTTTTAGGTGAAGACCTGGTCATCTCTGTCCCTTCTTGGCAATCAAAGCTCCCTGGTCTATGAGAGCTTATATTTTGGGGAACCAAGGAGTTCGAATAAAGGGAATGACCACCTTACCTGGAAAGACATATCACAAAGGTCATGTATGTGTCAAGCTCAGCAGGGATGGGAGGGTGGGAACAGAGTGAGATGGATTTTGGGGAGCACATCAGAGCAGAGATAGAGCCCCAGGGTGCAACCCTGCGGGATGTCATTTATGATGCTTTATGCTGTGGATGTTTTCCTGTGGCTAGTTAGATTGCAGATAGATTCATCACGTTCTGCAGATGAGCAAACTGAGGCTAGATATGCAGGGACTTCCCCCTGGGATACACAGCTAGTCAGAGTCAGACCCAGGCTGGGTATCAGCTCCAGGATCTTGGTACCGGGGTACCACAAGGGACTCCAAGCCTGGGAGGGCCTTTAACTGCCTCCTGAGCTCTTGTTGGCTGTTCCACAAGGCCTGGTGTCTCTGCTGGGAGCTGGCTCAGCAGCTCAGCGACTCGGTGCACATCCACACAGCACTGGCTGCTGCAGTGCCACTGCCCAGCAGCCTCCTGTGCCCGTGATGGTTGTCAGCCTGGAGCCCAGGAGGCCCCCCTGAGCCTGGTGCTGCTTTGGCTGCTAAGACCCTGGTGGATCAGTGACCGCCATCCCCATAGCAACCTGAGTGTCAAGCTGTCTCTGGGTAAAAGTCATCCCCTGGGGACTTGGGGGCATCAGAGCTGAGATGTATAGAACACCCAGCTCATAGCCCCAAGCTGCTGAAAACAGCACATGCCACTAGCAGGTCTTGGTTTGTCTGGGAGGAGGCCCAGTCCAGGGTGGTACCTGAGTTTTGTCCCCTTCAGAAATGCTTCCCTTTGGAGGAGCGTCTGGGTCCTGTTTTTCCAGGTAGCTTTTCCCTAGAGCTGGTAGTTCAGCCACTGCTGTTTTGGATAGCCAGGTAGCAGATGCTAGTTGGTATTAATAGCAAGATTAATGAGCTCATGGGAGGAGGAGAAGGTACCACAACCAACAACCATATGGTCAGAGAAGGGGATGAGACATAGAGTGGGCGTTGTCCTGGACACTTGGGAGCATGTGGTCGCATTCCCTCTCTAGCCTGGTCTGCCATGTGTGTCAAGGATGGGCCCTGGGCTTGCCAGGTGGCATTCTCTGGACAGTTGTGAAGCACTTAGCCAAAGTTAGCTCCCTCTGCTGATGGTGACTCACAAAGGGAGCTCCCTGCATCAGCCCTGAGAATTTGCAGACCCTGAAGATTTCAGGTTACATTTCTGAGTTTTCACGCCCCACATTTTTACCCTCTTTAGGAAGGAGTAAGGCTCGTGAGGAGTTCAGGAGGCCTCCAGATACCTGACCCCAGAATGTCTGACACTGTCCGGGGAAGTTCTGGCCAGCAAGGAAGGAGGGTGGTGAGGATTTCAGTAGTGGTCTTGCAGGACCACTGTGGTGTGGCAGAAGCTCTCTGTCCCCAGGCACATGGTTGTGGGGAGCTGGGCCTGGGAGAATCCTGGTGCCTTTTTTTTTTTTGGAGAGATGAAGTCTTGCTCTGTTGCTCATGCCAGAATGCAGAATGCAGTGGCACAATCTCGGCTCACTGTAACCTCCGCCTCCCAGGTTCAAGCAACTCTCCTGCCTCAGCTTCCCAAGTAGCTGGGACTACAGGCATATGCCACCATGCCCAGCTAACTTTTGTATTTTTTTAGTGGAGATGGGGTTTCACCATGTTGGCCAGGCTGGTCTTGAACTCTTGACCTCAGGTGATCCACCTGCCTCGGCCTCTTAAAGTGCTGGGATTACAGGCATGAGCCACCACACCCGACCTAGAATTCTAGTTCTCAATTGGGTGATGCAGGAATGTCCATCTGTGACTGAAGTCCCCCTTTTTCTCCAGGGACATTGTACAGGGCTGTGCCCTGCCTGATCTGTGGAGCCTGCAGGGCCTGCAGCCTTTGGGAATTTAGCCAGGGTTTTTTGTGCCCTCATCAATTTTGGAGGAAGGACTTGTGCTCAGATCTGTTTTCTTTCTCCTTGGCCACCTCTGAGCACCTGTGCTGAGTTGGACTTTGCAGGATCCTGGATCTGGAGAAGTTCTGCAGGGTGGGAGGTTAGCTTGTCTCTCCCACACCTGGATGCTTCGGTGAAATGAAGGCAGGACCGAGCCCTCCTCTTGGCTGTGAAAGCAGACCCCACCATGTTGGATAGTCCAGGGAGGCACAGTGGAGGTGGAAACAGGGTCCACAGATCAGGGTCACAGGCGTTTTTCTACTACATTTCACCCATGTGCCCTGGGAATGGCTTGTTTCCAAGTTTGCAAATTAGGAGCTAGTGCAGCACTAGGCTCCGCCAAGATTTCCCCAACCAGATCTGTGAAATGCCCTTGCTCTGTGGATTGGCCCTGGGGCTTTAGCATCTCCATGTTCCTCTTTTTCATCCACTATTGCTGACCCAGCTATAATCCTGCAGGGCCAATAGGAGCCTGCCCTGGCAGTTCAGGAAATGCATCGAGCTGCCCAGTATATTCAGGAAAGGACCTTTGAAGGACTTCAGCTTAAGAGTCTCAAATAGCAAGAGTGATTCTCAGCAGACTTTGGGAGTTGTCAGAGGCCCCCAGGAGGCTTTCTCCAAAAGCCTGAGTGAGCCAGGCCAGGCCTAGGGTGAGTGTTGGCGGGAGCAGAGCTGGTTCCAGCATGCTGGTGGGAGTTCGTCCTGAGCTCCCATTGTCTCTCTCCCGCCCCCGGTTAGGGGCCAGCTTCCCTTTTCTAAGCTCCTGCATATTTGTCATTTTTTCTCCCCAGTCAATTGACTGGACTCCACTAAAGGGGCAAAGCTGGCATTGAGCATGGGATGGGAGGGCCTGCTGGATGCCCTGCCCTGGTTTAGAAAGCTACGCCCTTCCCAGTATCCTGGCCCTGGTTTCCAGGGCAGGTGAGCCAGGGGACTAGTGAGGTGTCTGGCAGGGCAGTAGGCAGAGATAGGGAGCAGGGGGCCAGGGCCAGGGCTTTTCTCAGGTTGACGCTCTGGGTTCCATGTTGAATTATCTCCAGGGTGTCCCTGGGCTGCTTTGGTGGTGTTTTTAAGCCCTGGTTTGTAGTTCCATTCTGATGGAACTAAGACACTAGGAGGCCAGATGAGCCTTAGTGCTCTGGGTAACTGGAGAGGTCCGTGGTTTCCTTTCTCCTTCTAGGGTGAAGTCATGGGCTTTGGAGTCTGGATCTGGGTCTTTTCTCTGCCTCTGATTCACTGAGTTGCTTTGTCTCTCTGAGTTTCAGGTTCCTCATCTATAAAGATTCATCCTGTGTCCCAGGTACTTGCCTAGATACTGTAACTATGTCAGTGAACAAAACCAAGTCCCTGATCACATGAGATGTACGTGCCAGTGGAGAAAGGAAGGTCAGCTCAATATAGAGCCCTGTGAATAGCACTGAGGGTGCCAAAGACCTCATTCACCTGAGGGATTGAGAGACAAGGGTCATTCTAGAAGTTGTGTTCAGGGAGGGCCTCTATGAAGTGCAAGAACCATGAGATAAACTTGGAGAAGAGCATCAAGGCAACGAAGCGGCAGGTGCAAAGGCCCTGGGGTGCAAGGACTTGTGCTTGAAGTACAGCCAGGGGCCCATGTAGCTGGCGCAGTGAGTGGTGAGAGATGTGTTGTAAAGGGAGGTGAAGTGGCCATCAGAGACCAGTTTGTGTGGGTCCTGCGGGCCACAGTGAGGAGATGGGCGTTGGCCTTGAGTGTGATGAGCAATCTTGCAGTAGAAGCTTCTGGAGGGTTTTGCGCAAAGGCATGGTAGGAGCTGACTTAGGTTTCTAACAACTTCTCCCTGGCTGTTATGTGGAGACTGGACCATCAGGGACCAGCAAGAGGAGGTCAAGGCAAGCGGGGATTCAGGAGTCCCCCCACCCCGGACGAGGGTGGTGGTGGCAGAAGTGGTGAGGTACTCGGCATCTACCTTATAAGTAGAGAAGTGGAGTCAATGGGATTTGCTGATGCATTGTGTGTGGAGTGTATGTGACAGAGGAATTGGGAAGACCCCAGGATTTCTGACCTGAGCAATAGGAAGGTGGAGGTGCCGTCAGCTGAGATGGGAGAGACTGTGGAGCAGGCTTGGCAGCTGCACCACCTGACACTCCCACCAACAATGGATGAGGGTTCCAGTTGCTCCACAACCTGGCCAACACTTGTTTTCATCTGTCTTTGATTCTAGTAGATGTGAAATGGTTTATCATTATGGTTTTGGGTTTTTGTTGTTGTTGTTTTTGAGACGGAATCTTGGTCTGTCGCCCAGACTAGAGTGCAGTGGTGTGCTCTCAGCTCACTGCAACCTCCACCTCCCGGGTTGAAGAGATTCCCTTGCCTCATCTCCCGAGTAGCAGGGACTACAGGAGCACACCACCATATCTGGCTAATTTTTGTATTTTTAGTAGAGATGGGATTTCACCATATTGGATAGGCTGGTCTCAAACTCCTGACCTCAGGTGATCTACCCACCCTGGCCTCCCAAAGTGCAGAGATTACAGGCGTGAGCCACTGTGCCTGGCTTTTTTTTTTTTTTTTTTTTTTTTTGAGACAGAGTCTCACTCTGTCACCCAGGCTGGAGTGCAGTGGCGTAATCTTGGCTCACTACAACCTCCACCTCCTGGGTTCAAGCCATTCTTCTGTCTCTGCCTCTCAAGTAGCTAGAATTATAGCCACATGCCACTACGCCTGGCCAATTTTTGTATTTTCAGTAGAGACAAGGTTTCATGATGTTGGCCAGGCTGGTCTCAAACTCCTGACCTCAGGTGATCCAACCGCCTTGGCTTCCCAAAGTGCTGGGATTACAGGCGTGAGCCACTGTGCCCGGCCTTGTTTTTTGTTTTGAGATGGAGACTCACTTTGTTGCCCAGGCTGGAGTGCAGTGATGTAATCTTGGCTCACTGCAACCTTCACCTTCTGGGTTCAAGCAATTCTCCTGCCTCAGCCTCCCGAGTAGCTGGGATTACAGGAGCACTCCACCACGCCCAGCTAATTTTTGTATTTTTAGTAGAGATGGGGTTTCGCCATGTTGGTCAAGCTGGCCTCAAACTCCTGACCTCAGGGGATCTGCCCATCTCAGCCTCCCAAAGTGCTGGGATTACAGATGTGGGCCATCATGCCTGGCCTTGTTGTGGTTTTGATTTGCATTTCCGTAATGACAGATGATGTTGAGCATCTTTTCATGTGTTTATTGGCCATTTATATACCTTCTTTGGAGAAATGTCTGTTGAAGTCTTTGCCTTTTTTTTTTTTTTTTTTTTTTTTTGAGACGGAGTCTCACTCTGTCGCCCAGGCTGGAGTGCAGTGGTGCAATCTCGGCTCACTACAAGCTGTACCTCCCGGGTTCACGTCATTCTCCTGCCTCAGCCTCCCGAGTAGCTGGGACTACAGGCACTTGTCACCATGCCTGGCCAATTTTTTAGTAGAGATGGGGTTTCACCGTGTTAGCCAGGATGGTCTCAATATCCTGACCTCATGATCTGCCCATCTCGGGCTGGGATTACAGGCGTGAGCCACTAAGCCCAGCCACCCATTTTTTAAAATTGGGGTTTTTGAGAGTTTTTTTGTTTGTTTGTTTTTTGAGATGGCATCTCACTCTGTCCCCCAGGCTGGAGTGCAGTGGCGTGATCTTGGCTCACCGCAACCTCTGCCTCCCAGGTTCAAGTGATTCTCCTGCCTCAGCCTCCTGACTAGCTGGGACTACAGGTTTGTGCCACCACACCCTGCTAATTTTTTATTTTTAGTAGAGACGGGGTTTCACCATGTTGGCCAGGCCGGTCTCAAACTCCTGACCTCAGGTGATCCACCCACCTTGGTCTTCCAAAGTGCTGGAATTACAGTCGTGAGCCACCTCACCCGGCCTGTTATTGAGTTTTTAAGAGTTCTTTATGGACTGGGCATGGTGGCTCATGCCTATAATCCCAACACGTTGGGAGGCCAAGGTGGGTGGATCACCTGAGGTCAGGAGTTCGAGACCAGCCTGGCCAACATGGTGAAACCCCATCTCTACTAAAAATAAAAAAATTATCCAGGCATGGTGGTGGGCGCCTGTAATCCCAGGTACTCTGGAGGCTGAGGCAGGAGAATTGCTTAAACACAGGAGGCAGAGGTTGCGGTGAGCTGAGATTGCGCCACTGCCCTCCAGCCTGGGCAACAGAGCAAGACTCCCTCTAAAAAAAAAAAAAAAAACCTCTGAGATACCTTGGTTTCTAATAATATTTTCAGCAGTTTAATCTTTTAATCTCAAATCTATTGGCTTCCCTTTCTTAAAGAGTTAAGCAGCGATATACATGTCATTTAGAAGTATAGGGAGGGCTTCAGTACTATTTGTTCTGAAGTAGGGGGTTTAGAAAATTCAGTGGTAAACTGTACAGGAAGGGCCTGAGTTTCATATTGTCTATATTGCCTTGAAATAACCTTAGACTCCTGCTTAAAAAGGCATCCTGGAAATCATACAAAAAGTAACAACAAGTTAAAATGCATGTGTCTTTACCCGAGGCAGTTGTAAGTGGAAATGTTTTTACCTTACAGTGAAATAGAATGGATTTATTAAGAAGGGAGAATTTTTTCTCAGAGTGTTTTATCTCAATATGGCT
>NC_045434.1:212032342-212068322 GCF_002776525.5 Piliocolobus tephrosceles
CAGAAAGGAAGATGAAGAAGAAACGGAGGAAGAGAGAGAATAAGGAAGAAGGGAAGAAGGGAGGGAAGAAAGAATAAAAACAGGGTGGGAGAGAGGACAGGAGGAGGAAGAGTGGATAACCTGGATATAAATTTTTTTTTTTTTTTTTTTTTGAGGTGGAGTCTCGCTCTGCCGCCCGGGCTGGAGTGCAGTGGCCAATCTCAGCTCACTGCAAGCTCCACCTCCCGGGTTTATGCCATTCTCCTGCCTCAGCCTCCGGAGTAGCTGGGACTACAGGCGCCTGCCACCTCGCCCGGCTAGTTTTTGTATTTTTAGTAGAGACGGGGTTTCACCGTGTTAGCCAGGATGGTCTCGATCTCCTGACCTCGTGATCCGCCCGTCTCGGCCTCCCAAAGTGCTGGGATTACAGGCTTGAGCCACCGTGCCCGGCCAATATTTTCTTTCATTCTGTGTGTTGTCTTTTCACTTTCTCGATGATATCTTTTGAAACAGAAAAGTTTTTAATCTTGATAAAGTTCCATTTATTTTTTTTCTTCTGTTGCTTGTGCTTTAGATATCATATCTAAGAAACTACCTCCTGCCAGGTGTGGAGGCTCATGCTTATAATCCCAGTACCTTACATGGTAGAGGCAAGAGGATGGCTTGGGCCCAGGAGTTCAAGGCCAGCCTAGGCAACACAGGAAGACACCTCATCTGTCAAAACAATTTTTTCTTTTTTCTTTTTTTTTGAGACAGAGTCTCACTCTGTCGCCCAGACTAGAATGCAGTGGTGCGATCTCAGCTCACTGCAACCTCCAGCTCCTGGGTTCAAACAATTCTCATGCCTCAGCTTCCCAAGTAGCTGGGACTACAGGCATGTGCCACCACGACCAGTTAATTTTTTTTGTATCTTTAGTAGAGATGGGGTGTCACCATGTTGATCAGGCTGGTCTCAAACTCCTGACCTCAAGTGATCTGCCCGCCTCAGCCAAAAAAAACTAATTAGCTGGGTGTAGCAGTGTGTGCCTGTGGTCCCAGCTACTCAGGAGGCTGAGGTGAGAGAATCAATTGGGTCCAGAAGGTCAAGGCTGCACAGTGAGTGCTGATTGTACCACTGCACTCTAGCCTGGGTGGCAGAGCAAGACCCTGTCCAAAAAAAAAAAAAAGAAATCATTTCCTAACCCAAGGTCATGAAAATTTGTTTCTATATTTTGTTCCAAGATTTTTCTAACTTTATCTCTTATATTTAGGTCATTTATCCATTTCGGGTTAATTTTTGTAGATGCTGCAAGGTAAAGGTCGAATTTCATCCTGTGCATGTGAATATCCAGTTGTCCCAGCATCTATTAGTTCAGTTCTTCCCCACTGAATTGTCTTGGCACCCTTGTCAAAAATCAACTGGCCATAGTCGGAGGGTTTATTTCTGAACGCTCATTTTTGTTCCACTGATCTACATGTCTGTCCTTATGTCAGTACCACCCACTCTCATTGACCTTGTCTTTGTAGTAAGTTTTGAAATCGGGAAGTGTGAGTCAACTTGTTCTTCTTTTCAAGGTGGTGTTGGATATTCTGGGTCCCTTGCCTTTCCATATGAATGTTAGGATCAACTTGTCAATTTCTACAAAAAAAAAAAGGCAGTTTTTAAAAACTCCCCAAGAAAGGGATTTTGATAGGGATCATGTATTGAATTTTATTCAGTAATGTTGTGTACTGTTCAAAGCACAAAAATTCGCACTTTGTTAAATTTGTTCCTGTTTTATTATTATTAATGCAATCATAAGTGGAATCATTTTATTAATTTTACTTTCAGATTGTTCATTACTAGTGTATAAAAATACTATTGATTTTTGTAGATTGACCTTGTATCCTGTACCTTTAACTTGTTTATTAGTTCTAATAGTTTTTTAGTGGGCCAGGTGCAGTGGCTCAAGCCTGTAATCCCAGCACTTTGGGAGGCCAAGGTGGGTGGATCACTTGAGCTCAGGAGCTCGAGACCAACCTGGACAACATGGCAAAACCCCATCTCTACAAAAAATACAAAAATTAGCCAGATGTGGTGGCACGCACCTATAGTCCCAGCTACTCGGGAGGTTGAAGTGGGAGGATTGCTTGAGCCTGGGAGGCGGAGGTTGCAGTGAGCCAAGATTATGCCACTGTACTCTGGCCTGGGTGACAGAGTGAGACCCTGTCTCAAAAAAAAAAAAACAATTTTTTTAGTGGATTCCTTATGATTTTCTACATATAAGATCATGTCATCTACAAATAGAGATAGTTTTACTTCTTCCTTTCCAATCTGGATGGCTTTTATCTCTTTTTCTTAACTTTCCTAACCTGGAATGAACCTTCAAGACAATATTGAATAAGAATGGTGAAAGTGGACATCCTTTTCTTGTTGATAATCTTGGTAGGGGAGAGCTTTCACCACAAATATGATAAGAGCTATGGGATTTTCATAGATGACCTTTATCAGATTGAAGGTATTCTCTTCTAGTTTGTTGAATGGTTTGTTTTGTTTTGTTTTGTTTTCAGACAGTGTTTCGCTCTTGTTGCCCAGGCTGGAGTACAATGGCGTGATCTCAGCTCACTGCAACCTCCGCCTCCCAGGTTCAAGCAATTCTCCTGCCTCAGCCTTCCGAGTAGCTGGGATTATAGGCATGCGCCACCATGCCTGGCTAATTTTGTATTTTTAGTAGAGACAGGGTTTCACCATGTTGGTCAGGCTGGTCTCGAACTCTCGACCTCAAGTGATCTACCCACCTCTGCCTCCCAAAGTGCTGGGATTACAGGCATGAGCCACCACGCCCAGCCTTGAGTGGTTTTATTATGTTGGATTTCATCAGCTGCTTTTCCTGTATGGTTTTTGTCCTTTATTCTATTGATACAGTGTTTTACAGTCATTGATTTTCAAATGTTAAACCAACCTTGCATTCCTGGGATAAATCTCACCTGGTCAGGGTATACAATCCTTTTTGTATGTTGTTGTATTCAGTTTGCTAGCATTTTGTTGGGCATGTTTGCATCTATATTCATGTGAGATACTCATCTGTAGTTCTCTTTTCTTATGATCCTGTCATTGGGTTTTGGCTATCCTTATCTTTTAATGTGTTAGAGTGTGGAACAGGAGAGACAGATCAACCTCTTCCCTCCTACGCTCACCTGCATCTAGTGGGAAGGGACAAATAGAAGCTCTGAGCCCAAGTTCAGATAGTGTCAGCAGAGGTACCAAGGGGGAAGACAGAGCTTCATCTGTAAAACAGGATAGGAAACCCAGCTGGCAGCCTGGAGGCAGTGGGCTGGTCTGCTGCCTTCTTTGCAGTACATCTAGACAGTGAGAATACCTGAGGGAGCTGCCATATGCTGGCCTTCAAAGGAAAGACTGTAGGACTCAACCTCTGAGGTTCCTCCTGGCTCTAAAACTCCAGCTCGGAGGGATGGAGTCACGATCATAATGTAACAGCTCACCCTCCCTATTCGCTTACTGGCCCAAGTTTCATAGAGAAGAGGAAAAGCGGACCAGTGTCCTCAGCCAGAAGCCTGTCAGGTTCATGGCTAGACCTTATTGAATGACAAATACCTGGCCGACCAGTGACAAGGATAGGTCAGAGAATGCTCTGGAAAAACTGAGAGCCTGCCTTCTTTTTGGTCCCAAAGGAAAGCAGATCCTTTTGGTAGAGCCTGGAAAACATCCTTAAGGAACAGAAGAAAGCACAGACAGGCCGCAGCTCTGCAGGCCTTTTCCTCTCTGCAGGGCTCCAGCAGCACAGTGGGAGGCTCTATAAATGCCACCAGGGAAGAGGGTGGCAGCTGGCAGTGTGGGAAGGGTAGGACTCTTGCAAATCCTTTACTTCAATTGTCTTGTTAAATAGCCATCAGAGTCCCTGTGTGACCTGGAGAAGATGACTTCCTTCCCCCCCTCAGAGTGCAGGACAGGCACACACATTGGGAAGGCTGTGGAGTCAGGAGTCCTGGTCCCCAGGTCTGGGCTCCTCCGAGGAGCTAATGGCCCATTCCCTCTATAGACGCACCATTCCCTCCTGGGGCATCCCATGCTACTTTTGCGCCTGCAGCTCACCAAGAGGCCCAAGGTCCCTGAGCGAAAGCCCACGAGGCAGGCAGGGAGAGGAGCGAGTGAGCTGCCACCATCACTGCCACTAAGGCATCTTCTGCTGACAACTCCCCTTTCACAGACTCCTGCCAGCCCCCTTCTGATTAGCAAGCTGGGCAAGCAGCACTCAGGAAAAGTCGGCATCTGTTAGGTAACCAACTCAGCTGCCATGCAGGGGATGATGTAATCTTGGATTCTGTGGTTGCTAGGAAAATTCTGCCTGCAGTGATACTGCGTGGTCCTAGGGCTCAGGCGAAAACAGAATGTTCCCGAGAAGACAGGGGAAGGATTCATAGGGCTTCCCAAATGAGGGAGCCCCATCCCAGGAAGCCAGACGACTCATGCCCTCTTCTAGATGCTTATTTCCCTTCTGAGCAATGGAGGTTGTGCTGGTAAAGCCACAACCCCATGAAGGCGGGCTGGCGGTGGGAGGTGACAAGGCTTATTCCCTTAGCAGCACCTTGGTGCTCTAGTGCCAGGTAGAAGGTGTGTCTTGTCATTGCATCTTTGTATTTGGGCCCTCCGTCTCTGGCCCTCCTGACGACTGGGTGCATCCTCCCTCTCTTGGTAGAGCCGTTGGAAGGAGGTCATCACATGCCGGCTGTGGGGGAGACCCGGCTCACTGAGTGGGGGCCAGCTCACTCTGCCACTCCATTTCACACACCAGGAGCCTCGCTTCACACCCCCCACACTGGCCCACCCTCGGGTGGCCTTTCCTGTCTCTCCTGTTCCGATCCACCCCCTCCCAGAGAGAATGCCTGCAGTAGTACAGACAAGATGTCAGAAAGACCACGGGCAGCCAGACTGGTACTTTTTGGGGCAAAGTGAAGATCTGCCCTTTTACAAAGAGGGCGAGAGTAGCAGGACCGGATCAGGGAGTCAGGGTGGGACCCTGCAGGTCACCTCCTGGACCACAGCCTCTCCCCAGCCATATCAGCCCCTTCCTCCCCAGGCAGTTGTGGATGTGGGCAGCGGGTCAGCATTTTGAGCTTTGCCCTCCTGCCACTGCCTATCCTGGCCGCTCATCAGAACCTGTCCTCTGGAGAACAAGACAAAAGAAGTGATTTCACAAGTGCCTGGGCCAGAATCTCAAATTCAGGATTAAGAAAAAGAAAGATGGGTGGGGCGCGGTGGCTCAAGCCTGTAATCCCAGCACTTTGGGAGGCCGAGACGGGCGGATCACGAGGTCAGGAGATCGAGACCATCCTGGCTAACACGGTGAAACCCCGTCTCTACTAAAAATACAAAAAACTAGCCGGGCGAGGTGGCGGGCGCCTGTAGTCCCAGCTACTCCGGAGGCTGAGGCAGGAGAATGGCGTGAACCCGGGAGGCGGAGCCTGCAGTGAGCTGAGATCAGGCCACTGCACTCCAGCTCGGGTGACAGAGCAAGACTCCGTCTCAAAAAAAATAAAGAAAGAAAGAAAGAAAGAAAAAGAAAGATGGCCGGGCGTGGTGGCTCACGCCTGTAATCCCAACACTCTGGGAGGCCGAGGAGGGCAGATCACGAGGTCAGGAGATTGAGACCATCTTGGCTAACATGGCTAACATGGTGAAACTCCATCTCTACTAAAACTACAAAAAATTAGTTGGGCATGGTGGCAGGCGCCTGTAGTCCCAGCTACTCAGGAGGCTGAGGCAGGAGAATGGCGTGAACCTGGGAGGCAGAGCTTGCAGTGAGCCGAGATCGCGCCACTGCACTCCAGCCTGGGCGACAGAGCAAGACTCCGTCTCAAAAAAAGAAAAAAGAAAGAAAGAAAAAGAAAGATTGGCAGGGCACGGTGACTTACGCCTATAATCCCAGCACTTTGGGAGGCCAAGGTGGGTGGATCATGAGGTCAGGAGTTTTGAGAACAGCCTGACCAACATGGTGAAACCCCGTCTCTACTAAAAATACAAACAAGTTAGCCAGGTGTGGTGGCCTGTGCCTGTAATCCCAGCTGCTCAGGAGGCTGAGGCAGGAGAATCGCTTGAACCCGGGAGGCAGAGGTTGCAGTAAGCCGAGATTACACCACTGTACTCCAGCCTGGGCGACAGAACGAGACTCCGTTTCAAAAAAGAAAAAAAGAAAAAGAAGGATTGTGGGCATATCTGTCTCAGTCAGAGCCAGGTGGACAGTAGGCTGGACATGGGCCCGACCATGCTCCTTGGAAGAAGTGTTGGGTTTGGGGGAAGGAGAAGCTGCTGCAAAGAGGAATGGCTATTTAAAACTACAGTGAGCCAGACCCTCCGAAGGCATCAAGACGTGAGTCTTGAGAAGAAAGAGGGAGGTTCCCAGGGGCCACCCCGCCTCCGGCTTTGGTAACTCAGGAGCAAGGGCTGTGAGCAGAGCTGAGCCCTGCTCCAGGTCACCTGGGGCCTCATAATGGCTCACCTGTCAGCTGTGTAGACTTGAGCAAGCCTCTGAGTCTCACCCTGGCAGCCCTGCCTTGTAGCCCTACAGCACGGTTGCAGGCCTTGTCCCCAGCCAGGCTTCAGGGAAGACCAGAGGGGAGGAAGACTTCCTCGGAAGCACTTTGTCCTCGGAAAGTGCCGCGATCCTAGTGGACGGGAGCTCTAGCTTGGCCACAGCCTCCTTGCTTGTCCTGCTCACAAGCCAATGCTGGAAGCCCCATCAGCGATCCTTGTCCCCTTATCTGCAGGTGCAGAGGACGTGGTGATGGCGTTTTCCAGGTCGGAGACGGAAGACCGGAGGCAGTAGCTGCAAAGCCCTTGGAACCCCCTGGATGCTGTTGAGGGCCAAGAGATCTATGTGGCTCCTGGGCCGGCTGAGTGGCAGCAGACCCCCTTGCCCCACCTCCCACTTCCCCTACCCAGCCCTGCCCTGCCCCATCCCACCTCACAGCTACTCAGTGGGGCTGGCATCAAGGGAGACACCAGTGGTGCGTTTATGATTGGCTTAAAGGGATGGACTTGTGATTGGCTGCAGGAAGAAACTTTTTTATTTTTTAAATCTTGACCAACAGAAACCTTTTATTTTTATTTCTGACTCTTATTTTTTAAAAAATTTGCGCCTCGGTATCTGGCTTCCCTGGAAGCTCTCCGAGCTCTGGTGCTTTAGTTAGGTCATTTTTTAGAATTGTGAAGAGGTCTGATTGGCTGCTTAAACTGGGAAGGGACTGTGATTGGCTGGTTAATGGAAAACGGTTTTTTCTTTGATTGGCTGCAGGTGTTCTGCTGATATCAACGGCTTCCCTATTTTGAATGCAGAAAACAGGGTCTGGGACATTAGTCGTTATATTTGACTTGAAAAGAAACCAAGTGCGCTTTGCAATATTTATTACACAAAGAACTTGCTGCTGCCTTCACATTTGGGGTTTGTGTTTGATTGGCTTTCGGTGCGTGTGTTTGGTTTCCCATTGGTTCACCCATGACTCCTGTTGCCATGGATTAACCCCCCTCTGCTGCGGGCTCTGGGCCTGAGGGTCCACCTGGAGAGTACATTTGCTTTAATGAGTGCACCTGCCTCCACCAGCAAGGTGATCCCAAGGACCCTGAGCAGCTGGAAAGTTGGGCCCCCGAGGAGCTTTGTGTCGTCTTGAACCGAACAGCCCAGAGCCTAGAGGTAACCGTTAGGCGGGGTTTACGTGCATTGCCTGCATGAGCTGGCAACCAGCCAGTGTCCCTTGGTGAGAAAGGGATTGCCGAGACACCGTCCAGGCCCCACCAGCTGGGCCGGGCCCAGCAGAGGTGCACTACCCAGCTCTGTCCTCTTGGCCATCCCTCTGTGTACCACTTCCTGAGGCCTCATTCTGGGGGTCCTCTTGGAAAGGGGAGGAGCTTCTCCCAGTGTGAGACCCCAAAAGGCTCTGGAGGTCATCTAGCAGAGGTCTCTGCTTGGGAGCCCAGAACCCACATAAAAGCCCCAGCTTGGCTCACAAGGCCCAGGAGACCTCCAGCTCTAAACACCAACCCCTGACCTACCCCAGCCAGGCTCCCACCTGTCTGCTGCCAGCGCAATACGTTCTGGCCAGCACTGGAGTTCTCTCATTGGAGGCCCATGCCCTCCACTCCACTGCCTTTGGAAGGGTCTCTCTCCAGGTCAGCCTGGAAGGGACAGTGTCATTTGTTTATGAAGTGCCACTGGGACATCTGGCTGGGCCTTCACCAAGCAAGTCCC
Organism: Piliocolobus tephrosceles; assembly: GCF_002776525.5. NCBI lineage: Eukaryota > Metazoa > Chordata > Mammalia > Primates > Cercopithecidae > Piliocolobus > Piliocolobus tephrosceles. The sequence goes on from NC_045434.1 coordinate 212,040,544, forward strand.
TTCAACTGGCCCTTAAGCCAAACTCAGGCCCAGAATTGGCAAACTCATTTCAGAATGGCAGTCCTGGAGGTGGGGGGTGAGGGGCAGGTCTAGTGTTCCTGCAGGAACCCTAAGTCCTCCCACCTGCCACCGCCTTCCCTGGGAGGGAGGTGGTCCTCCTATCTCCCTGGATCACTGGCAGGTGTGGGATCCGAGGAGAGGGGTTGGAAAAAGATGCAGTCCTCAGGAAGGGGGCCGCCACCCTCCCCTACGCTGGTAGATGCTGAGGCCCCTAGGTGCCCAGACCCAGAGGCACCCTCTCAGAACCAAATCTTTCCCCTTCCTTGGGGCTTGGGGCTCGGGGCTCGGGCCATAGGGGCTCCTGAGTGTCATGAAGTGCACAGGAGCCAAATGACCGAGCCCTGGAGAGCCCCATGGTCAGTGGGTGGTTCACGCTGTGCTCTGGCACCATCAGCCTGTCCCAGATCGAGCATCAGGCTAAGACCCTGTGTCCTCCACCATGCACTCACCCCTAGCCCTGGTTAGCTGACAGTCAGCTGTGGGGAACACAGCTACAACCCTACCCTGGCAGGGACCTGAGAGCATCTTCTCAGGAGGGGCAGCGCATGTGTGCGTGTGCTGTGTGAGTGAGCACACCCGTGTTCTCACTCAGATATACACGTGCACACACACGCACTCTCCCAGCTCAGCGGCCTGGAGGTCTGACTGAGGCCCTGGGGAAAGGTGAGTTCTTTCGTCTCCCTCCTCCAGGTCGTCATGCCTGGAGTCAGGTGTCAAGGCCACACTGCTGGCTGCCCCCTTTTTGTACCAGTAGCTCCTATAAAGGGCCCACACCTGGTGGATACCTGGTTGAGTGTGTGGTCTCTGCCCTAGCCTGTCCTTGTCACGATCACAGGCCTTGCTTTTGTAACAATGACGACCCCGGCCTGTCTCATCTTCTGAAGAGGAAAAGTCAAAGTGTTGCTGTGGCTTCATATTTCAACTAAAAATATATCTGTTGGAGAAAGAAATTAACAATAAAGAATTTTCATAGGTTGGTGTGTGAGCTGAGCTGGTTACTCCCTTGGAATCAGGCGCTCTGACTGATTTCCCTACATCACGTGGGCTCTGCTGCTGCGGGGGCTCCTCCTTCCCAGGGAGGCGCAGCCAGGAAGGAGAACACCAAGTTTGATAAGTGTCTGTGACCTGAGCTGAGCTCAGGGTTTGGAAGAATTTCTAGATCTACCCAGCCCAGCTCGAGGGTCCTTAGGAAGGTTGAACCTCCTTTTTGACCTGGAGATTTTAAACATCATTCCAGATTCAACTGAGATCAGTAAACTTCAGAGGCAACCTCATTCTTCCACACCTATGAAAAGACACTAAGCACTCCATAAGGGTGTGGGGACCCCACCATCCTAGGCACCGCAACATCCTGATGTGATGGCACCGGTCTTAGAATGCTTGTTACGGACACCCAAACAGAGTATCTGTCCCTTCCACCATCCCAGAAGTGGAAGATGTATTGGTTTTCAGCTGTATGTACAAGTTTGGAAGCTGAAATCATTTCTGCTTCAAGAATTTTTGCTTCGGAAGCATTTTCTAGAACTTTTCATTTCCACCCTTCATAAACCCATTTCTGGGTCTTTTTTTTTTTTTCCTATTTAGATAGTCTCACTGCTTCTATTTCCTTTTCAAAGAATTTCACTGGGTCCTAGAGGTTATGAAGTTTACAGAATATGAGTACAATGGCACAACCAACATCATTAAATCTTTGTGTTGGGGGAGATATTGGGTCTTTTAGCAGCCCATGCAGTAGCCAGATGCGCAAGCCCCTCTGAAACATTTCCAAAAATACCTTGTCCAGGCTTTGCTTGAATACTCTCTAGAGTTGGGGAGCTCACTACCTCACAAGTTAGTCCAGAGCATGTTCATGTAACCTATGCTTATCCTTATATTGAGTTGATCTATCTTTTTCTGTAACTTCTTGTCCAGAAAGGAGTTTGTAGTCATTGAGAGAAAGACAAATAAAGATCGCTGTGTTAACCAGAAGTTACGTAGAGACACACATCCAAGGGCTCATGCAGAATCCACCCCCGGCCCAGCACTCTGAGTGGCACCGTCAGCCTCGTAGTTAATCAGCTCTTCTAAGCTGAGCCACTGAGTAGATCAAGGGACTGACCGGCTGGCCCTGGTCCCACCTGCCCAGCCCCCAGCAGAGAGCTTGGAAACCGGAGCCAAGCGGGATCGTCCTCCCGGTGCTGTGTAACCTGTCTAAGCTGTCTAAACTGTCATGGGAAGTAGGCCACATAAATGAGTCAGGGACACTTCAACAGGCAAAGGAAAAACAGTGGGGACAGCCTTGGGTCTTTCAGGCTCCCTCAGCCCACAAAGCAGGCAACCTCCTGGGTCACCTTCCCAGGTACGGGATGGGGTAATGACCCCAACAGGCAGTGTTGGGACTGCTGTGGCAAGAGACGGCAGGGGGCCAGGCTGAGCCTGGCGAGAGGGAGGCAGAGCTGCCAGGGACAGCAGGGGGCCAGGCTGAGCCTGGTGTGGGGGAGGCAGAGTGACCAGAGACAGCAGGGGCCAGGCTGAGCCTGGGGTGGGGAGGCTGAGGACTGTGTCTCTTGGTGTTTCCCAGGCCTGGGAGGCAGGCTGTTGAGAATGAATGAAGCGCTTCTTCTCCCCGTCCCTGCAGGTGAATACCAGCACTGAGAATCCAGGCTGGCCCCAGCCTTTAAAGAGGGTCTTTTGTAGCAGGGAATTTGATCCCCTCCATTGGTAGTAGGGGGAACTCTGGTCCTGGGGGAACTCTGGTCCCCTACCGACACCACTCACGTGCCGCTTTTGCTTGGGCAGGCCAGGTTCGTTCCTCCCTCCGTCCCTCCCTCCCTCTTCTGGGTTGCCCATGACCACCCAACCCTTTCCATTTCCCAGAGGATAAAATGCATCCAGACTAACCGACTAACCTGAGGCCGTGTTGAGAAAGCATCCCCTGCTCTGCAGTGTCCACTGAAAGAACTTGTTCTTCTGGGAAATAACTGATGTTCGAGAGATTTGGGGGAACTTGCATGGCAAGTTAGGGGTGAGTTCTAATTTGAAGAAAGTCCTTCTTAAGGGGACAAGGGCAGTGAAATGCCTTTTGAATATCAACTAGTATCTTGGTTTCACTTTTGCCCTTGACATTGGAACTTTCCCCATCACAGATGGTTCCTGGAGGGGCCTTCCAGTCCTGCCAGCATGGAAGTCATAAGTGCTCTTGTCACAGGGATGAGCCACACCCTACCAACCCTGCGCCATCTGCTCCTCTTCCAGAGCCCCTAGGTTAGGCATGTGTGCAACGGGTGGCCTTCCCTGTTTGCACACCTGTGGGAGCCCCGTCCCACCCTGCACGACCCCAGAGGAGGTGACTTCAGACCCAGAGCCTCTGAGAGTTTCCACTGCCTGACGCTTGGTCTTGACCACGCCACTTCAGTGGACGGAGGTGGATCTTCATAAACATCTTTGACAAGTGTCTCCTATGTCTCGGTCTTTTTTTTTTTTTTTTGAGACAGAGTCTCACTCTGTCACCTGGGCTGTAGTGTAGTGGCGCAATCTTGGCTCACTGCAGTCTCTGCCTCCTGGGTGCAAGCAGTTCTCCTGCCTCAGCCTCCCGAGTAGCTGGGATTACAGGCACCTACCACCACACCCAGCTAATTTTTGTATTTTTAGTAGAGACGGGGTTTCACCATGTTGGCCAGGCATGAGCCACCGGGCCCAGCCATGTGTCCCAGTGTTTTTTGTTTTTTTGAGATGAGTCTTGCTCTGTTGCCCAGCCTGGAGTGCAGTGGCGCAATCTCGGCTCACTGCAAGCTCCACCTCCCGGGTTCAAGCCATTCTGCTGCCTCAGCCTCCCAAGTAGCTGGGACTACAGGCGTCCGCCACCACGCTCGGCTAATTTTTTTGTATTTTTAGTAGAGACGGGGTTTCACCGTGTTAGCCAGGATGGTCTTGATCTCCTGACCTCGTGATCCACCCGCCTTGGCCTCCCAAAGTGCTGGGATTATAGAGGCGTGAGGCACCGCGCCTGGCCGTGTCCCAGTCTTCATAGCAGCTAATGTTGACTGGACGTTACCTGTGTGAAGGTACATGCTCAGTCACGTGCGAGTTATGTTCCTAGGCTGCCCCCAAGCTCCCTGGGCCTCTCTGAAGCCTCCCATGCGGACCTAGCACTTCACCTCCAAGCTAAGCTGGTTTTGCCAGAAGTTCCTCTTCCACTTTAAATCTTCAAGGTTTAGACTGTTTGCCCCCACAGCATAAATCTTTATATCCACATAGCTGGGGGCTGGGGAGACATCATGGTTTAGAGTGGGAACTGTGGAGGCCGACTGGAGGCAGGACTCAATCTGTCCCTTGGCAACTGTGTGACTTGGCGTGAATGATGAACCTTATTGAAAAAAGTGGAAAAAATAAGAGCATCAGGGCCATAGGCCGTTGGTGACAACTAATGAGATAATGCATATGACACACTTAGCAGAGTGACCTGTGACCAGTGGGGTTCAGGACATAGGGTTATTGTTAAGGCACCATAGCGGGTGTCCCTCCACCCCATCCTGTCTACTCAAAAGTCACACAGAGCGAGGACTTGTCTGCAGCGTTTGGCGTGGGGAGGAGCACAGCCCCAGGTCCTGTGGGGTGCTTAGGAAACGCTTCTTTGATGAGAATGAAGGAGCCCAGATGATCCCTTTGTAGAAGCCAAGGCCAGAGCTGCCTCCAGCTCCGCAGCCCCTGCCCTGAGCCTCTCCCTCTGCTGAGCTGCTTTGCCTGGGGGACGGGTGCTCACTGGAGCACATCCCCCCGCCTTCCCCAAAACCTGCCAGCTGAGGAGGGTGCCCCCTCAGGGTGGACTCTGTCACGGCTGAACAGGCAGGGAGGGACCTCGGCAGAGCCTGGGGGTAGGGGGGTGGAAGTCTTGTTTTCCAGGGACCCTCCTGCTCGCCTCGTGCTTAAACTCCAAATAGAATCACAGCCAGTCAGGAAAGGGGATAAAATTAAATCCTCGATCATGATCAAGTGGTTAAAAAAAAAACCCATCACAGCCAGCGGCTTCTTCTCACTGCAGCCGGCTCTGCCTCAGAGCAAATAGGAGGAGGAGAAGGAAGAGGAGGAGGAAGACAGAGCCATTTTGGGCCCCAGCACCCCTCCCTCCCGGCCAGCCCCTCTTCCTGCCTTCCTAGACCCCCAGGGCCCCGAGACTCTGCATCCCTCACCCCAAAGATGGGGAGGCTGGGAGGGTGGCTGCTGTTGGGGGAGGCCCATATCCTGCCCAAGGAGGCAGGGCCTGGACTCCAGTCTCCGGAACTGCAGACCTGGGATCAAATCCAGACTCTGCCAATTACTGTGTGTCGTGGGCAAGTCACTCGACGTTTCCGAGCCTGTTTCCTAATCTGGAACGTGGGAACAATCATGGCAACTGCCTCATTGGTGGTTGTCTGAATTCAGTGGGTGGGCACCACCAATGGTGTGCCAAGGGCGGAGGGGCACGGACGGAGAAGCAGCCCGCCTAGGGTTCAGGCAATAAGGGGGTGTATTGTCTGGAGAGAATTTCAAAACACTAAAACTGACGGTCTGGGCTGCTTGCTTGCTTTTGCCTCCATGCCCAGGCTACTCTAGCCCTGGGGCAGAGCACGGCCACTTCCAACACTTGACCTTCTCTTTGGGCAAGAGGCCAGGCTGCTGGCTCAGGGCATAGGTCTAGGTGGGCCCGGCTGAGATGCCCCCGTACCAATGGGTGATGCCCCAGTGACTCCTCAGTGCCCCTTCCCAGCCTCAGGCCTCCATCTGCAGAACAGGAAGAGGCCGCAGCTCCTTGCCTTGGGCCCTGGCTGCACCCTAGGTCCTGGCCTCCTCTGCGCAGCCCCTGAGGGATGGTAGGGGCCCAGCTGTCAGCACCTGGCAGGGCGGCGCCTTTAGAGCTGGAGATCTGCAGTGTGCCCAGAGGGAAGACTGAGGTGTACCTTGGCTGGGGAGTTAGGAAGCTGCCAGAGGAAACAATGAGGCTATAAAAATAGCCCTTTGTTTACTGTAGGTGCACATCCTTGTGTGTCCTTGTGTGAAAGAGGGGCCAGCTTGGTGGAGGAGCTGAGCTTCCAGTGGGGAAGGGACCTGGTGGAGTCAGTGGCAGGGCACAGTTGGGGGGGGAGCTTCACCCCCCCTGCAGTGCCAACGTAGCCTCCCCAGATAGCATCTGATGGCCTCACTGGCCTGAGGTGGCCCCTCCAGCCAGGCCTATGGTGTGATTGTACCTATGTTCCCTCAGCAAGGCTCAGCCCCAGCCCCCAGCCCAGAGGCCTGTGGCACCCCTGCCCGCCCTCCCAGGCCCAGCTCGGACTGCCTCTACCAGCTTGTCCCTTGGAGTGAGTCTGGGGCTGGTCCTACATCCCAGGGTAGAATCCTGCCACGCAGTCTGTAGACTTCTCTGACCAATTCAGCCCTCTACCCCATCAGAAGGGCCGAGACTGTAGAGAGGCCATACCCTGGGAGGCACAGCCCAGACTCTGCTCCTCAGGGTTCTATCTGGAACCTTCCTTCCTAGCTCTTGCAGCTCCTGCCAGTGCCTCCGGCTGGCTTTGGAGGTGAGCCCTGAGCTGTCTGGCTGCCTCCCAGGACTCCCCCAGGCACTGCGAGAGTTAACTAGCCTAGCCCGTGCCCGCTGGGCCCCTGCCGAGCGTTGAGCCCATCCGGAAATGCTGGCTGAGGACCTACTGGGCGCTGGGCTGGAAAGTGAGATGTGGGACTGAGGCTGCTGGACGGGACTGATGTGCAAATAGGCAGCAACAGTGCAGGGCCCTGCGGGAAGGGAACATCTGTGCCAGGGAGTGGAGCTGGTGGTCCCAGGCTCACCTGTAGGGGGCTGAGGCGGTTGGGAGGGTCCCTCAGAGCTCCTGCACCTGCCCAGGGTGGTGAGGGGCGTACTTCTCCTTGACTTGTGATGTGGCTCATGGGACGGTCAGGGCAGGGTGGCCACAGAGGCCTCTGGGTTTACTGGGGACCATTGGTCCCTGACTCTTCTCTGGCAGCTGGACTCAGGGCGGGAGGCTTGCTCATTTCTGTCTTGGGCTTGCTTGTTTCTGCAGCACAGCCCGCCTCTCCTGACCACTCAGGTTGCACCGGTGATCTCTGGAGCCCCTGAGGTCACATGGTGCCAGCTCCTGCTGTTCTGTTCCCAGTCTAAGGGTTCCCCCAAAAGGTCATGTCTGAGAACCACTTGCTTTTTCTGGCACATTCCCAGGGAGGTCCCCTGGGAAGCAGCTTCAGAAGCAGAACATGTTAGGAGGGAAATTTGTCAGGACAAGCCTGGGAGGTTAGGCTCAAACCTGGCAGCTGCCCAGGCCCTGCTGGGGTTCCTGCTTAAGCTGCTGATGCAGCTGCCAGGGCTGGGCGGGGCTTGCTTTTCCCACCCCCTCCCCAGGCTGCGTGGTCTATTTGAGGCCCAGGCATTGGTCCTAAGGGAGAAGAAGGGCAAGAAGGGGTGTCCTAGTTCCCTGGGTGGTAACCAGGGATTCACCCCATCCCTCCTCTGAGATGCTGGGAGGATGAGCAGATGCTGGTGCGCAGAAGGGGCCGAGAGGCTTAGGGGATTAAGCTATTAGTGGTCATTAGGCAGTGGAGGAGGCTGGGCAGTGTGGGGAGGGGAGGGTGGCATGGCAGAGAGTGCTTGTCCAGGAGCCCAGGTGGGTCTGCAGCCCACTCTGCCACTCACCCTGGGTAACTCCATCCTGTGTGTCTGAGCCTCCAGGGACTGTGAGAGTCATTCATGTTGTTCCCCAGAAATTCCCAGCTCTCTGCCTTCCAGGCCCTTAATGGGATTGTATTTCCCCACCCACTTTAGTTTGAGTGTGGCCCTAACTTGTTCATCCAATGAAATGTGGGCAGAAGTGAGAGTCATTTCGTAATGTTCCAGAAGTGGCTGCCCCATCAGCCTGAGTCCTGGCCACGAGCAAGAGGGGAAGTGTGTTGTTTCATGCCCTGGGCATCTTGGGCTTGCTTGTTTCTGCAGCAGAACCCACCTCTCCTGACCACTCAGGTTGCACCGGTGATCTCTGGAGCCCGTGAGGTCACGTGGTGCCGGCTCTTGCTGTTCTGTTCCCAGTCCAAGGGTTTCCCCAAAAGGTCATGACTGAGAGTCACTTGCTTTTTTGGCATCTTTGGCATCACAAGTAAGGCTGTCCTGGTCCCCACCCTGGACCCTGCAAGGCAGCCCTGCCTTTTGCTGTTAGGACTCAATCTGCCCTTCTCAGCATGCGCAGCCCAAGGCCGTGGTGATAGGGCTCCTGTTAATCCAACCTCATCTCCTGTCATCCCCCTGTTCGTCCCACTCCAGCCACCAGCCTCCTTTTGTTCCTCAGATGCTGAGCTTCTCCCACTTTGGGGCTTTTGTGCCTGCTGTTCCTTTGCCTGGAATGTTCTTCCTCTGTGGCTGAATCCTTCTTCATGTTCAGATGTCAGCTCCAATGTCACCCCCTCAGAGTGTCCACACTGACCACCCTATTTTGCTTTCCACTCTTTTTTTTGTCTGTCATCCAGGCTGGAGTGCAGTGGCGCAATCTCGGCTCATTGCAACCCCCACCTTCTGGGTTCAAGTGATTCTCCCGCCTCAGCCTCCCGCGTAACTGAGACTACAGGCATGTGCCACTGTGCCCGGCTAATTTTTGTATTTTTAGTAGAGATGGGGTTTCCCCATGTTGGCCAGGCTGGTCTTGAACTCCTGACCTCAGGTGATCCATCTGCCTTGGACTCCTAAAGTGCTGGGATTACAGGCGTGAGTCACTGCACCCGGCTTTGCTTTCCACTCTGTAACACACTCCTGTTTCCCTGTTTTATGTTTTTATTTGTGAATTTCTTTGTTTACTTGTTTATGTTTCGCGCCTCCCGCCAGAAGCCAAGCTGCATGGTTGGATCTTGTCTGGCTTCTTCACTGCCATGTCCTCGGCACCTGCTATTTAGTGGGCTTTCCACAAGGGCTTGGTAAATGACTGAATAATCATGACCTTTGAGTGACTTCTCTGCTGAACTCTCTGTGGCCCACAGGTACCCTGATCCTATTTCCTGAACCGAAGTGGTGCTGACAACAAGGAAATCTGGGATCTAGAGAGGAGCGCATCCTCTTGGCTTCACAAGCTCATGTCCCTTAGGAGATGTTTCAGTGGGGCTGGGCCCTGGCACCGTGTGGCACCCCTGTGAGCCTGTCTTGGCTGATAAATCCATTCTGGGCTGCTGAAGGGGCCTGAGGACTTGTCTGGGCAGACTTTTTGGTTTGACTAGGATTACAGACAACAGAAACCCAACTCCAGCTGGCTCCCATCGCTGGAAGGCTCTCAAGGTAGCTCATAGGATTAAGGCAATTGTGCAGGGACCAGGGCCTCAGGGACTGCTTCCCAAATACCCTTTCCCTTTAGGAGCATTTATTCTGTTTCTGCTTGATTTTGCCTGTTGGCCTCATTATCTCCTATGACAGACTGGCATCTCCTTCTATGGGGAGACATGACCCCTGGCAACTTCAGTAGAAAGGAGGCTGTTCTCCCAGCACACAAAACAATCCCAGGGTGATCTCGTGACTTCTAAACAGACAGCAACGCGGGGCCCCACACCTGCTTCCATGTCCCACCTGGCAGACACCGCCTGGGACAGAGGTGGGTCTACTAGTTTGCCAGGGCTGTTGTAACAAAATAACACACTCTGGGTGGTGGGTGGCTTACACAACAGAAACTCATTTTCTAACAATTCTAGAGACTGGAGGTCTGAAATTAAAATGTCAGCATGGGCCGGGCACGGTGGCTCATACCTGCAGTCCTAACATTTTGGGAGGCCAAGGCGGGTGGATTGCCGGGTATGGTGGTGTGCACCTGTAGTCCCAGCTGTTTGAGAGGCTGAGGTACCATACCCCTGTACTCCAGGGTGACAGAGCGAGACCCTGTCTCAAAACAAAAATGAAAACAAAAGGTCAACAGGGTTTGTTATGTCTTTTTATAATTTATTTATTTATTTTGAGATGGAGTGTCGCTTTGTCGCCCAGGCTGGAGTGCAGTGGCGCGATCTCAGCTCACTGCAATCTCTGCCCCCCAGGTTCACGCCATTCTCCTGCCTCAGCCTCCCAAGTAGCTGGGACTACAGGCACCTGCCACCACGCCCGACTAATTTTTTTTGTATTTTTAGTAGAGATGGGGTTTCACCGTGTTAGCCAGGATGGTCTCAACCTCCTGACCTCGTGATCCACCCTTCCTCAGCCTCCCAAAGTGCTGGGATTACAGGCGTGAGCCATCGCGCCCGGTCCGTTCTTTCTTTTTAAAATTTATTTATTTGTTTATTTTTTGGAGACAGGATCTCACTCTGTCACCCATGCTGGAGTGCAGTGGTGTGATATTGGCTCACTGCAACCTCCGCCTCCCAGGTTCAAGCAATTCTCCTGCCTCAGCCTCTCGAGTAGCCGGGACTATGGGCGCCCGCCACTGTGCCCGGCTAAGTTTTGTCTTTTTAGTAGAGATGAGGTTTCCTCATCTTGCCCAGGCTGGTCTCAAACTCCTGGGCTCAATCTGCAGGCCTCAGCCTCCCAAAATGCTGGGATTACAGGCATGAGCCACTGTGCCCAGCCTTAAAATTTTCCTTCCTTCCTTCCTTCCTTCCTTCCTCCCTCTTTTCTTTTCTTTTTTCTTTTCTTTCCTTCCTTCCTTCCTTTCTTCCTTCCTTCCTTTCTTTCCTTCCTTTCTTCCTTCCTTCCTTCTTTTTTTCTCTTTCTTCTCTCTCTCTTTCCTCTCTCTCTCTCTCTTTATTTTTTTCTCTCTCTCTTTCTTTCATTCTACATTCAGACTCCCAAGCAGTAATTGGCTCCTTCTGACGGCTGTGGGGAAGGTGTCCCGGGCCTCTCTCCTTGGCTTGTGTGCGGATGGCCGTCTTCCTCCTAGGTCTCTTCATGTCATCTTCCCTCTGTGAGTGTGTCCTAACCTCCTAACCTCCTCTTTTTTTTTTTTTTTTTTTTCTTCTTCTTTTTTTGAGACGGAGTCTTGCTCTGTCACCTAGGCTGGAGTACAGTGGTGCAATCTTGGCTCACTGCAAGCTTCGCCTCCGGGTTCACGCCATTCTCCTGCCTCAGCCTCCCGAGTAGCTGGGACTACAGGCGCCCGCCACCATGCCTGGCTAATTTTTTGTATTTTTAGTAGAGATGGGGTTTCACCGTGTTAGCCAGGATGGTCTTAATAACCTGACCTCATGATCCGCCTGCCTCGGCCTCCCAAAGTGCTGGGATTACAGGTATGAGCCACTGCACCCAGCCCTAACCTCCTCTTTTTATAAGGACACCGGTCTTATTAGATTAGGGATCACCCTAATGACTGCATTTTAACTTGATAACCTCTGTAAAGACCCTGTCGGGAAATAAGGTCACATTCTTGGTAGTGGGGTTAGGACTTCAACATCTGCATTTTGGGTGGAGGGGACATAACTGAACCCATGTAACAGTGGACATTCTCCCCAGGGGTGTCCCCTCCTCACCCATTCAAACTCCGTGGCCGAAAGCATGTGGCTTACAACCTGCCGGAAGAGAAAAGGACCCCATAATTGTGTTAATTGTCACAATACCAGATCTGCAATAAATATGCCACAGAACAAAGAAGAAATCCACCAATCGCACATAATTGGACCTAAACCACACCCTCTGCAGAGCCAGAGCTCCCCTTCATCCTGCTCAGGGCAAATCTCTGGGGGAAGCTCAGAGGTGGGGACGGACAGGACAGTGGGGCACCCCAGTTGGATCCTGTCTGGAGCCAGGCACCAAAGCCTGGCCTTTGTGGCTAGAGGTAAGATAAAGGTGTTCAAGGGCCTCTTAGCTTCAGGCTGCAGAAGCGAGGTTTCCAGAGCTTTCTGCAAGTCCCGACACTGTGGCAGCCTGACTGGGGCCTTGGCAGACACCTGGCTCAGGGAGGAAGTGATTCAGGCGCTTCGGGGGTTGTTCTCTGCAGGACGGTGTGACTCACATACAGGTGAGGACTATCTGGGGCCCTGGGGCAGGTCTGGGTTGACTTCGGAGACATAACGCTCAGGGCTGCCATTGCTCCTCATCCCTAGAGTGGCAGACAGGTCCAGAGGCAGACGGGCGAGTGCTGCAGCATGATGCTCATGTCCCTTCTTCCTGGTGCCCATCTCAGCAGCAGGCCCGAGTGCTCTGTGTCTACTGGAGACTGTCCTGCCCGTGCTTGCCTCCTGCAGCTGGAAGGTGTCCTGCTCAGGCCTGGAAGCTGGCACTAGCTGTGGTCTTAACATGCAGCACCTCCTGCCCAGCGTTGGCGTCAGGCAGAGCCTTCCCCGCCCTCCACCATGTGTGGGGGCTCCTTGCCCTCGGCCTACCCATCTGCCTCCTCCTTCAGCTCCCTGGCTTGGCTGCAGCAGAGCAGGGACAGAATGAGGCTTGAGCCTGCAGCTCAGGTGGTCTTTCTTCACCCACTCGGCACAGCTCCAAGCTGGGCTTGTGCTGCCAAGGATCAGGGGAGGAAGGGGAGGAAGGGGATTCACAGACTCCTCAGCACCACCCCTCTCCGGGCCACTAGGTCATCCCTACTTCCCATGGTCCGGGGCAGAGGGCGAGGAGCCCATGTTGCTCCAGCGCACTTGCCATTTGCCTCCCTGCCTTTCCCAGGCTGCTCTGGGCTGCCTCCCTGGCTCTTGCTAAGCCAGCTTCAGGGAGGCTCATTGAGAATTCTCGGAGCCCCATCCACTGGCTGTGAGGGGAGAAGCCTGTCTTCCTCAGACCAGCGGTCTTCTCATTTGCATCCCCTAAATCAATGCCCTCTGATGATCAAAGTACCAGTGCTGCAACTCCAATGAGGCCGGCTGAGCGAGAAGGGAGAGGAGGCAGGATTGCCCTCCCTTCCTGCTGCCCCTTCAGGCCCAAGGGGAACTGGAAAGCAGAGGCCCTGGGGGATCCCTGGCAGCAGGGTGCACACAGGAGTAGAAGCAGAGACGTCCCTCCCTGGGTAAGCGTTCCCTTCCCGGCTTTTCCCACAGGCTGGACAAGGAATAGGGCAGTGGCAGGCTCCTGTCAACAAGGCTTGCTGGGACGTTCTGGACCCCCAGATCAGGCATCTGGAGATCCCTGGGGTGGGGGTCAGCTCCACAGGGAGGGAGGGCTCTGGGAGGAAGGCACCTAGCTGGGTCTCCCTCATCAGGGACCCAGGGACTTAGTCCTCAGCAACTCAAAAACTTAGAAGGATTTGGCCAGGTAGAGGGAGGAGGAGAGGAGGAGGGTCAGCCACAGCTACCCTGCCCATGCCCTGGGGGTTGCGGGATGCCCAGTAATGGTCCTAGCTAGAATGAGAGCCACCATTCACTGAGCACTCACAGTGGGCCGGACACCTCAGACACCTGCATTTCTTGTGTTATGTTGTTGCTGTTTTTTATACATGTGTTTTTTTTTTTTTTTTTTTTTTGAGACGGAGTCTGGCTCTGTCACCCAGGCTGGAGTGCAGTGGCCGGATCTCAGCTCACTGCAAGCTCTGCCTCCGGGGTTTATGCCATTCTCCTGCCTCAGCCTCCCGAGTAGCTGGGACTACAGGCGCCCGCCACCTCGCCCAGCTAGTTTTTTTTTTTTGTATTTTTTAGTAGAGACGGGGTTTCACCGTGTTAGCCAGGATGGTCTCAATCTCCTGACCTCGTGATCCGCCCGTCTCGGCCTCCCAAAGTGCTGGGATTACAGGCTTGAGCCACCGCGCCCGGCCGTGTTTTTTTTTTTGAAATGGAGTCTCACTCCGTTGTCCAGGTTGTAGTGCAGTGGTACGATCTCAGCTCGCTGCACCTCCACCTGCTGGGGTCAAGCAATTCTCCTGCCTCAGCCTCCCAAGTAGCTGAGATTACAGGCACACACCACTACACCTGGCCGATTTTTGTATTTTTAGTAGAGACGGGGTTTCACCATGTTAGCCAGGCTCAAACTCCTGACATCAAGTGATCTGCCCACCTCAGCCTCCCAAAGTGCTGGGGTTACAGGCATGAGCCATTGTGCCCAGCCCATGCTTTCTCATGTTTAATCTACACAACATCCCTATGAAGCCCATGTCATTACTGTCCCTATTTTGTAGATGAGAAAATAGACAGGAGAAGCCACAGAACTAGGAAGTTGCAGAGCCAGGATTAAATGAGAGAAGGTTCAAGAAGTGTATGGACACCTGAAAGGGCTGCTTGCAAGTGAAGAGGCATGTCTGTACGAGTGTGAGTGCGTGCTCTGGCTTGAGATGATCAAGACAGGTTTGTCCTTACATAGAGAGGACTTCCTGGCAGCCTACGGTCAGGGATCCCCCTCCCGCCACTGCTCCATCCCCATGTCTTGGCTCAACTCTGATACCCACCATATAATGAGTTATCAGAGCTGGAGGGGGCTATCAAACAGGATGGACACCAGCAGCCAAGCAGTTCTTCCACCTTGGTGCCCCTCTGTCTTCTCATGGCCTTGCAGAAACGTTCACCATCAAAGCAGTAATGTGGGGAAGAGCGTCAGCTTTAGGGCTACGGATCTAGGTTTGAATCCTGGCTTTACCACTTTGCTGTGTGATTTTGGGCAAATCGCATAACCTCTCTGAGCCCCAGTGTCCTCTTCTGTAAAATAAGGATACTAATTGTATTCATAAGACCGGGCGCAGTGGCTCACACCTGTAATCCCAGCACTTTGGGAGGCAGAGGCTGGTGGATCACTTGAGGCCAGGAGTTCAAGACCAGCTTGGCCAACATGATGAAACCCCATCTCTACTAAAAAGACAAAAATTAGCTGGGTGTGGTGGTGGGTGCCTATAATCCCAGCTACTAGGGAGGCTGAAGCAGGAGAATCACTTGAGCCTGGGAAGTAGAGGTTGCAATGAGCCAAAATTATGCCACTGCACTCCAGCCTGGATGACAGAGCGAGACTCCATCTCAAACGTAATTAATAATAATAATAATTGTATTGATTGCATGGGATTGCCACCAGCATGAAATCAGAAAATGAATGTAGATTGTTTCCTGGAGGGTTGGCCCACAGAATAATGTGTGGGCTGTATTTGTATTTCTAGATCTCTGGGGGTGGGATGGGTGTTAATCCGTTACCCAGAAGAGGAAGGAGGAAAAAGAGCTGTGTCCGCAAACAACTACATGAGCGGTGGGCTGGAGAGGACTAGATGCCCTGAAGTCTGACTCTGATTTTTACTGAAGTTTTCTGGCCTAGGGAGTTTCAAGGTCAAGGAAAAAGCACCAAAAAGCCAAAAAAGCCTCATCTGAGGCCTGGCTCTGGTACTTCTAAGCTGGAAGGTCTTTTTTCAGACACAGGGTCTTGCTTTGTCACCTAGGCTGGAGTGCAGTGATGCCATCATAGCTCACTGCAGCCTCAAACTCCTGGGCTCAAATGATCCTCCTGCCTCAGCCTCCCGAGCAGCTGGGACTCAGGCACCTGCTACCATGCCCAACTAACTTTTTTGTTTGTTTGTTTGTTGGTACAAATGAGGTTTCACTATATTGCCCAGGCTGGTCTCGAACTCCTGGCCTCAAGATATCCTCCTGTCTCAGCCTCATCAAAGAGTTGAGATTACTGGTAGGAGCCACTGTGCCTGGTCAGTTGAATGGTCTTGACAGGCCACTCAACCCCTCTAAACTCCTGCTTCCCACCAGTTAAAGGGGAATGATAAGAACCTCTATCCAGGAGATTCCTGTTAGACCCAAATGCATATAGATGCTCTTTGAAAAAGGGAGTATACTTAAAAATGCAAACGCTGACATCCTACATGAAAGTAGTTATGATAGCATCATCATCTCCTTAGACTTTTCTTTCTTTCTTTCTTTTTTCTGAGACGGAGTCTCCCACTGTCACCCAGGCTGGAGTGCAGTGGCGTGATCTCAGCTCACTGCAACCTCTGCCTCCCAGGTTCAAGCCATTCTCCTGCCTCAGCCTCCCAAGTAGCTGGGATTACAGATACCCGCCACTGCTCCGGCTAATTTTTGTATTTTTAGTGGAGATAGGGTTTCACCATATTGGCCATGGTTCGCCAGGCTGCTCTCAAACTCCTGACTTCAGGTGATCCACTTGCCTTAGCCTCCCAAAGTGCTGGGATTACAGGCGTGGCCACCGTGCCCAGCTCCTCCTTAGACCTTTTTTTTTTTTTAACCATCGGAGACGGAGTCTTGCTCTGTTGCCCAGGCTGGAGTATAGTGGTGTGATCTTGGCTCACTGCAACCTCCACCTCCCGGATTCAAGCGATTCTCCTGCCTCAGCCTCCTGAGTAGCTGGGACTACAGGCATGTGTCACCACGTCCAGCTAATTTTTGTATTTTTAGTAGAGACGGGATTTCTCCATGTTGTTCAGGCTGGTCTCGATCTCCTGACATCAGGTGATCTGTCTGCCTTGGCCTCCCAAAGTGCTGGGATTATAGGCGTAAGCCACCGCACCCAGCCTAGACTTTTCTTTCTTTTTCTTTTTTTTTCTTTCTTTACTTATTTAGTTTTTTGAGATGGAGTCTCACTCTGTCACCCAGGCTGGAGTACAGTGGCATGATCTTGGCTCACTGCAACCTCCACCTCCCGGGTTCACGCCATTCTCCTGCCTCAGCCTGAGTAGCTGGGACTACAAGAGCCTGCCACCATGCCCGGCTATTTTTTGTTTGTTTGTTTGTTTAGTAGAGACGGGGTTTCACCGTGTTAGCCAAGATGATCTCGATCTCCTGACCTCGTGATCTGCCCGTCTCGGCCTCCCAAAGTGCTGGGATTACAGGTGTGAGCCACTGCACTAGGCCTTTTCTTTTTTTTTTTAAACCACCACACCCAACAGCCTCCCCCAGTTCCAACATATATGATAGAGCTATGGATAGAACCCAGGTCTCCTGACTGTAAGCTTGGTGCTGTTTCCTCTGTGCCATTTCCTCTGCAATGTAGGGGAAGCCATGACCCTTCTGCCCAGTTTCCCTCCTCTCTTGCTCCTCCCTGCAAACCCAGCCCAGTCCCTTGGCACTGGGGTACTATGTGTGGACAGGCACGTCGTGTTTGGCTTGTGTATTCCCAGAGGGTAGGGATCACGTTTGCCTACATGTTGTGTGCTGCATAGTGCGTTGGGGTGTATAATTCGTGCTGCAGAATAAAATAGCCGCCGCCTCCCCACCACCACACACATACACAAGGGACCTCCCCCGGCTGCCCATCCACAGAGGGAAGGGGAACATGCTGTGTGTTGCCTTTGGCTTTGCAGTGGGAGGGACCATGAGCACAAAACCCCAATCCTCGTCCCACCTTTGGGGGTGCAGACATGAGCTGCCTGGCCTCTGGGGAAGGTGAGGTTTTCTTTCTCTGGAAATTCACCAGCCAGCAATAGCTGATGCTTCATGCTTGGGAATGCTCTTAGTTCTTCCTTTGCAAATGGAGAGCCATAGAGAGCGTTAGAAAGAGTCTGAAATAGGCTTGGTGCGGTGGCTCATACCTGTAATCCCAGAACTTTGGGAGGCCAAGGTGGGCGGATCACCTGAGGTTGGGAGTTCGAGACCAGCATGACCAACATGGAGAAACCCCAACTCTACTAAAAATACAAAAATTAGCTGGGCGTGATGGTGCATGCCTGTAATCCCAGCTACTCGGGAGGCTGAGGCAGGAGAATCGCTTGAGCCCAGGAGGTGGAGGTTGCAGTTAGCCAAGATCACACTACTGCACTCCAGCCTGGGCAAAACTCCGTCTTAAAAAAAAAAAAAAAAAAAGTATATCCTGACTTCCTGGAGACCACAGAAGTGCCTCCTCTTCCTCCTCCTCCTCCCTCCACCTCCTCCTCTTCTTCTTCTTCTTCTTTTGACAGAGTCTTGTTCTGTCACCAGGAAGAGTCTCAATCTCCTGACCTCGTGATCTACCTGCCTTGGCCTCCCAAAGTGCTGGGATTACAGGCATGAGCCACCGCGCCCGGCCTGAAGTGCCCCTTCTTAAGTTAGGGTTGCTGCCACTGCCAGAGTAGCTTAAGGCTCCTCGCCATGAACAATAATGGGTACTGGTAATAGCAGATGGTGGTTAACACCTGCTTCTCGGAATCGGCCCTGTGCTCTGCTTTGTGCGCATCACCTCATCTCTTCCTCACAACCATCCAGTGGGGAGGGCTCGTCTCTGTTTTACAGATGGAGATGCTGAGATTGGAGAGGTGAAGGGCCTTGTCCAAGGTCACACAGGTAGAAAGAGGCACAGATGGCAAAAGGTACAAAAAGGCTTCACTGCAGCATTCTGTAAAAACAAAAGATTGGAAACGACCCATCAACAGGGGAAAAATATTCCTCAATAAGGGGGACTGATTAAATAACTGGTAAATCCACATGGGACAGCACTACAAAGCTAGGAAAACAAATGTGGAGCCGGGTGTGGGGGTTGCACACCCGAAGTCCCAGTGAGTTGGGAGGCTGAGGCAGGAGGATCGCTTGAACCCAGGAGTTCGAGGCTGCAGTGAGCTATGATCAATGATCACCACTGTACTCTAGCCTGGGTGATGGAACAAGGCCCTGTTTCTAAAAAAAAAAAAAAAATTAAAAAAAAAAAGGGCTAGGCGCGGTGGCTCAGGCCTGTAATCCCAGCACTTTGGGAGGCCGAGACAGGTGGATCACGAGGTCATGAGATCGAGACCATCCTGGCTAACACGGTGAAACCCCGTCTCTACTAAAAAAACAAAAAATTAGCCAGGCGTCGTGGCGGATGCCTGTAGTCCTAGCTATTTGAGAGGCTGAGGTAGGATAATGGCGTGAACCCAGGAGGCAGAGCTTGCAGTGAGCCGAGCTTGTGCCACTATACTCCAGTCTGGGTGACAGAGCAAGACTCCCATCTCAAAAAAAAAAAAAAAAAAAAAAAAAAGACTGTATGTACTGCGTACTTTAATGGAGTGATCTCCAGGATGTTTTATGAAGTAAAAAAGGCAAGATACAGAGTAGCAGGTATAGGTATGATTTGCTGCCTTGTAGCTAAGAAAAGGGAAAGACATATATACAACTATTTGCTTATTCTAAAAAAAAAAAAACAAAAACCACACAATGGAAAGATAAACTAAAAATAGAAGAAATGGCCGGGCGCGGTGGCTCAAGCCTGTAATCCTAGCACTTTGGGAGGCCGAGACGGGCGGATCACAAGGTCAGGAGATCGAGACCATCCTGGCTAATACGGTGAGACCCCGTCTCTACTAAAGAATACAAAAAACTAGCCGGGCGACGAGGCGGGTGCCTGTAGTCCCAGCTACTCGGGAGGCTGAGGCAGGAGAATGGCATAAACCTAGGAGGCGGAGCTTGCAGTGAGCTGAGATCCGGCCACCGCACTCCAGCCTGGGCAACAGAGCCAGGCTCCGTCTCAAAAAAAAAAAAAAAAAAAAAAATAGAAGAAATGGTAACCTATAAAAGAAGGAGGAGATAGGGAGGAGGAAACAGGAATAGATCTAGGCTTCTCTGAACACCCTGCTTTCTAGATATGACTTTGGAGCCATGGAAATTTTTTTTTTTTTTTTAGACAGAGTCTCACTCTGTCACCCAGGCTGGAGTGCAGTTGGCTCACTGCAGCGTCTGCCTCCCGGGTTCCAGCGATTCTCCTGCCTTAGTGTCCCTAGTAGCTGGGATTACAGGCACCTGCTGGGCTAATTTTTTTTTTTTTTTTGAGACAGAGTCTCGCTGTGTCGCCCAGGATGGAACGCAGTGGTGCAATCTCAGCTCACTGCAACCTCTGCCTCCCAGGGTTCAAGTGATTCTCCTGCCTCAGCCTCCCAAGTAGTAGTTGGGACTACAGGTACATGCCACCATGCCCGGCTAAGTTTTGTATTTTTAGTAGAGACTAAATTTAGGGTTTTGCCAAGTTGGCCATGCTGGTCTCAAACTCCTGACCTCAAGTGATCCGCCAGCTTCAGCCTTTTTTTTTTTTTTTTTTTGTATTTTTAATAGAAACCAGGTTTTGCAATGTTGGCCAGGCTGGTCTCAAACTCCAGACCTCAAATAATCTGCCTGCCTTGGCCTCCCAAAGTGCTTGGATTACAGGTGTGAGCCACAGCGCCCAGCCCAATATTTAATATACTACAAAGCAAAATCACATTGAAATTTTACCAAAAGGAAGGAAGTGGACAGAAATGGGTTTGCACCATTCTGTCCAACCAGAGTCTTTGCTCCTAAGCACAGCATCATTTTCCTTCTCGTTAATTATCCCTTTTAACAGCAATGAAATGACCTGGCCAGGACACGAGAATACAGAGATGGGGCCACACCTTGTACTTTCTGGGGTTCTGGGTGGACCCTGGTGGTGGTTCTGGGTGCTGTGATTCTTTCAGTAAAGAACTTTCAGGAGTTGGCCAGGAGCGGTGGCTCACGCCTGTAATCCCAGCACTTTGGGAGGCCGAGGCGGCCGGATCATGGGGTCAGGAGATCGAGACCATCCTGAATAACACGGTGAAACCCCCGTCTCTACTAAAAAATACAAAAATTAGGCAGGCGTGGTGGTGGCGCCTGTAGTCCCAGCTACTCGGGAGGCTGAGGCAAGAGAATGGTGTGAACCCAGGAGGCGGAGCTTGCAGTGAGCGGAGATCACGCCACTGCACTCCAGCCTGGGCGACAGAGCGAGGCTCCATCTCAAAAAAAAAAAAAAAAAAAAAAACTTCCAGGAGTTTCTAATCAGTTGCTTTCATCAAGATTCTCATAACCTTCTCCTGCTGCCGCCTTCAGTGGGTTTGTTCCTGAGCACATCATTAGGAAATCAGCTATAGTAACTGCTTACCTGCCTCCGGCTCCGCTCCACAAACACCCGCCAAGCCCACACTGTGCAAAACAGTAATAACACGCCTGCCTGAGAATGACTCCGCGGCTCCGCATGGCCACATTGCTGGCTAAGAGATTTCCTGCATGTGATCTCATTTCATCTTCACCGCAACTCTGGACCTGGGAGCTCATGTCCTCGGTGAGGAACTTCAGGCTTGAGATAGGCCTCAACAGTCGGAGGTGGCAAAGCCAGGGCTTCCTCAAAACCCCACCTTCTCACTGTTGGGGAGCAGGTTGGCTCCAAGCTGTGGGATCCTGTGCAGGGGTTATTTTGGTATCCGTGGAGGTAATTTCACACTGAGGCTAAGGCTCCGTTTTGGGTTCAGATGGACATGAAATTGAATCTCAGGGGTCCAACTTTCTAGCAATGTACTCTTGAGCAAATTTGACATTTTCCTCATCTGTAAAATAGGAACAATAAAAGTATCTTTTTTTGTGTTTTGAGTTGGAGTCTTGCTCTGTCACCCACGCTTCAGTGCAGTGACATCATCTTGGCTCACTGCAACTTCTGCCTCCCAGGTTCAAGTGATTCTCCTGCCTCAGCCTCCCAAGTAGCTGGGATTACAAGTGCCCACCACCACATCTGACTGATTTTTGTATTTTTAGTAGAGACAGAGTTTTGCCATGTTGGCCAGGCCGGTCTCAAACTCCTGGCCTCAAATGGTCTGCCCACCTCGGCCTCCCAAATTGCTGGGATTATAGGCATGAGCCACTGTGCCCGGCCAAAAGTACCTTCTGTAAAGGATTGCTGGAAGCACAGATGATATGTTATTATCGTGATATGGTATCAGCAACAGTCATCTCAGAAGCTGCAGCATCTTGGAAAATTTTCTTGTGTTCGCTTCATCTACTGTCTCAGATAGATTCACTATACATTCAAAAGTACAGATCTTCCTCCACCAGCTAACAAAGCCATCTCCTTATCCTCAAGTCTATGTTCCCAGCTCAGGACCGGCCTGGGTGATGCCTCATTCCCCATGGCTCCAGGGACCCTGATGCTGCCGCTTTGTCAGTGGCTGGCTCAGCTCAGGCAAGGCCCCTCTCCCAGCTAACCATAGCATAAGCCTGAATCGATCCCCATCTCAGGGCCATTTGGAGGATTAACTAATCCATCATGGGTGAAACCTTTGAAATGTGGCAATGTGGCTGAGGCTATTGTCAGGCAGAGCAGAAACCGAGTTTACTGGTTCCCCCATTTCCGAGACTTTCAAGCTGAGCCTTGTGGCCGGACTCACTCTCATGTGGGCGAAATCCCAGCAGGTGCAGGTTGCACTGAGCTCACCAAGCTGTCTGTCTGCCCCATCTGATGCTGGATCCTTTTGATCTATCTCTTTGTTTCTTTAAGGGACAGTAAGGGTGAGAAGATAAAGGGATCAGGATTCCAGACACTGAAGAGCTTTTGTTTGTGTTTTTAATAGAACTGAACACATTAAATTTCCCCTCTTGGCATCATCAGCCTATGGACTGCAAACATAGTGCTGAGATTAAACCTTTCCGATTTTACGTTTTGCAAATCTCGAAGGTCCCTGGAAATCTACAGGGTACATTTTTTTTTCCACCCTCTGAAATATGATCTCCATAATAATAAAACCTAACTCAGCAATTCATTGAGTTCATTACTATTGAGTACCTACTGTGTTCGCTGGTATACTAGAAGCACAGAAGTCTTCTTCTTGAGGGGAAAAAGAAACTCTTATATCTAGAAATACCAGGCTCTATGTGGCACTTTCATTTATTTGCCACATAGAGCCTGGTATTTCTAGATCTATGTGGCATAATTTCATTTAATTCTCACAACTCTAAGAAGTAGAGATTGTTCCATTTCACAGGTGAGGAAAGAGATTCTGAAAGTTCCATAACCTGTCCAAGGTCGTTTGCAGTCGCAGAGGCCAGCACCGAAGTCCAGTCCTGTCTGACTAGACCATCTGGGTCCTTCCCACTAGAATACAGTGGGGAGGAGAAAAGGACACTGATGGATTAGTCAGTCGACAGCACAGGCAGCAGATTATAAAGCTGAACTGTTTGGTTAGAGCAGCTGGGGGCTGGGGAGAGAGGGCTGGCAGGAGGACTTCCTGAAGGAGACAGCCCAGAAGCTCCTTGTAAGGACCTAAGGCTCGGGGTATGGGTGGAGGAGGAAGTGTGATGTTGACCCTGGGAGGGGAGTGAATAAGAGGAGACAGCGGCAGACAGCATGCCCTGAGGTCAGCTGGGTGGAGGATGGGAAGCCCGGCAGAGATGTCTGGACCTGATGAGGTGGCAGCAGGGAGGCCCTCACTGAGTTTATAACTCCAGGAGGGGCAGAAGCAATGGCAACATCCGTCACCAGGGGAGAGGATGACTCAAAGCCTTGGCTGGAAGGAGTGGTGGGTGTGGCTTGGAGCCTGCTGGGGCCAGGCAGGTGCTTTGGGAAGGGTCCAACCAAGGGGAGTCTGGTCTTCCTCAACCCAGGGGAGGGGCAGCAGGGGAAAGAAGGAGAGACATTAGCAAGATGGAATCTTTAGGCTTTGGTGTAGGATGCTTACAGGGAACAAGGTGCAGGGAGCTGGATTCTAGATTGCTTTTGAAGCCTTCCCCAGGTCACACCACACCGCTGTTCCCAGCCATTCCAGGTCTTCCTGTTGACTGTAGGATCAAGTCCATTCCCCCAATCTGGCCTCAATCTGTTTTTGGGCTCTTTGCCCACTACTCTCCTAAATAAGTCCTCTGCGCCCCACAAACCAGTCTCCACCCAACCTCCAGTGCTGCCCAGCCTCCTCCACCCCCACCTGGAGCAATGACATTCATGGATAGCTCTTCTAGCAGTCTCGAAAAATGAACATTTTAGTGTTCAACTTTTTGCTGTTGGTGTCCCCCTAATGCGAACATCCTGTCCTTGAGGGCCGATTCTTTTTACAATAGTTGTCCCAACGGGGGAAGTCATTTCACCTTTCTGACTTAGTTTCCTTATCTGCAAAATGGAGCCAATAGTGTCTCACAGGGTACAGTGCCTGCACACACACCCATCCACAGCTGTTCCAGGCCTTTCCTCCACTGTGGGGGGTGCCAGGGGTCCAGAGGAGAGGAGGAGGGGGCCGCAGGACGCTGGGAAAATGGGAGGACCCCAAGATCCCTGTAGGGATCCACGGTAGAGGGGGAGGACTCGTCTGTCCTCTCTATCCATTCGGACCTCCGCTTTTCTAAGAACCAGCATCGCACTATGTCACTGAGAAAGAGCGCGCACACCAGCCGCCTTTAGAAAGTCTCAAATAGATTCCTTCAGTCAATTCAGGACAGACTCCCTTGGGGCAGGTCCCGGGGCGGGAGCCGGTGCGGGTAGTGCTGTGCGGCCCTTGACTGTTTACCAGGCGCGTTTCGCTGACCGGGTCTCCTGGACCCCCTTTCGTGACTCCTCTCATCACCTCTACCGGGGAGACGAGGACCCCGAGGTTCTGGGAGGCGACGCGACCTGCCCTAAGTGACAAGGGTCCTGGGCCGCACTCCCCCGCCGGGGTCTGCGCTCCTCGGCGGAGCGGGTGGGAAGGATGAGTCCTCCGGGTGGAGAAGGAGGCGCGGGTCCCCGGTACCGCTCGCCCGGCCTTAGGAGCCCGGGAGCTCGCGTGGGGACGCGGAGTTGAGGATCTCCAGCTGCGGCCAGGGAAAGGGATACAGTCCGCCAAGCCCCTCCCGGCCGCTCGGAACCCACCCCAGGCGCGTCCCCGCGGGCGCGCGCTCCAGGCGGGGCCGATGGGCTCGGAGGCGCGCCCTCTCCCGGGTCCGCCGCGCGCGCTCCCTCCCCTCCCCTCCCTTTCCCTCCCGGGCCCGCGCGCTCCCCGGGTCCGCCGCGCGCGCGCCTCGCGCCGCTCCCCATCCCCGCCCCTCCCGCCGCCACCCCGCCCCCGGCCGGGTACCCTCGCCGGACCCGAGAGAGAGCGTCGCCGCCATCTTAGTTGCTGCCGCTGCCTCCAGCAAGGCGCTGCTCTGAGGCGGGGAGGGCGCCGCGTCCCGAGGGCGCGGCCCAGCGTCACGGCGGCGGCGGCGGCGGCGGCGGCTCCTCCTTGGATCCCCGGAGCTCGCCGCGCCGCGGAGCAGCCGGCCCCGGGCCTCTAAAGCTCCGAGAGCTCCGCTCGGCGTCCCGCTCGCCTCCCTGCCGCTCCCGCCCCGGGCTGGCGATGCTGCGCCGCCCCGCGTCCGCGCTGGCCCCGGCCGTCCGGCTGTTGCTGGCCGGGCTGCTGTGCGGCGGCGGGGTCTGGGCCGCACGAGGTAAGCCCCGAGGCCGGGCCGGGCCCCTGGGTCGGTGCGGGATTCGGGTCCCGGTGCGGGAGTAGGGTCGGATGCCGGGATTCGAGCCGGGATGCGGGGAGTCGTCAGGTCCGAGCGCAGGGAGCCGGGTCAGGGCGTGGGGTTCGGGTCGGGGGTCGGGCACGCGGAGCCGGGGCGCAGGAGACTGCGGGCGCGCGCTGCGGGCGTCCCGGGGAAGCCAGGCTCGGTCCCGGGCGGGGCACCTGGGCCTGTGCCGCCCCCACTGCAGC
This sequence comes from Piliocolobus tephrosceles, assembly GCF_002776525.5. Classification (NCBI taxonomy): domain Eukaryota; kingdom Metazoa; phylum Chordata; class Mammalia; order Primates; family Cercopithecidae; genus Piliocolobus; species Piliocolobus tephrosceles. Next base: position 212,065,815 of record NC_045434.1, read on the forward strand.
CCAAGGTGGTGGCTGCGCTGATTTGGGGGGACGTGCAGACGGGCCGAAGGGTCAGTCCGCCCTGCTCAGCGGCGCACGCAGGCTGGGGCTGCACCCCTGGGTGAGATGCTGTGTGTACGTGTGCTCAGAGGTGCATCAGGCGGGGGGTGCACGCACAGTTTTGGTGTATGCTTACATAAGAGCCCACTCCTCCGCATCCCGTTTCCAAGATCCCGATTCTCTGTTGCTGCACCGCGGACACCACGACTTCGCCCCTTTCCGCCTCCTCCCAGGGTCCTTCAGACGTTGTCTGTTTCCAGTGGAGCCGAGGCTGAAACTTCGTGCTTCCCTCCCACCTTTTCACCCAAAGGTGAAATCGCGATGAGATTTGCGACCGCGGGCTCACCCAGTGTTAGAGATCTGCGTCTCTGCTACCCCTGGTGCCTTGGTGCAGTTTTTCTGACGGTCATTTAGACCGTGGAGGGTTAGATGCCCTCTACAAAAACGAGAAATCCCTCTGGTTCTTTAGGATTGTAGGACCGAAATTATTTTATGGCTCGGTGGGAAGTAATATTTCTTGGCTAATATATTATTAGCTTTTAACCTTCATCCACTTAACCTTTTAAACCTTGCGTGTTCTCTGATATTGACTGGTCTTGCCAACGAAAAGCTTACGCATTGCAGATACAGTATTTGCTTCTGAGTGGATCTTGAAATCGTAAACATTTTCCTTGGCCTTAGAGCAAAGTAATCTAGGTGTAGTCTGTAGAATCTACTGTAGGCTTAAATCTGTTGTTCTGATTTTTTTTTTTTTTAATGAAAAGAAATTTTGGGGAGGAGGTTTGATAGAAATCCAGATGAAATGGTCATATTTGAATTTAGCAAGCTTTAAAAAAAATTCTTATTTTCCCTTCCCTGGCGTGACATAAGGAGAGAAGTGTGGTGTTCACGAAATTAAAGGGCAGAGGCGGCAAATGCATCTTTTGTTCCATGTTCCTTTCTAAACATCGAGGATGATAAACTTTGAATACTTCTTTTATTTCATTTCTGACATTCTGTTGACTGTCAGATTCAGATCTTAGTCACTAAGTATCTCATTGCTGGCCATTTGATTTTTAAAAGTAACATCAAACTAAGTTTGAAATGTTCTTTCCAGATGTGGGTTGGAGGTCTGAAACTCTAATATATCCAAGAGAAATGTCAAAGTTTTGCTTCTCTTGGGGAAAACCCACACGTTTTAAAAATATGTGCTTGGATTGGGTATTTTGGGAACAGTTTAAGTATATTTAGTTTAGTCAGTGATACCATTTCTTGTTAAAATTGGTGCTTTCTTAAATAGCACCTACATTTGTTAGTCATTATTTAATTGCCTTGGTTACTTAAACAGCATACATTTCAACTTTGAATATCTTCATTACCCGAGACCGACAGAAATGTTGTGTGAAAGATGTGTTGACTAGTTGAGTCATTTATGATTTGCTTTCTCTAAGTTTTTCTTGGTGCCGTTAGACAGTAGTTCAAGATTCTTAGTCTTCAGAATAAAGACATTTTACACATCCGTTATTTGGTCGCATTGGTTTTTTGTTCAGGTTGCAAGTTAGAAAATGTCTTGGAATTATTACACAAAATGCTAATAAAAACAATTTCATTTTGAAATATTACAAGTGAATTTCATGTGTAAATTTACAGTTTGGAGACACTCTGGGCTCATTTTAAGAGATCATTTCAACTCATATCTGAAATTTTTACTGCTGTAAGGCAGTACGACATGAACTCCTGTTCATGCTGTAGCTACCTTTAGTAATCGTTAATGTTAGATTACGTAGAGACTGCTGGACAAAATGATAAATTTTCTAATATAAATTACATCTTGATTATTAGTTTTGTAGAGACCCTCAAATTTTATTTTAATTATAGCTGTAGTTCTCAAGAAATGTTGAGTAGAGCTGGGCGCAGTGGCTCGCGCCTGTAATCCCAGCACTTTGGGAGGCCGAGGCTGGTGGATCACCTGAGGTCAGGAGTTCGAGACCAGCCTTGTCAACATGGTGACACCCCGTCTCTACTAAAAATATAAAAATTAGTTGGGTGTGCTGGTGGGTGCCTGTAATCCCAGCTACTTGGGAGGCTGAGGCAGGAGAATTGCTTGAACCCAGGAGGTGGAGGTTACAGTGAGCCAAGATTGCGCCCCTGCACTCCAGCCTGGGTGACAAAGCAAGACTCCGTCTTAAAAACAAATTAAGGGCCGGGCGCGGTGGCTCAAGCCTGTAATCCCAGCACTTTGGGAGGCCGAGACGGGCGGATCACGAGGTCAGGAGATCGAGACCATCCTGGCTAATACGGTGAAACCCCGTCTCTAATAGAAAATACAAAAAAAACTAGCCGGGCGACGAGGCGGGCGCCTGTAGTCCCAGCTACTCGGGAGGCTGAGACAGGAGAATGGCGTGAACCCGGGAGGCGGAGCTTGCAGTGAGCTGAGATCCGGCCACTGCACTCCAGCCGGGGCGACAGAGCAAGACTCCGTCTCAAAAA
>NC_045434.1:212068422-212083629 GCF_002776525.5 Piliocolobus tephrosceles
AAAAAAAAAAAAAAAAAAAAAAAACAAATTAAGTAAGCCAAAATATTAGAAGAAATATCTTTGGCGTGCCCTGGATGGTCATGTCCGTCGGCTACCTGCCTTCTTCATGGAGATCAGGAAATAGAACAGTGAAGCAGAGAAAATGGAAAGCTTATATGAATATTTAAAAAACGCAACCGTGTAATGCATTTCGAAGCCACATAATAAATAAAAATCACTGTTATTTTTCCATTTGCACAAAGACTTAGTGAGGCCTCTTCTCACCATCCTATTTGAAATCATTTCTCTTCCTGAACCCCTAAATCCTGTTTCCCTGCAACACTTTTTCTTTTTTCCATAGCACTTAGCCCATTCTAACATGCCTTGTTGCTTACTTATTGAGTTGTTTACCGTCTGTTTCCCCTCTGTAGAACATATGCCCCAAGATGGAAGGGTGTCTGCTTTGCATATGTTTCCCATCAGCAGCACACCAGAGGCATGCCAGTATTGTGTGATTGAATGAATGAATGGGTGGATGGATAACAGCATTTCAGTTTAGACAGCGTAGTAGCTTTGCATCCTAATTTTCACTTCACAGATAAATGCTATATACTGAAAAAAATTACATAGTGTTAAGTAAACTTACATTCTTTTTTTTTTTTTTTTTTGGAAACAGAGTCTCATTCTGTCACCCAGGCTGGAGTGCAGTGGGGAGATCTTGGCTCACTGCAACCTCTGCCTCCGGGGTTCAAGAGATTCTCCTGCCTCAGCCTCCCCAGTAGCTGGGACTACAGGCATATGCCATCTCACTGGGCTCATTTTTGTATTTTTGGTAGAGACAAGGTTTCACCATGTTGGCCAGGCTGGTCTGAACTCCTGACCTGAAGTGAGCCACCTGCCTCTGCCTCCCACAGTGCTGAGATTACAGATGTGAGCCACTGCACCCGACCCAAACTTACTTTCTGCAGTGTGGTTGTGGGAATTCATTAGTGGGTAAATTTTCAAGGATCATGGGGCCAGCCTCAGTGGCTCATACCTGTAATTCTAGCACTTTGGGAGGACTAGGCAGGCAGATTGCTTGAGTGCAGGAGTTTGAGACTAGCCTGGACAACATGGTGAAACCTTGTCACTACAAAAATACCAAAAAAAAAAAAAAAAAAAGTTCAAGGATCCATTGTTGGTTACAGTATTGGGGATATTAGATCATGAAACTCTGTCTCAGCCTTCGAAGGCTGTAGCTCTGTGGCTACACCTGTCAGTCCCTTTAAAAAGTACTGTAATTTTCAGCTTTTTTGGAAAGATGGTTTCTTAATTTGTTACCTCATTTTTCATAAGTAATGATGTGAAAAAAGTCATTCGAATATAGACCTTGGTATTACCCATAGTATAACATTGTTAATGCTGAATGAAAAGTAAATAACATTTATTTCTCAAAGGAGACCTATAACTGCTGAAGAAATAATAAAATACGCCGGGCGCAGTGGCTCAAGCCTGTAATCCCAGCACTTTGGGAGGCCGAGATGGGTGGATCACGAGGTCAGGAGATCGAGACCATCCTGACTAACACGGTGAAACCCCGTCTCTACTAAAAAATACAAAAAACTAGCCGGGCGACGTGGCGGACGCCTGTAGTCCCAGCTACTCGGGAGGCTGAGGCAGGAGAATGGTGTAAACCCGGGAGGCGGAGCTTGCAGTGAGCTGAGATCCGGCCACTGCACTCCAGCCTGGGCAGCAGAGCGAGACTCTGTCTCAAAAAAAAAAAAAAAAAAAAAGAAATAATAAAATACGAACAGTTTTGAATATATTTCAATTTTAGAGCATTAACTCCGTTAACTGGAAACTTCAGTTAGCTGGAATTCATCCTTTGGCTGGATATTTCTTTTGGGAGAAAAAGCGTAAAGCCAAGCAGTTTTATAGGAATTATTTTTCAAAAGGAAGGTTTAGGAGGTCATACCATACATTATATGTGCCAGTATTTGATATTTAAGCCAAAAACAGCAACTAATATTTCAGTTTTAGTTATGAAGAATATGACCAATAAATGAAATTTTTGTGGGATATAAAATATAATTATTACACTGAAACTAGAAAATGCTATAATTTCATAGAACTAGCTGCAGGACTTAATGAAGCTTATTAAACCAAGTCTAAGTGTTTAAAATGAGGAATCTGAGATATGTTAAAATTTTAGAACTAAGGAAAAAAAGTGCTGAGTTATTTTTATTATTGCTTTCTGAGACAGGAAAATACGTTTTTTAATTTTTTTTTTGGATAGAGTTTTCATTTATAAGAGTTGAAACAAAATGGAGATCTGATTATCCTAAAAAACCATCAAGAGTCTGTTTCCTATGTATTCTGGTTGAGGGCTTAGATTATTAAAACTTGTTTTTTCAGTGGATCTTAATTTAGTATGAAGAGTTGCTTGAAGGGGCCGGGCGCGGTGGCTCATGCCTGGAATCCCAGCACTCTGGGAGCCGAGGTGGGCGGATCACGAGGTCAGGAGATGCAGACCATCCTAACACAGTGAAGCCCCATCTCTACTAAAAAAAAATACAAAAGATTAGCCGGGCGTGATGATGGGCGCCCAGCTACTCCGGAGGCTGAGGCGGGAGAATGATGTGAACCTGGTAGGCGGAGCTTGCAGTTAGCCGAGATTGTGCTACTGCGCTCCAGCCTGGGTGACTGAGCGAGACTGTCTCAAAAAAAAAACAAAAAAGAGGCGGGGCGCGGTGGCTCAAGCCTGTAATCCCAGCACTTTGGGAGGCCGAGACGGGCGGATCACGAGGTCAGGAGATCGAGACCATCCTGGCTAACACGGTGAAACCCCGTCTCTACTAAAAATACAAAAACTAGCCGGGCGAGGTGGTGGGCGCCTGTAGTCCCAGCTACTCGGGAGGCTGAGGCAGGAGAATGGCGTAAACCCAGGAGGCGGAGCTTGCAGTGAGCTGAGATCCAGCCACTGCACTCCAGTCCGGGCGACAGAGCGAGACTCCGCCTCAAAAAACAAAACAAAACAAAAAAGAGTTGCTTGAAGAAATGTGTCTTTGTAAGTGAAATTTAAAATGTTGATTTGCTACAAAATAAGGATTTTAGTAGTGTTTCAGGACTACAGATTCATGATTGGTGGAAATGATTTACACAATGTTATGTTTTTGCATTAAGAAACAACCAAGGCCTGGCACAGTGGCTCATGCCTGGAATCCCAGCACTTTGGGAGGCTGAGGCGGGTGGATCATGAGGTCAAGAGATGGAGACCATTCTGGCCAACATGATTAAACCCCGTCTCTACTAAAAATACAAAAATTAGCCGGGTGTGGTGGCGTGCACCTGTAGTCCCAGCTACTCGGGAGGCTGAAGCAAGAGAATCGCTTCAACTTGGGAAGCGGAGGTTGCAGAGAGCCGAGATTGCAGCACTGCACTCCTGCCTGGCGACAGAGTGAGACTCAGTCTCAAAAAATAAACAAACAAACAAACAAAAAACAACCAACCAAATGGCCAGGCATGGTAGCTCACACCTGTAATCCCAGTGCTTTGGGAGGCTGAGATGGGTGGATTGCTTGAGTCTGGGAGTTCAAGACCAGCCTGTGCAACATGATGAAACCCCATCTCTACTAAAAATACAAAAATAATTAGCTGGGCATGGTCGCATATGCCTGTAGTCCCAGCTACTCAGGAGTCTGAGGCTGGAGAACTGATTGAACCTGGCAGGTTGAGGCTGCAGTGAGCCAAGGTCACACCACTTGCATTCCAGCCTGGGTGACAGAGCAAGACTCTATCTCTAAAAAAAAAAAAAAAAAAAAAAAAAAAAAAGTCCAAACTAGCAAGCCCTCAAAAGTGATGTTTTGAGGCTATGCAAAGGCCATATATAGGCCTCAAATGGTGACAGCGTCCCCACTGTGTCAGCCTAACATACAATACCCATCTTTTCCCTAAGAGCCGCCACCACCTGGGAACTAGAATGCTGATTGTCTGATTTGATAGGTTCTTTCTCTCCTATGTTTTAGGTGTATTTTTGCTTATTTTTTGATTTAGTTTTAGAATATTATTATTAGATTAAAAGTTTTCACGAGATCTGTTACTAAAGTTTTCATTTTTAAAGGTTCTTGGCAGAGATTCACGTACTTCAAAGTAACAGAGTTTAAATCAGCTTAAATACCTATAAAACATCTGAAAGTTGGCTGGGTGCGGTGGCTCACATATGTAATCCCAGCACTTTGGGAGGTCAAGGTGGGCGGATCACCTGAGGTCGGGAGTTAGGGACCAGCCTGACCAACATGGAGAAACCCCATCTCTACTAAAAAATATAAAATTAGCCGGGTGTGGTGGTGCATGCCTGTAATCCCAGCTACTCAGGAGGCTGAGGCAGGAGAATCGCTTGAACCCGGGAGGTGGAGGTTGCGGTGAGCCAAGATCGCGCCATTGCACTCCAGCCTGGGCAATGAGAGCAAAACTCCGTCTCAGAAAACAAAAAAATCTGAAAGTTAACTTCCTTCCCATTCTGGAACCCCAATAAGAAGTATGTGGTAGCATATCAGAAGAAGAGTCATGTTTTTGCTTTTTTACTTTTTTGATCAGACATGAATAATCATCTTAAAAAGAATTAATAGAAATGGTGTCTCACTGTGTTGCTCAGGCTGGTCTCGAACTCCTGAGCTCAATCAGTCCTCCTACCTCATCCTCCCAAAGAGCTGAGATTATAGACATGAGCTACCACACCCGGCCGAAGAATCATCTTTCAGCCGTCTGTTTCGTTCTGTCTGATTCTCCCGTGACAAGAACTTCTGTTGAGTCTGCCACTTTTCAAGCCTACCTTGATCTGTACTTTCTCTGAGTCATTGTGTAGGACAAAGGAGGACCACCGGCTGGGCGTGGTGGCTCACGCCTGTAATCCCAGCACTTTGGGAAGCTGAGGTGGGTGGATCACCTGAGGTCGGGAGTTCGACACCAGCCTGACCAACATGGAGAAACCCCGCCTCTACTAAAAATACACAGTTAGCCGGACATGGTGGCACATGCCTGTAATCCGAGCTACTTGGGAGGCTGAGGCAGGAGAATTGCTTGAACCCAGGAGGCAGAGGTTGCGGTGAACCGAGATTGCACCATTGCACTCCAGCCTGGGCAACAAGAGCAAAACTCCATCTCAAAAAAAAAGGAAGACCACCTTTGTCATGCCGCTGCACTCTAGCCTGGGTGACAGAGCCAGACTTTGTCTCAAAATAAAACAAAACAAAACAAAACAAACAAGAAAACCCACCTTTTTCTGCATCCACTCCTTTTTTTTTTGTTTTTTTTTTTTTGAGGCGGAGTGTTGCTCTGTCGCCCGGACTGGAGTGCAGTGGCCGGATCTCAGCTCACTGCAAGCTCCGCCTCCCGGGTTTATGCCATTCTCCTGCCTCAGCCTCCCAAGTAGCTGAGACTACAGGCGCCCGCCACCTCGCCCAGCTAGTTTTTGTATTTTTTTTAGTAGAGACAGGGTTTCACCGTGTTAGCCAGGATGGTCTCGATCTCCTGACCTCGTGATCCGCCCGTCTCGGCCTCCCAAAGTGCTGGGATTACAGGCTTGAGCCACCGCGCCCGGCCCACTCCTTTTTTTTTTTAAAGTAGCTTTATTGAGATATAATTCACATACCATAAAATTCAACCTTTTAAGGCATACAATTCAGTGATTTTAGTATATTCACAAAGTTGTGCAGCCGTCACCACTATCTAATTTCAGAACACTTTCATCACCCCCAAAAGAAACCTCATATCTGTTAGTGCTCATTCTCCATCTCCCTCCTCCTCCATCCCTTGGCAATCCCAGTCTACTTTCTGTCTATGGATTTGCTTATTTTGGACATTTCATATCAAGGGAATCGTAATATGTGGCCTTTTGTGTCTAGCTGCTTTTGCTTAGTATGATGTCCTCAAGGTTCATCCATGTTGTAGCATGTATCAGGACTTCGTTTCTTTTCACAGGTAAATAATGTATCCTTGTAGGGATATAACACATTCTGTTTATCCGTTTATTCATTGATGGACATTTGGGTTATTTCCACTTTGTATTTGGAAAATACTACTATGAACATTTTTGTACAGGAATTTGTGTGGACGAATGTTTTCATTTCTCTTGGATATATACCCAAGTGGAATTGTTGGGTCTTAGGGTAAGTCTTAGATTTAACTTTTTAAATTAAAAAAAGTTTTTTTTTTTTGAGATGGAGTCTCACTCTGTTGCCCAGGCTGGAGTGCAGTGATGTGATCTTTACTCACTGCAGCCTCCGTCTCCCGGGTTCAAGAAATTCTCCTGCCTCAGCCTCCTGAGTAGCTGGGATTACAGGCGCCTGCCACCACGCCTGTCTAATTTTTGTAATTTTAGTAGAGACGAGGTTTCACCATGTTGGCCAGGCTGGTCTCCAACTCCTGACCTCAAGTGATCCACCTGCCTTGGCCTCCCAAAGTGCTGGGATTACAGGCGTGAGCACTATGCCCGGCCTGTGTTTAACATTTTGAGGAACTACTGGCTGGTTGTACAAAGTGGCTGCACCATCCTGTATCCACTTGACCTCCGTAATCGCTCACAGGAGCATTTTTCTAATCAAATACACATTTCACAGTTTTCTAGTTTGTTAGAATTTTAAGTTGAATTTTTTCCTGGTCTAGGTGCAAACTGGCATTTCATCTAACCAATTCCTTCCTTTGCCATTGTCTCTCATATAATTTTTACCCCAGACTTTAGACTTTGAGTTGAAAGGAACTTTGAAAGTTCTTTCCTCTATACTTTAAATATCCGTCCCTGTAAAACAGACGTTTCCTCATATGTCCCTGTGTGTTGATCATTCAGCCTCTGTTTCAACTCTATTGCTATGGGGCTCTTGCTAGCTCACAGAGCAACCCTTTTCTTAAAAACATTGAGCCTTTGGTTAGGTTTCCTTAGGACTGAATTTTAGCATGCCTTCGTATTTTTGCAGGCATCCAGGCCTACAGTTCATTGTTTTTACCACCTCACACGTTAAGAGAGGCCGAGAGCATTGAGGCCTAGGCCTTGATTTCTGTGGATTTCTCAGGAATGAGCCTAGCACAGGGCTGCACGTGCAGTGTTTGGGGGCCACCCACCCAGTCACACACAGTCAGTATCCCGCTTCGAGGAGCAGGGCTTCACCTGTAATGAATGAAAGGGACTGGAAAAAACATGACAGTTCTCAAACTGCAACTACTTTAGAAAGTGACATTTCTTTTCTTTTTCTTTTTCTTTTATTTTTTGAGACGGGATCTTGTTCTGTTGCCCAGGTTGGAGTGTGGTGGCACAATCACAGCTCACTGCAGCCTTGACCTCCCCGGGCTCAAGCCATTCTCCCACCTCAGCCTCCCAAGTAGCTGGGACCACAGGTGCACACCACCACACCTGGCTAATTTAAAAATTTTTTAGAGACAGGGTCTTGCTATGTTGCCCAGGCTGGTCTCGAACTCATGGGCTCAAGCAATCTGCCCTATATGGCCCTTCAAAGTGCTGGGATTACAGGCGTGAGCCCCCATGTCCAGCCGACATTTCATTCATTCATTACATTTTTGTTATGCTAGTTGGCTAAAAATGTGCTTTGTTTAAAAGTAAATTATTTTTTCTAGTCCTTTGATTTTATTTAATTAACTATTCCTCGTTTACCCAATCTTCAAACATAGAAAACACTTAGAAATACATCTTTGTATTCAAAGGGAATTTTAAAACTCAGTAAAAATGGATATCATCTTTGTTTACATACTTGAAGTATAGCAAAGACATTTTTATTCAGGCTGGAGTTCTGTGGCACGATCTCGGCTCACTGCAACCTCCGCCCTCCCAGGTTCAAGCAGTCCTCCCACTTCAGCCCCCTGAGTAGCTGGAACTACAGGCACACTCTACCATGCTTGGCTAATTTATTTATTTATTTATTTATTTATTTATTATTATTATTATTATTTTTTTTTTTTAATTTTTTTGAGACGGAGTCTCGCTCTGTCTCCCGGGCTGGAGTGCAGTGGCCGGATCTCAGCTCACTGCAAGCTCCGCCTCCCGGGTTTACGCCATTCTCCTGCCTCAGCCTCCCGAGTAGCTGGGACTACAGGCGCCCGCCACCTCGCCCGGCTAGTGTTTTTGTATTTTTTAGTAGAGACGGGGTTTCACCATGTTAGCCAGGATGGTCTCGATCTCCTGACCTCGTGATCCGCCCGTCTCAGCCTCCCAAAGTGCTGGGATTACAGGCTTGAGCCACCGCGCCCGGCCTGTTATTATCATTATTATTATTATTATTTTGTAGAGATGGGGTTTTACCATATTGCCCAGATTGGTCTCAAACTCCTGGACTCAAGCAGTCTGCCTGCCTCCGCCTCCCAGAGTGCTAGGATTATAGGCATGAGCCACCATGCTCAGCCTAAAATTTTTCTTATATAGTCCTTTTGAGGACTACTTCAGAACAGTTGAATGTTATAAATTTAAATTGAAGAAATGTAAAACTTTAGAATGATTTGTATGAGGTTGTCTATTAAGTGGCTTTTAAAGAATTTAATAAATTCCATCTGAAATGCAGAATCTAGTCACACTAATTTTTTTTTGCATATTTCAGATGTAGTTAATGATGAAGATTGATAGAACTAGCTACATAATCCAAGGGGCCAATTCAAAATAAAGTGTGGGGCCCCTTGTTCAAAAATTATTAAAACTTTTTCTTTTTTTTTGAGACAGAGTCTCGCTGTGTTGCCCAGGCTGGAGTGCAGTGGTGCGATCTCAGCTCACTATAACCTTGTCCTCCTGGGTTTAAGCAATTCTGGTGCCTCAGCCTCCCGAGTAGCTGAGATTACAGACATGCACCAGCAAGCCTGGCTCATTTTTTGTACTTTTAGTAGAGACAGGGTTTCACCATGTTGCCCAAGACGATCTCGAACTCCTGAGCTCAGGCACTCCACCTGCCTCAGCCTCCCAAAGTGTTAGGATTACAGGCGTGAGCCACTGCATCTGGCCCAAAAATTATAACAAATTTCAAGATGACAACAGGTTTTTCTTTTTGTTTTTTAGACAGAATCTCACCCTATCACGGAGGCTGGAGTGCAGTGGTGCCTTCTTGGCTTACTGCAACCTCCACCTCCTGGGTTCAAGCAATTCTCATGCCTCAGCCTCTTGAGTAACTGGGATTACTAGGCACCTACTACCATGCCTGGCTAATTTTTGTATTTTTAGTAGAGAGGGGGTTTCACCATGTTGGCCAGGATGGTCCTGAATTCCTGACCTCAAGTGATCCTCCCGCCTCAGCCTCCCTGAGTACTGGGATTACAGGCTGAGCTACCTCACCTGGTTGGCAATAGGTTTTTTTTTTTTTTTTTTTTTTTTGAGGTGGAGGTTCACTCTTGTTGCCTAGGCTACAATGCAATGGCATGATCTTGGCTCACCGCAACCTCCAGCTCCCAGGTTCAAGTGATTCTCCTGCCTCAGCCTCCCAAGTAGCTGGAATTACAGGCATGCATCACCACTGGTCTGGCTAATATAGTATTTTTAGTAGAGATGGGGTTTCTCCATGTTTGTCAGGCTGGTCTTGAACTCCCGACCTCAGGTGATCCGCTAGCCTCGGCCTCCCAAAGTGCTGGGATTACAGGCATGAGCCCACTGCGCCTGGCCGGCAGTAGGTTTTTAAACCAACCTAGGGGCCCTTCTATGCCTGGCTCCTGGCACATGGAGGGAACTGGTCCTGAGTATTGATAAACTTAGATGACAGAGTATTAATAGTCGAATCGTGGGCCCAGGGCCTGAGATTTTCACCAGAGCTGCTTGTCCTCTGTGTCCCTGCTCAGCTGCACCTCTGGTTGACGCTCCTCCCTCCCCTTGGGAGAAGACGCCTGCCTTTCATTCTCTGTGGCCTCAGGGTGCAGGCTTCCCGGTCATCTTTCCATCCCCAGCACCCAGCAAAGGACCGGCTGTACTCCATTCTCAGGAGACAGTGAGAACCAGTGGTAGCCAGAGGTTCATGGAAGACCAGGGTCGCTTATGATTTGTGGGATTAAAGCCCTTGTGTTAAGCAGATTATGTTTACTTTTTTTTTTGAGACTGAGTCTTTCTCTGTCACCCAGTCTGGAGTGCAGTAGTGGGATCTCAGCTTACTGCAGCCTCTGCCTCCCAGGTTCAAGCGATTCACCTGCCACAGCCTCCTGAGTAGCTGGGATTACATGCACGCACCACCATGCCCAGCTAATTTTTTGTATTTTTAGTAGAGATGGGGTTTAACCATGTTAGCTAGATGATCTCGATCTCCTGACCTCGTGACCCATCCACCTTGGCCTCCCAAAGTGCTGGGATTACAGGCATGAGCCACCGCGTTGGCTTATGTTTACTTTTGTTTTTATTTTATTTATTTATTTATTTTGAGACAGAGTCTCGCTCTGTTGCCCCGGCTGGAGTGCATTGGTGCAGTCTCGGCTCACTGCAAGCTCCACCTCCCAGGTTCACGCCATTCTCCTGCCTCAGCCTCCCGAGTAGCTGGGACTACAGGCACCTGCCACCATGCCTGGCTAATTTTTTGTGTTTTTAGTAGAGACGGGGTTTCACCGTGTTAGCCAGGATGGTCTCCTGACCTCGTGATCCACCTGTCTTGGCCTCCCAAAGTGCTGGGGTTACAGGTGTGAGCTACCGTGCCCGGCCCTATGTTTACTTTTAAAATGCTTTGACTAACTCATGCTAGTTTCTTATTACCTGTGGAATTAGTAACAAGGATAACAAATAATTAAAATTCTTGGATAATCCCTAATCTTTTTTTTTTTCTTGCCATGCATTTCAAGCATTTATCAGACTAGTAAGCAAATAGTAAAATAAACTGACTTGGATTTCATTTTCTCCTTAGGCTCCCTCACTCTGGGCTAAAATTATTAAAGGAACAGTGGGGGTGGGGAGTGACAGGTGGGGTACAGTCGTTTTGAGTTTTCTTTTTTTTTTTTTTTTTTTTTTTTTGAGACGGAGTCTTGCTCTGTCGCCCAGGCTGGAGTGCAGTGGCTGGATCTCAGCTCACTGCAACCTCCGCCTCCCGGGTTCACGCCATTCTCCTGCCTCAGCCTCCCGAGTAGCTGGGACCACAGGCGCCGGCCACCTCGCCCGGCTAATTTTTTTGTATTTTTAGTAGAGACGGGGTTTCACCGTGTTAGTCAGGATGGTCTCGATCTCCTGACCTCGTGATCCGCCCGTCTCGGCCTCCCAAAGTGCTGGGATTACAGGCTTGAGCCACCGCGCCCGGCCTGTCGTTTTGAGTTTTCGAGCCCCTCAGTTACTAGTGCCTTGTGACTAGTCGGTAGGGGACCTTGATAATCCTGACTGATTATAAAGCCCTAAATTGGCAAGGTCAGAACTTGCTTCTGAGCTGTCTGTAAATATCCACTGATAGCAGCTCATGATTCCTGTAGAAAACGTTTTCATTTGGCAAGGGTTTAAAAAGTCCATGCCCCCATCCTGGCTAACACGGTGAAACCCCATCTCTAATAAAAAATACAAAAAACTAGCCGGGCGAGGTGGCGGGCGCCTGTGGTCCCAACTATTCAGGAGGCTGAGGCAGGAGAATGGCGTAAACCCGGGAGGCGGAGCTTGCAGTGAGCTGAGATCCGGCCACTGCACTCCAGCCTGGGCGACAGAGCGAGACTCCGTCTCAAAAACAAAACAAAACAAAAAAAGTCCATGCCCAAGTGTATGAGAGCCGCCTCTTGTTCAGCTAGGAAGCAGCGAATACATGTCTTCTAAACATTCAGAGCCTTGAATGGAGAATAAACACTGGCTTAAATACTTTTTTATATGAAATCTGACATGTTAAAGCCTCTTCTAAATTGGAGCACGTACCACTGGTATAGTTTCATAACATAGCCTTTTCCCTCCCTTCTGGTGACTTTAATAACAACTATGACAGTAATGTTTGTTTGAATGAAATAATGTTTTAGAGAGGTCATTAATGCCACTGGTTAATACATATTTGCAGATTCAATTGGTAAAGTTTGTTAACCTTGTCTTTTTCTAGACTTTTTCTGAGTGTTCTTAGAAGGTTTGGGCTTTTTACCGCTACTTAAAGCAATGCATATGGCAGTGGGTCTGAGCAGATTGTGTTGACTGAATCTTTTTTGTTGCATGTAAAGTATGTCATACATTGCTGTGAGGGTCCCAAGAGCAACAGAATTGATCAGAGAACAGAGAGGAAAGAGGATCCAGAGGTGTGTGGAATGAGGCATTCTAGATAGATGTGGTCACAACAATTTATATTTTATATTTATTTATTTATTTATTTTTATTTATTTATTTTTTTGAGACGGAGTCTTGCTCTGTCGCCCAGGCTGGAGTGCAGTGGCCGGATCTCAGCTCACTGCAAGCTCCGCCTCCCAGGTTTACGCCATTCTCCTGCCTCAGCCTCCCGAGTAGCTGGGACTACAGACGCCCGCCACCTCGCCTGGCTAGCTTTTTGTATTTTTTAGTAGAGACGGGGTTTCACCGTGTTAGCCAGGATGGTCTCGATCTCCTGACCTCGTGATCCACCCGTCTCGGCCTCCCAAAGTGCTGGGATTACAGGCTTGGGCCACCGCGCCCGGCCTATTTATTTTTTTTTAATTAAATTAATTAATTAATTAATTTTGAGATGGGGTCTCACTCTGTCGCCCAGGCTGGAGTGCAGTGGCGCAATCTCGGCTCACTGCAATCTCCGCCTCCCAGGTTCAAGAGACTCTCCTGCTTCAGCCTCCTGAGTAGCTGGGATTATAGGTGTATACCGCCACTCCTTGCTGATTTTTGTATTTGTAGTAGAGTTGGGGTTTCACCATGTTGGCCAGCCTAGTCTCCAACTCGTGACTTCAGGTGATCTATCTGCCTTGGCCTCCCTAAGTGCTGAGATTACAGGCGTGAGCCACTGTGCCCAGCCTTTACTTATTTACTTATTTATTTTTGAGATAGAGTATCATTCTGTTGCTCAGCCTGGAGTGCAGTGGCACGATCTTGGCTCACTGCAACCTCTGCCTCCCGGGTTCAAGCAATTCTCCTGTCTCAGCCTCCCGAGTAGCTGGAATTATAGGCATACACTCCCACACCTGACTGATTTTTAGTAGAGATGGGGTTTCACCATGTTGGCCAGCCTGGTCTCGAACTCCTGACCTTAGATGATCCACCTGCCTCAGCCTCCCAAAGTACTGGGATTACAGGCGCGAGCCACTGTACCCAACCTGCCTGCCCTCCCTCCTTCTTTCCTTCCTTCCTTCCTTACTCAGTCTCACTCTGTTGGCCAGGCTGGAGTGCAATGGCGTGATCTCGGCTCACTGCAGCCTCTGCCTCCCAGGTTCAAGCTGTTCTCCTGCCTCAGCCTCCCGAGTAGCTGGGATCACAGGCACGCACCATCATGCCTGGCTAATTTTTGTATTTTTGTAGTTTTTTTGAGACGAAGTTTTGCTCTTTCCCTCAGGCTGGAGTGCAGTGGTGTGATCTCAGTTCACTGCAACCTCCGTCCCCCAGGTTCCAACAGTTCTCCTGTCTCACCCTCCTGAGTAGCTGGGATTACAGGCGCCCGCCACCATGCCCGGCTGATTTTTGTATTTTTAGTAGAGATGGGGTTTCGCCATGTTGGCCAGGTTGGTCTTGAACTCCTGACCTCATAATCCATCTGCCCAGACCTCCGAAAATGCTAGGATTACAGGCGTGAGCCACTGCTTGTATTTTTAGTAGTGACGGGGTTTTACCGTGTTGACCAGGCTGGTCTCAAACTCCTGACCTCAAGTGATCCAGCCTCCTTGACCTCCCAAAGCGCTGAAATTACAGGCATGAGCGACCCTGCCCCACCCAGTTTAGATGTTAGAGAAGTGAATGCAAGCATGAGAACCGAGGAGAGGCAGGTGGGTTGGTGATTAAGAGGCTGTTCATGTTATCTTCAGGAATGCGTGGTGCAGAGTGGTTTGCACAGGAGCCTGACTGCAGAGATCAAAGGACTGAATTATTCAGGGCTGGGTGCTGACCCAGGAAGAGGACAGACCATCAGGCGAGTAAGGAAGATCCGGGTCTGCGTGGGCGCTTCAGAGTGGCTCCTGGAGGCTGAGCGGTGTGTGTCTGATGGGCTGTCACGCACATCCTGTGTCTTCTCAGGGAGGACTCTCTGGGAGGCGTCTGGGGCCAGCGGACAGTGACAGCATAAGGCCGGAGGTCTAAGTCTTGGCAGAGAATCAGGGCAGAGCCTGGAGGGCCATTGTTTCCCCTCAGCTTGGGCTGTGGGTGTTTTCTGGGTGTGAAGTTTTCACTGTGGTGGACAGAGTGAAGCCAGGGACAAAGGGAGAACAAACATAGGCCCCTCGGGCCAGATCTGGTTGTTGCTTAGGCCTGAGGGAGAAGGGAAAAGGGTTTCCTGAAGTTTCTATTATATCTGGAAACTCACAGTGGCGCAGGAAACCAGATGAGGATTTGGGGCAGCAGCCTTGGCTCAGGGTAGAGCAGTCCTGGCTGTACTGTCTTATCGTTTGGAAACCCAAGTACAGACGGGTAAGCTGGGGCAGAGAGCAGTGATGGAACCCTGGCATCTGAGCAGCCCACAGCAGTGGCGAACCAGTGTGAGTCCATGCCTAGTTCTGGTCAGATTGAGGCCTTTTTCCTGAGAGCTCAGCACTTGTTACTCCTCCACTCAGTCTATCCCCAGGCCTGGTTAAACTGAACTCGCCCCTTGCTGAAATTCCTGACCACCTCCGCTCATGGGATCTTCTAGCAATCATTGGCAAACTGCCTTAACCTAGCTTTGTCTTGATACATTGTTTCCTGGTACCTAAGCCCTTTCTGATTTGAAAAGATAACTCATGTTGATCTGTTTGGAGTTCAAGTGGGAACCCAAATTGTATCTTCCCCATGGAAACTTGTTATAAACAATGCTTATAAAGCTCCAAAAGTGACTGTCAGAAACATACTTAACCCATAACAAGTGCAAATTGGGCAAATTGGCAGTAGAATCCAGCGCGTGCATGCACGTGCGTACACGCTCACCCACCGTTACAGTACAGTGCAGCTGAGCCTTGAACAACCGGGCTTTGAACTGCAGGGGTCCACTTGTGAGTGGATTGTTTTCAACCAAACGTGAATGGAAAATACAGTATTTGCGGGCTGTGAAACCCGCATATGGGAAGTGCTGGCTCTTTGAATACTTGGGTTCTGTAGGACCGACAACTTGAGTATATGTGGGTTCGGGTATAAACTGGGGTCCTGGTGGATTCGGGTATAGACTCTGGGGTCCTGGTGGA
>NC_045434.1:212083639-212097936 GCF_002776525.5 Piliocolobus tephrosceles
GGTGGATTCGGGTATAGACTCTGGGGTCCTGGTGGATTCGGGTATAGCCTCTGGGGTCCTGGTGGGTTCGGGTATAGACTGGGGTCCTGGTGGATTTGGGTATAGACTCTGGGGTCCTGGTGGGTTCGGGTATAGACTGGGGTCTTGGTGGACTTGGGTTAGACTGGGGTCTTGGTGGACTCGGGTATAGACTGGGGTCCTGGTGGATTCGGGTATAGACTGGGGTCCTGGAACCACTACCCTGGTGGGTACAGAGGAGCCGCTGTCATTCTGTAAACCAGCGGTGAGGCGCTGGTTCAGATGGAGTGATGGGAGGCACTGGAGTGGCAGCGCCGCAGCATTCTGTGGGGGCGGCAGCCACAATCAGTGGCCCCGTGACTCCCACCTTGGATGAAGGGGCTAGGGGACTGAGGTACCAGAGAAGGGCTGTGAAGGAGGCAGAAGCCTAGTTCCTGGAGTCCTAGGTGACTGAGCCGGTGAGAAGAAAAGGAGCGAGAAAGTAGCCTGCCACTGGGATCTGCAGAAGGACGTCAGGAAGCCCAGGGAGGAGGGGCCCCCATGCCCAGGCAGAGGCACTGCCTCTAAGGGCAGGAAGGTGTTGAGGTGGAGGAGAGGCAGGAGAGCTGCAGGCCGGGGCGGGGGGCCCTCTGCAAGCAGCCGCCTCTGCAGGCACTGCCTCCACACGGTGGCCACGCCTTTCAGGGGATGCTGTACACTGCGTAGAGGAATGACTTACGGCCAGACACACTTAGTGTTTTTCATCAAAGAATTTAACTGAAGTGTTGCTATTTAAAATCGTTACTTGAATTTACCAAGTTCCTAAATCTATATGAAGTAAATTTACTCCTTTGTATAGAGGCATTTTACTAAAGTCAGTGTAAAAAATGTATTTGATATAACTCCCAGATATTCCAGTGGGGTGTATCATGTATCATTTAATATTATCTCTGCTAGAAGTTGTCCTTTGTAAATAATGGTGACATAGTCCACGTAGTGACTTCTAATGTAAGAATGTAGTGATCAATTGCAGGCTTCCCCTTGAAACTCATCTAGGGGCCGGGTGCGATGGCTCAAGCCTGTAATCCCAGCACTTTGGGAGGCCGAGATGGGCGGATCACGAGGTCAGGAGATCGAGACCATCCTGGCTAACACGGTGAAACCCCGTCTCTCCTAAAAAAACTACAAAAAACTAGCTGGGCGAGGTGGCGGTGCCTGTAGTCCCAGCTACTTGGGAGGCTGAGGCAGGAGAATGGCGTGAACCCGGGGGCGGAGCTTGCAGTGAGCTGAGATCTGGCCACAGCACTCCAGCCTGGGTGACAGAGCGAGACTCCGTCTCAAAAAAAAAAAAAAAAAAAAAACGAAAAAAGAAACTCATCTATGATGAGAGATGGGTCTGCCTAGGTGTGTGACATAGACAGGTGTGGTTAGGTCAGTGGGGTCTTGGTCATGTAAGCTTGGGAAGCGCTGTTAAAGTTAAACAGGTTTCGTTACTGCAGGGCTTCTCACAGTCTTGAATGTACTTGGAGGAATCGCTGAGCGGGGGGTAAAACCAACTCACTTGATCTGGGACTCTTTCTGTGACACCTGTGGCACCAGTGTCCCAGGGAACACACTTTAGGCAGTGCTGCTCCAGGCCCGCCCCCCGCCCTTACTGTAGAACGAGAAAACACAGTCCAAAACAGAATGAAAGTAAGGTAAAATGACTTAAAATACTGCCTCTCTGATATCATTAGCATCAACATTTTGTGTCTATTTTTATAGATTTCTTTCTTTGTAAAAATGTATCTACATAAAGTTTTTTTTTTTTTTTTTTAAGTCTCGCTTTGTCACCCAGGCTGGAGTGCAGTGGCCGGATATCAGCTCACTGCAAGTTCTGCCTCCTGGGTTTAAGCCATTCTCCTGCCTCAGCCTCCCGAGTAGTTGGGACTATAGACGCCTGCCACCTCACTCGGCTAGTTTTTTTCTATTTTTTAGTAGAGACGAGGTTTCACCGTGTTAGCCAGGATGGTCTCGATCTCCTGACCTCGTGATCCGCCCGTCTCGGCCTCCCAAAGTGCTGGGATTACAGACTTGAGCCACCGCACCCGGCCTATCTACATAAAGTTTTAAACAAAATGCAATCATATTCTACAGGGTATTTTGTAGCGTTCTCTTAAAGTCATGCATTCAGTAGACATTTGCACCAGGTATGGTGTGTAGTAGAATTGAACCCAACCTAACCCTTTAGGGTTCCCAGATTGTTTGGTCTCAGGACCCCTGGGCTCAGAAATTACCGTGGACTTTAAAGAGCTTGTGGTTACGTGTTTTTGTTTGTTTTTTTCAAGAGGGAGTTTTGCTCTTATCAGGCTGGAGTGAAGTGGCGTGATCTCGGCTCACTGCAACATGCACCTCCCCGCATCGCCTCCCCGCTGGGTTCAAGCAATTCTCCTGCCTCAGCCTCTGGAGTAGCTGGGATTATAGGCACCCACCTCCATGCCCAGCTAATTTTTGTATTTTTAGTAGAGACAGGATTTCGCCATGTTGGCCAGGCTGGTCTCGAACTCCTGACCTCAGGTGATCCACCTGCCTTGGCCTCCCAAAGTGTTAAGATTACAGGCTTGAGCCACCGCACCCAGCCATGTGTGGGTTTTATCTATGGATGTTTATTAGAAATGAAAAGTGATAACCTATTAATGTAATTATTAAATTATTTAAAATAGCAACGATAAACCCATTGCATGGTGACTTAAATAACTTTGTTTTTTTTTTTTTTTTTTTTTTTTTTGAGACAGAGTCTTGCTCTGTAACCCAGGCTGGAGTGCAGTGGCACAATGTTGGCTCACTGCAACCTCCGCCTCCTGGATTCAAGCAATTCTCCTGTCTCAGCCTCCTGAGTAGCTGGGACTACAGGCACGCACCACCACACCTGCTTAATTTTTATATTTTTAGTAGAGACGGGGTTTCACCGTGTTGGCCAGGCCGATCTTGAACTCCTGACCTCAGGTGATCCACTTGCCTCAGCCTCCCAAAGTGCTGGGATTGCAGGTGTGAGCCATTATGCCCAACCTAAATAACATATTTTTAGTGAAAATTAATTGTTTTCCAAAAACCAGAAACAACTTAGTAAGAAGACTGGCATTTTAAGTTTTTGCTAATCTCATTAATGTCCTACTTAAGAGAAAACAGCTAGATTCTGCATTGTCTTATCTGTTTGAAGTAGATGAAGAAAACTCGGCTTCACACAGATAATAGTTGGGAAATGGAGAGCTTTGGGGATCCCGTCTCAGGAGTCCTTAGATCATGCTCTGATAACTGCTACTCTAGGACAGTCGTTGCTGTCAAAATACAACTAGGCGACATGTCACCAGTAATTTTGCTTCTAAATAACAGTTGAAGTAACAAAGCAAAGCTTACTAGTGATTTACTTAAAAAGAAAATGAGAGTTAATTCAGCTTTTTCCTAGAATTATGTCTCTTCATAGTTTACATTGCCCCTTGCTTGCTTTCTTTTCTTTCTTTTCTTTTTTTTTGAGATGGAGTCTCACTCTGTCGCCCAGGCTGGAGTGCAGTGGCACGATCTCGGCTCACTGCAACCTCCGCCTCCCGGGTTCAAGTATTCTCCTGCCTCAGCCTCCCGAGTGGCTGGGATTATAGGTGCGCACTACCGTGCCCACCCAGCTAAGTTTTGTATTTTTAGTAGAGACGGGGTTTCACTGTGTTAGCTAGGCTGGTCTGGAACTTCTGACCTCGTGATCCCCCGCCTCGGCCTCCCAAAGTGCTGAAATTACAGGCGTGAGCCACTGCACCCTACCTTTCTTTTCTTAAGACAGGGTCTTACTCCATCGCCCAGGCTATAATGCAGTGGTGTAAACTCAGCTCACTGCAGCCTTGACTTCCCGAAATCAGGTGATCCTTTCACTTCAGCCTCCTGAATAGCTGGGGCTACATGCCTGCCTGATTTTTTGTATTTTTTGTAGAGATGGGGTTTCAGTATGTTGCCCAGGCTGGTCTCAAAATCCTGGGCTCAAGTGATCCTCCCGCCTCCCAAAGTGCTGGGATTACTGGCGTGAGCCACAGTGCCCGGCCACTCCTTGCTTTCTTGAGTGGAGAAGCGGGGTGGAGTTCTGACTCCAGGCCTGGAATTGCCCATAACGTAGAGCATCTGCCGCTGCTCCCAGGGAGGCCCTTACAGATGGGTCTGTTCCCAGGTGCAGTCAGGATCTGTGTGCTTGTGGATTATTACCCTCGCCGCCTTTTTAATTTTATTACAGGATACATTTTTTTTAATAAGGGAAAAGCAAGAATAGGTACAAAAATATAAGTAAACATTAAAATCAGGTTTATTTGGGCTTATTCTTTGGTAACGTATCCTTTCACCGTATTAATATTTTCAGGAGGTCTAGAAAAAGGTCAAGGCTTTAGCAAAAAAGTTCAATAGTTGAAAAAGAATAGAACTTTGGTTTTTTTCTCACAAGATGGCATTTTTAAGACCTTTAAATGGCTGATGTCATTGTAAAACACTTTTTTAAAAAAATTAATTTTTTTTAAGATGGAGTCTTGCTCTGTCACCCAGGCTGAAGTGCAGTGGCGTGATCTTTCTCACTGCAGCCTCCATCTCCTGGGTTCAAGCAGTTCTTGTGCCTTGGCCTCCCGAGTAGCTGGGATTACAGGCACATGCCACTATACCCAGCTAATTTTTGTATTTTTAGTAGAGACGGGATTTCACCATGTTGGCCAGGCTCGTCTTGAACTCCTGACTTCAAGTGATCCACCCACATTGGCCTCCCAAAGTGCTGGGATTGCAGGCGTGACCACCATGCCCGGCCGTAAAGCACGTTTTATAACTACCACGATAGAAGACCTTTGTGCTACTGTTTGCTTTGTTTTTATGAAAAATCTTTTTGGCTTTTCTCAGAATCTGGTTTTACGCATGGAATAGCTGTGCGTGGGCCTGTACCCGGGCTGCTGGCCTTGGTGGGAGAGGTTGAGAGCTGCTATTCTGGGCGCTTTGTTGGTTTGTTTTGGTGTTGTCCCTGATTACCAGTGATTTGGCTTTTGCCTAGACTATATCCCATAAATCCAGTTTCCCCTTGAGAGGTTATCTAATCCCTTCCACTCTTTTATGATAGAATCCTTTGCTTTTAAAATCTGGCAGCATGCCTTCCCACTTAAATAAGCTCTGTTTGCTCGTTTATTATTTTTGCATTAGGATGTTAAGTACTTTTAGCCGGGCGTGGTGGCTCATGCCTGTAATCCCAGCACTTTGGGAGGCTGAGGCGGGAGGATCACTTGGGCCCAGGAGTTTGAGACCAGCTTGGACAACATAGTGAGACCTTGTCTCTACAAAAAATAAAAAATTAGCTAGGCGTGGTGGTGGGTGCCTGTGGCCCCAGTTACTTGAGATGCTGAGGTGGGAGGATCATTTGAGCCCTGGAGCTTGAGGCTGCAGTGAGCCCTTATCGTGCCACTGCACTCCAGCCTGGGCAACAAAGTGAGACTCTGTCAAAAAAAAAAAAAAAAGTCAACTCCTGAATTATATGGCTAGAATTCTAGAAATGGAAGGGGCTTGAGAAATCATTTAGCCCAGTCAGCCCATTTTAGCAAAGAGGAAACAGGTGAAGTTGTTACTGTCGTCAGTGTGGTACTTTGGTAGTTCAGAATAGGGCAAATAGGAATGAACAGGGGGATCTGGTCTGGGGTGTCTTTAACCCTGTTTCCCTGTAATAGAGAATATTCAGAAGGCATACATTCGGGTGAGTCTGTACCTCTTTCATGTACAGTGGAGTCAGGAAAGTAGATTATAAAATTAGAGTGGAGTTTAAAAAATCTGGATGGATAGTACATCCTATTAACAAAGTCCCATTATTTGAAAATTTGTAGGCCGGGCGCGGTGGCTGAAGCCTGTAATCCCAGCACTTTGGGAGGCCGAGACGGGCGGATCACGAGGTCAGGAGATCGTAGACCATCCTGGCTAACATGGTGAAACCCCGTCTCTACTAAAAAATACAAAAATCTAGCGGGGCGAGGTGGCAGGTGCCTGTAGTCCCAGCTACTCGAGAGGCTGAGGCAGGAGAATGGCGTGAACCTGGGAGGCAGAGCTTGCAGTGAGCTGAGATCCGGCCACTGCACTCCAGCCCGGGCGACACAACAAGACTCTGTCTCAAATAAAAAAAAAAGAGAGAAAAAAAATTTGTAACACTTTTTAATGTGAACATCTCAGAAATTTGCACACTCTGTGGAACTCACAGTTGCAGAGTTGACAAGAGCTTTAGAAATGGTCTGGCTGGGGCAGCTTTTGATGTAGGATCTTCTTCATAACGTGGCCTGACATCAGTTAGCTAGGCCCTGCTGGAATTCTTGTAATCAGAGAGCATCTTTCTATTTTGAAGGGAAGCATTCCTTGTCAGAAAGTCCAGGGTCTCAGTTCTGCTTAAATTTTGGCACTACAAGAGCGTAGTGGACCAGTTATGAGCATGAACTCTGAACCAAACTGTTGAGGTTCAGACCCCAGGTCTGCGGCTCGTTAGCTGTGTGATCTTGGACATCTTGCTTAATCTCTCTGTGCCTCAGTTTCTTCATCTGTAAAATGGGGAGGATAATAATAATATCCCTCTCACAGAGTGGGTGAGAGGATTGAACCAACTTTGTGAAGTACTGAGAATACTATAGTAAACGTGTGTTTGCGTTTTTTTTTGTTTGCTTTGTTGAGGGTTTTTGCATCTGTGTTCATGAGAGATACTGGTATGTAGTTTTCTTGTAACATCTTTGGTTTTGATAGAATAATGGTGGCTGAGGCCGGACGCGGTGTCTCACGCCTGTAATCCCAGCACTGTGGGAGGCCAAGGCGGGCAGATCAACCTGAGGTCAGAAGTTCGAGATCAGTCTGACCAACATGGAGAAATCCTATCTCTAATAAAAGTAGAAAAAATTTGCCGGGCGTGGTGGCACATGCGCATAATCCCAGTTACTTGGGAGGCTGAGGCAGGAGAATCACTTGAACCTGGGAGGCGGAGGTTGCAGTGAGCCGAGATCGTGGCATTGCACTCCAGCCTGGGCAACAAGAGCGAAACTCTGTCTCAAAAACAAAAAAACAAAAAGAAACAAACAAAAAATAATGGTGGCCTCATAGAATAAGTGAGGAAGTATTCCCTTTGCTTCTGTTTTCCGGAAGAGATGTAGATAATTGGTGGAATTTCTTTTTTTTTTTTTTTTTGAGACGGAGTCTCACTCTGTCGCCCGGGCTGGAGTGCAGTGGCCGGATCTCAGCTCACTGCAAGCTCCGCCTTCCAGGTTTACGCCATTCTCCTGCCTCAGCCTCCCGAGTAGCTGGGACTACAGGCGCCTGCCACCTCGCCCGGCTAGTTTTTTGTATTTTTAGTAGAGACGGGGTTTCACAGTGTTAGCCAGGATGGTCTCAATCTCCTGACCTCGTGATCCGCCCGTCTCGGCCTCCCAAAGTGCTGGGATTACAGGCTTGAGCCACCGGGCCCGGCCAATTGGTGGAATTTCTTCCTTAAATGTTTGGTACAGTTCACCAGTGAACCCATCTGGGTCTAGTACTTTTCATTTTGGAAGGTTATTTACTGATTTACTTTCTCTAAGAGATACAGGTCTATATAGATTGTGTGCTTTTTCTTGGGTGAGTTTTGGCAGATTGTATCTTCTAAGGAACTGATAAATTTCATATAGGTTATCAAATTTTTAGGCATAGAGTTGTTCATAATATTTCTTATTTGTTTATTTATGTATTTATTTTTGAGATGGAGTTTTGCTCTTGTTGCCCAGGCTGGAATGCAATGGCTCACTGCAACCTCCACCTCCCGGGTCAAGCAATTCTCCTGCCTCAGCCTCCTGAGTAGCTGGGATTACAGGCATGCCCCACCACACCCAGCTAATTTTGTATTTTTAGTAGCGACGTGGTTTCTCCATGTTGGTCAGGGTTGTCTCGAACTCCTGATCTCAGGTGATCTCCCTCCCAAAGTGCTGAGATTACAGGTGTGTGCCACCACACCCAGCCTCTTATTTATCTGGTTTTTTTTTTGAGACTGAGTCTCACTCTGTGGCCCAGGCTGGAGTGCAATGGTGTGATCTTGGCTTACTGCAGCCTCCACCTCCACCTCCCAGGTTCCAGCTATTCTCCTGCCTCAGCCTCCTGAATAACTGTGATTACAGGCGCATGCCACCACGCTCCTGGCTAATTTTTTTGTATTTTTTTCTTATTTATTTGTTTATTTATTTTATTTTGTTTTATTTTATTTTATATTTTATTTTATTTTATTTTATTTTATTTTATTTTTGAGATGGAGTCTTGCTCTGTTGCCCAGGCTTGAGTGCAGTGGCACAATCACGGCTCACTGCAAGCTGTGCTTCCCGGGTTCACGCCATTCTCCTGCCTCAGCCTCCCAAGTAGCTGAGACTACAGGCACCCGCCATCACGCCTAGCTAATTTCTTTTTTTTTTAGTAGAGACGGAGTTTCACCCTGTTAGCCAGGATGGTCTCGATCTCCTGACCTCGTTATCTGCCCGCCTCGGCCTTCCAAAGTGCTGGGATTACAGGCATGAGCCACCGCGCCCGGCCCCTTTATTTATCTTTTTAATGTCTGTGGAGTCTATAGTGGTGTTCCCGCTTTCATTTCTGGTATTAGAAATTTGTGTCTTCTCTCTTTTTTTCATAGTTAGCCTGGCTAGAGACTTACCAGTTTTATTGATTTTTTTTTTTTCAGAAAACCTGCTTTTGGTTTTTGTTGCTTTTCTGAGTTCCTTTTTCAGTTTTATTGATTTTTGTTTCAGTTTTTATTTCATTTTCTTCTGCTCTCTTTGTATTTAATCTGCTGATCTTTTTCTAGTTTCCTAAGGTTGAAGCTTATATAATTGATTTTAGTTCTTTCTTCTTTTCTAATATATATATTAAATGCTTAAATTTTCCACTAAGCACTGCTTTCACTACATCCCACAGATTTTGATAAATTATATTTTCTTTTTCATTTAGTTCAAAACATTTAAAAATTTCTTGAGATTTCTTTTTTGATCCATGTGTTATTTATACATTTTTTTTTTTTTTGAGACTGAATCTTGCTCTGTCACCCAGGCTGGAGTGCAGTGGCATGGTCTCCCGGGTTCAAGTGATTCTCCTGTCTCAGCCTCCCAGGCAGCTGGGATTACAGGCACCTGCCACCACACCTGGCTAATTTTTTTATTTTTAGTAGAGACAGGGTTTCACCGCATTGGCTAGGCTGGTCTGGATCTCTTGACCTCACGATCCGCCTGCCTCGGCATCTCAAAATGATGGGATTATAGGTGTGAGTCTCCGGCCTGGCCTTTTTTTTTTTTTTTGAGAGATGGAGTCTTGCTCTGTTGCCCAGGCTGGCGTGCAGTGGTGCAATCTCGGCTCACTGCAACCTCCGCCTCCTGGGTTCAAGTGATTCTCCTGCCTCAGCCTCTTGAGTAGCTGGGACTACAGCCGCACGTCACCATGCCCGGCTAATTTTTTGTATTTTAGTAGAGACAGAGTTTCACCATGTTCCACAGGCTCATCTCAAACTCCTGAGCTCAGCCAATCTGCCCGCCTGGGTCTCTCAAAGTGCTGGGATTACAGGCGTGACCCACCACGCCCAGCCTACAAATATGTTGTTTTTTTTTTTTTTTTTTTGAGACGGAGTCTTGCTCTGCCGCCCGGGCTGGAGTGCAGTGGCCGGATCTCAGCTCACTGCAAGCTCCGCCTCCCGGGTTTCCGCCATTCTCCTGCCTCAGCCTCCGGAGTAGCTGGGGCTACAGGCGCCCGCCACCTCGCCCGGCTAGTTTTTTTTTGTATTTTAGTAGAGACGGGGTTTCACCGTGTTAACCAGGATGGCCTCGATCTCCTGACCTCGTGATCCGCCCGTCTCGGCCTCCCAAAGTGCTGGGATTACAGGCTTGAGCCACCGCGCCCGGCAAATATGTTGTTTAATATCCAAGTATTTTGGGATTTTCCAGCTATCTTTCTGTTGTTGAGTTTTAGTTTAATTCCATTGTGGTGTAAGAGCTGCAGACATTGCATAATTTCTATTCTACTACATGTTTAAGGTGTTAAGAAGAACAGAAGGCTCTGGCATATTTCCAAATGGTTATTTTTCCCTTCACCCTGCTAGAAGTATGAGATGATTTTCTTTGATATTTATTGTGAGAACCTGGTAGGGCTCCTGGAGGTTAAACTCAGAAAAGCACAGGAGGGACAGTGACTGGGTTTCCCTGGAATATTTTTTTTTTTGAGATGGAGTCTCGCTCTGTTGCCCAGGCTGGAGTGCAGTGGCAGGATCTTGGCTCACTGCAAACTCTGCCTCCTGGGTTCACGCCATTCGCCTACCTCAGGCTCTGGAGTAGCTGGGACTACAGGCATGTGCCGCCGCGCCCGACTAATTTTTTGTATTT
Source organism: Piliocolobus tephrosceles (assembly GCF_002776525.5). Taxonomy (NCBI): domain Eukaryota; kingdom Metazoa; phylum Chordata; class Mammalia; order Primates; family Cercopithecidae; genus Piliocolobus; species Piliocolobus tephrosceles. Next base: position 212,094,025 of record NC_045434.1, read on the forward strand.
TTAGTAGAGACAGGGTTTCACCGTGTTAGCCAGGATGGTCTCTATCTCCTGACCTTGTGATCCACCCGTCTCGGCCTCCCAAAGTGCTGGGATTACAGGCGTGAGCCACGGCTCCCGGCTCCCTGGAAATTTTGACTCTCAGAGTTCTGCACGTTGAACTCCAGCAGTTTGTCAATTACAGCTTAGGTTTTCCTGCCCTGGCACTGGTTTCCATGGAGGTTTCTGCTCTGTAAATTGTGATTCCTTGTATATTTGCCTATGTCTCCAATTTTTAAAATTTATTTATTTTTTTCTTTTTTGAGACAAGGTCTTGCTCTGTCACCCAGGCTGGAGTGCAGTGGCATGATCAGGGCTCACTGGATCCTCGGCCTCCTGGGCTCAAGTGGTCCTCCCATCTCTGCCTTCTGAGTAGCTGGGACCATGGGTGTGTGCCACTATGCCCGGCTAATTTATTTTGATTTAGTAGAGATGAGGTCTCACTTTGTTGCCAGGCTGGTCTCAAAATCCTGGGCTCAAGCGATCCTCCTGCCCTGCCCTCCCAAAGTGTGCTGGGATTACAGGTGCGAGCCGCCACACCCAGCCTGTGTCTCCAGTTTTGGGGGCAGCAATTGCCTTGTGATCTCACTTCTCTTAGGGATCTGAGAATAGTTCTTGATTTTTCAGTTTGTTTGGCTTTTTTACTTGTTATTAGGACAGAGTAGCAACTTCTAATTTCCTAACATGCTGGACTGGAAACTGGAAGCCCCAGCATCACATTTTAAAACGTACAATCCAGTGGCATTTAGTACATTCAGCATTGTGCAACTACCACCTCTATCTAGTTCCAAAATGTTTTCGTCATCCCAAAAGAAAACCTCATACCCATTAAACAGGCATTCGCTACTACTCCCTTCTGCCCCCAGCACTTGGCAACCACTAATCGGCTTTCTGTCTCTATGGATTTACTTATTTTGGATATTTCATATAAGTGGAGGAATCATATGGTATGTGACCTTTTATGTCTGGCTTCTTTCACTTAGCTGAATGTTTCTGAGTTTCATCACGTTTTTGAGGCTCACAGACATTGTGGATGTCAGTACTTCATTCCTTTTATGGTTCCTTGTTTGGGTAGACTGCATTTTGTTTGTCCATTCATCTGCTGATGCAGGTTTTAGGATGGTTTTGCCTGTTGGCTGTTGTGAGTAGTGCTGCTGTGATGATTCATTCATAAGTATTTAAGTACCTGTTTTCAGTTCTTCTGAATGTATACCTAGGAGTGGAATATCTGGGTCATACAGTTTTTCTTTTCTTTTTTTCCCTCCCCCTCCCCTCCCCCTTCCCCCCCCTCTTTTTCCCCTCCCCTCCCCTTCTCCCCCCCACCTCACCTCTCCCTTCCCCTGTCTTTCTTTCTTGACGGAGTCTCGCTCTGTTGCCCAAGCTGGAGTGCAGTGGCGCCATCTCAGCTCACTGCAACCTCCACCTCCCGGGTTCAAGCACCTCTTCTGCCTCAGCCTCCTGAGTAGCTGGGATTATACGCATGTACCCCTACACCTGGCTAATTTTTGTATTTTTAGTAAAGATGAGGTTTCACCATGTTGGCCAGGCTGGTCTCGAACTCCTGGTCACAAGTGATCTGCCTGCCTCATACAGTATTCTATTTTTAATTGATTAAGGAATGGCCAATCAGTAGCTGAAATATTTTAACATTCCTGCCAGGAAAGGGAATTTACCTTGTCCTCCCCTCTCTCTCTCCATACCAGCTTCTTTCATTTCCTAGCCAAGCCTCCTCTGTTCCTTCAGCTGTTTTTCATGTCACTTTGTTTCCAAAATCTCCACCAGCCAGCCTTGCCTTGTCTTGCCTTCCCTTCCCTTCCCTTCCCTTTTTTTGGAGGGACACGGTCTTGCTTTGTCACCCGGGCAGGGGTACAGTAGCATAATCATAGCTCACTGCAACCTCCAGCTCCTGGGCTCACATGATCCTCCTGCCTGAGCCTCCCAAGTAGGTGGGACTACAGACATGCACCACCACGCCAGGCTAATTTAAAAAAAAAATTTTTTTTTAGAGATTGGGGTCTCGTTAATGTTGACCAGGTTGGTCTTGAACTACTGGCTTAAGTGATCATCCCCACCTTGGCCTCTAAAAGGATAGAGTTACAGGCATGAGCCACCATGGCCAGCTTGATTGATTTTCTTTCTCTCCTCTCCCTCTCCCTCCCTACCCCTTCCTCTCTCCCCATTTTCTTTCTTTTTGACAGGGTCTCACTATATTGCCCAGTCAGGACTCAGACTCCTGGATGGGTTCAAGGGTCCTCCTGCCTGAGCCTCCTGAGTCCAGCTTGATTTCTTTCTCTTTGGATGCCTTTCAGATGGGGCCAACTTTTTTTTTTTGAGACGGAGTCTCGCTCTGCCGCCCGGGCTGGAGTGCAGTGGCCGGATCTCAGCTCACTGCAAGCTCCGCCTCCCGGGTTCATGCCATTCTCCTGCCTCAGCCTCCGGAGTAGCTGGGACTACAGGCGCCCGCCACCACGCCCGGCTAGTTTTTTTGTATTTTTTAGTAGAGACAGGGTTTCACCGTGTTAGCCAGGATGGTCTCGATCTCCTGACCTCGTGATCCGCCCGTCTAGGCCTCCCAAAGTGCTGGGATTACAGGCTTGAGCCACCGCGCCCGGCCGAGGGGCCAACGTTTTAACAGAATTCCTGACTCAAGGACAGCCTTGGAGTAGCGTGGGGCTAGCGTTTCCTTGTCTAAGTGTCTCAGCAGCCTTGTCACGCTGAATTTTATTTAACTCTAACCCCAAGTCCCCCTGCCACGCGCCAGTGTTTAACCATGCTTCTCATCTTCAAGCTTGATGTTTTGTTCTAGTGTGAGTCTGCATTTATCTCTGCTGCATTTCGTCTTGCTGTATTTGACTCTCGACTCTGCTCCGTCAAGCAGTTTTGAATCCTGACTCCACATTCCATCTGTTCATTCTGGCTTCGTGTTATTTTCAAATTTGATGTAATGGTTGAAGAGAGCTAACCAAGTATGACGCCTTTGAAAGGTTCCCAGAGGTCGTTGCAGGTTTCCGTGCGTTTATTATTCACTGACCTTTTGCGTGGCCATTAAACCTGTTGTAAATTCACCCATCTTTATTTTCAGCCAGTTTTCATTTCACCATCTTGTCCTCAGTCACAAGGAAATTAGGAGATGCCTGGTCAAATGCTTTTTTTTTTTTTTTTTTTTTTTTTTTTTGAGACAGTCTTGCCCTGTCGCCCAGGCCGGAGTGCAGTGGCATGCTCTCGACTCACTGCAACCTCCGCCTCCCAGGTTCAAGCAGTTCTCCTGCTTCAGCCCCGCAAGTAGCTGGGATTACAGGTGCCTGCCACCACACCCAGCTAATTTTTGTGTGTTTAGTAGAGACGGGGTTTCACCAGGTTGGCCAGGCTGGTCTCAAACTCCTGACCTCAGGTGATCCAGATGCTTTGGCCTCCCAGAGTGCTGGGATTACAGACATCAGCCACCACTCCCGGCCTCAGATTTTTTTGGGGGGCGGGGCAGGCGGGACAGGGTCTTGTTCTGTTGCCCAGGCTGGAGTTCAGTAGTGCCATCATTGCTCGCTGCAGCCTCAATCTCCTGGGCTCTAGCAGTTCTCCTGCCTCAGCCTCCCAAGTAGCCAGGACTATAGGCATGCACCACCATGCCTGGCTAATTTTAAATTTTTCTGTAGAGACAGGGTCTCACTATGTTGCCCAGGCTGGTCTCTTAACTCCTGGCCTCAAGTGATCCTCCTGCGTTGGCCTCCCCAAAGTGCTGGGATTGCAGGCGTGAGCCACCGCGCCCAGTGACCCCCCACACCCAGTGAACCACCACGCCCAGTGAACCCCTGCGCCCAGCGAGCCCCGCAGGCAGTGAGCCCCCGCACCCAGCGAGCCCCGCAGGCAGTGAGCCCCGCA
>NC_045434.1:212097946-212104087 GCF_002776525.5 Piliocolobus tephrosceles
CAGTGAGCCCCCGCACCCAGCGAGCCCCGCAGGCAGTGAGCCCCGCACCCCGTGAGTCCCTGCGCCCAGTGAGCCCCCGCGCCCAGTGAGCCCCCATGCCCAGCCAGTGTCCTTTATTTCCATAAAATAAGGAAAGTACATTTTTTTTCTTTTTCCTTCGTGTCTTCCCCAATCTTGGACTGTAGTTCTCTTATCCTTCTATTGGTTCTGCCGTTTTTAATAAAAATAAACCTGCTTCTTGAGTGTCTCAGTGGCAGAATAAGATTGAGTGGTTTTGTTTTCTGTTGCTCTAAAAATGTTAATATTTGGCTGGGTGCGGTGGCTCACGCCTGTAATCCCAGCACTTTGGGAGGCCGAGGCGGTCGGATCACCTGAGCTCAGGAGTTTGAGACCAGTCTGACCAACGTGGAGAAACCCTGTCTCTACTAAAAACACAAAAATTAGCCGGTGTGGTGGCGCCTACCTGTAATCCCAGCTACGCGGAGGCTGAGTCTGGAGAATCTATTGAACCCGGGAGGCGGAGTTTGCAGTGAGCCGAGGTCGGGCCACTGCACCCCAGCCTGGGCAGCAAGAACAAAACTCTACCTCAAAAAAAAAAAAGTTGCCGGGCGCGGTGGCTCAAGCCTGTAATCCCAGCACTTTGGGAGGCCGAGACGGGCGGATCACGAGGTCAGGAGATCGAGACCATCCTGGCTAACATGGTGAAACCCCGTCTCTACTAAAAATACAAAAACTAGCCGGGCGAGGTGGCGGGCGCCTGTAGTCCCAGCTACTCCGGAGGCTGAGGCAGGAGAATGGCGTAAACCCGGGAGGCGGAGCTTGCAGTGAGCTGAGATCCAGCCACTGCACTCCAGTCCAGGCGACAGAGCGAGACTCCGCTTCAAAAAAAAAAAAAAAAAAAAGTTAATATTTGTTTTGTTTTATAAATGATGTAGGAATTCTGTGCACAAGCATTACTCCTTCTATTGTTAGTAATTTAGGAATGTAAATAGTAAAAGAACAACAACAACAAAAAAAAATAGGGGAGCAAAGACAGAATCTTGATATTTTTTTTTTTTCCTAATTAGCCTTCATGGATTTATTAGACAATCCTAGTCAGTTGGTGACAGAATTTTGGGTAATAACTGTTAAGAACTCGGCATTGATAATGAATACCATCAGGCCTTGAATACTGTGTGGACTGTTTTGAACTATATATGATCAAGTTTTCCGTTGTATGTGAAGGTCAGGAGACAAAAAACATATACAGAACTTGGAAATTACCCCGGTCTGTTATGTTTTGATTCAGGACAGTGCCCTGTCCTATTTTAATTCAAGACAAATGTGATCATGATAAAGAAGAAAGAAAAGGCCAGACCTAGCCTGTATTTTCTGATAACGTTGCAAAGTGGGAAATTGAAGGAAATCATGGCATGTATTGCTGTGTAGCTAGATTCCTGCCTGGCTTGGATTGTAAGAGTTAATTGAAGGCCAGATGTGGTGGCTCAAATGCCTGTAATCCCAGCACTTTGGGAGGCTGAAGCAGGTAGATCACTTGAGGCCAGGAGTTCGAGACCAGCCTGGCCAACCTGGCAAAACCCTGTCTCTACTAAAAATACAAAAACTAGCCGGGCGTGGTGATGCATGCCTGTGATCTCAGCTACTTGGGAGTCTAAGGCATGAGAATCGCTTGAGCCTGGGAGGAGGAGGTTGCAGTAAGCTGAGATTGCATCTCTGCATTCCAGCCTGGGCGAGAGGGAGACTCAATCTCAAAAAAACAACAGTTAATTGGTAAGTGAAAGTACCAGCAGGTGGAAATGTTCTGATAGTGATTTGGCAGTGGATTTGTTCCCCTGGTGCTGTGTATTTAATTCTGTGGAGAACTGCATCAGAGTGTACATACTCTAGACAATTTGCCCGACTGGCTTATTGATGAAGGTGACTAGACAAGGTATGAACTGAGGAAAGCTCAGGGCTCTGTTCTGAAAACATGTTCCTCCACCAGCCTGCAAAGTGCCTGCATTACTTACCCTGTTTTTATGTTAAATCGCTGAGGTTCTTTACAAAGTGTGAGTGCCTTAAGTCATTACCGATCATTAGCACCACCTCCAATTATGTTTCTTGGACTAAGTGGCCAGTGTTAGTGGGGCTGTGAAGAAACGGGAAGTTGGAGCAGGAGAGTTCTGACCCGATGCGAATGAAGTGTGTACTGATAGGGGAAAGTTATCTGTTGGAAACCCTGACCCACCAGGGGAAGCTCTAGGAAGCTGGTAGCAGCATGGACAGAAAGGCAGTGGGTACCACTGAAGATGATATTCCCAACTTTGCATTGTTTTGCCTGTGGGAAATTCCGTACATTACATTTCAGAGGTTTTGAGACAATTTTGCTTCAGGGAGGCTGTTGCTAAAACGCAAGCTAGCAGCAGTGGCTGTAACTGGTGCCACTTGCAAGTAAATCTCTTAGAAGAGCAAAGCTGAAGACCCCACCTGAGGCGGGACATACAGAGGGCAAAAAGCGTCTCAGAGTCAAAGTGGAAATTGCCCAGGAAGGCTGATAGCCTCCCTTCTTTGCTTACAAGAAAGCTTTTGAGCCGGGCGCGGTGGCTCAAGCCTGTAATCCCAGCACTTTGGGAGGCTGAGATGGGCGGATCACGAGGTCAGGAGATCGAGACCATCCTGGCTAACACTGTGAAACCCCGTCTCTACTAAAAAATACAAAAAACTAGCCGAGCGAGGTGGTGGGCGCCTGTAGTCCCAGCTACTCGGGAGGCTGAGGCAGGAGAATGGCGTGAACCTGGGAGGCGGAGCTTGCAGTGAGCTGAGATCCAGCCACTGCACTCCAGCCTGGGCCACAGAGCGAAACTCCGTCTCAATTAAAAAAAAAAAAAGCTTTCGAATGGGCTCCATTCATGAACCTTCTGTGAGGCCATTGTTCTCATTGTTCTCTACTGGGGAGTGCATCAAAGTGTTCAGCAGCAAACCTGTCAGCCCCAGGACAGACTGATTGTCTCAGATTCGAAGCTGGGACCCAGCGGGTGCAGTTTAACGGGGTTGTCTAGAAGATCCTGCCTGGTGCCCCATTACGGCCCATGGCTGCCGTGGATGGTTGGGGGCATGCTGTTTACTATCTGAGGTTTGATCTCCCCTCGTCTGTTAGGATCCTCATTTTAGGCTGGGCGCAGTGGCTCGCGCCTGTAATCCCAGCACTTTAGGAGGCTGAGACGGGTGGATCACCTTACGTCAGGAGTTCAAGACCAGCCTGGCCAACATGGTGAAACCCCGTCTCTACTAAAAATACAAAAATTAGCTGGGTGTGGTGGCACGTGCCTGTAGTCCCAGCTACTAGGAAGACTGAGGCAGGAGAATTGCTTGAACCTGGAAGGTGGAGGTTGCCGTTAGCCGAGATCACATCACTGCACTCCAGGTTGGGCGGACAGAGCAAGACTCCGTCTCAAAAGAAAAAAAAAAGGGGGGGGATCTGCGTTTTAATCGAGATTTCTCCAGTTTCCCACCTTTGCTTACTCTAGAGAGAAATGTTGGAATGAGAGAGAGGCTGTCCACCTCTGTCTCTTCCTCTGCCCCCTTCTCACTCCATTTCACAGAACTTAGCTCTGGAATAGTACTTAACATTCACATGTGGACAGCTGCTTCTGAGGGTACGGAGCTTGAGAAAACTAGCAGAACCCTGGACCCCACCCCTGCGCCCAGCCACCGTGGTCCAAGACCCCGAAGCTCCCTGGGGATTTTTACCTGCAAACCTGCTGTTGTTTCAGGGACCCATCTTCATGCACCCTCTCTGGGGTATTCTGGGATTCAGGCCAAGTGCATGCTCTGTTTCCAGGGATACGGTAGCCAGGGGCGTGGTTCCCGACACCCGTGGCTGGAGTCTGTGTACCTGGTGATTAATACCCTACAGCCATCCTGTAGGGTGGAATCCCGTGACCCCAGGAGCACTTCCGCCCGGACTCTCCCAAGGTTACAGCCCAATCATGAGGGAGACCCCTTATTTCCTAAATGTTAAAGAGTGGCCCTTCCTGTGCATCTCGCCTGCAGCTTTGGAACTTCTGGAAGGATTGTGCTAAAGCCTTTGCTGCTGGAAATCTCACTGCTGTAGGTGGACATGAGGCTGTCTGCTGGAGAGGCTGCCACATCGCACCTGTGACATTCAAGAGAGACTGCCAGCCATGGCACGTGAGAGTCGTTTAGGAGGCTCAGGATGGAAGTCAGTGTGGAATGCCGGCATTGCTGTTACACTTGCTGCTTGTGTTTTGCCTTGGTGCCTGGCCTGTTTTTTTTTTTTTTTTTTTTTTTTTTCCTGAAATGGAGTCTCACTCTGTCACCTAGGCTGGAGTGCAGTGGTGCTGTGTTAGCTCACTGTAACCTCCACCTCCCAGGTTCAAATGATTCTCCTGCCCCAGCCTCCTGAGTAGCTGGGATTACAGGTGCCCACCACCATGCCAAGCTAATTTTTGTATTTTTAGTAGAGACATGATTTCTCCATGTTGGCCAGGCTGGTCTGGAACTCCTGACCTCAGGTGATCACCCCGCCTCAGCCTCCCAAAGTGTTGGCATTACAGACATGAGCCACTGGGCCCGGCCAGAAATCTTAACATTAAACTAAAAAGGATTTGGGGCTGGGCATGGTAGCTCACACCTGTAATCCCAGCACTTTGGGAGGCCAAGGCAGGTGGATCACTTAAGGTCAGGAGTTCAAGACCAGTTTGGCCAACATGCTAAATAGTGGGCATGGTGGCGGGCACCTGTAATCCCAACTATTCAGGAAGCTGAGGCAGGAGAATTGCTTGAACCCAGGAGGCGGAGGTTGCAGTGAGCTGAGATTGTGCCATTGCACTCCAGCCTGGGTGACAGAGCAAGACTCCATCTCAAAAAAAAAAAAAAAAAAAAAGGAAATAGAAGGATTTGGGCCGAGTGTGATGGCTCCTGTAATCCCAGCTCTTTGGGAGGCCAAGCCAGGGGGATTGCTTGAGCCCAGGAGTTCAAGACCAGCCTGGGCAACACAGTGAGACCCCCTTCTCTACAAAAAAATTTTAAAACTAGCTGGACATGGTGGTTGTCCAGCTACTCAGGAGGTTGAGGCAGAAGGATTTCTGGAGTCCAGGAGTTGGAGGCTGCCGCGTGGGCAACAGAGCAAAAAGCCTGTTATTTGAAGAAGTTGTGAACTTTGCTTTAGGAAGTCCTGCCACTGTAACTACAAACCTTCAATTCTTTGTTTTTCAGCTTTGGGGATGCTATATTTAAGCCAGGTTTAACAGCAGAAACATTAATTTCATCTTTGTTTTTTTAAATCCTAATTTTTAAAAGGACATTTGTGATCATCACACCCTGATTTTTCAAAAATAGCCTTGTGACCGTTGCTGTCTCTTACCTTTCATGTAGCTGAATCCGCTGGAAGACAAGCCCCAGTGGTCAGCAAAAGGGTTCCCATAGTGCCTGACCTGTGCTCCGAAATATGCGTAATATTTGATGCTGAGTATACAAAGTTGGATATATTCATGCCAGTGGAATTTTCAGAATTTTCAAAAGAAAAGTGAATTGAAATATATTAACGAAAGATTTTAATGGCGATCTCAATAAAACGCTTAAAAAGTTCTCAACAAACTAAAATCAAGGCAAACAATGTATAAAAAGAATTATACACCATGACCATATAGGATCTAGTCCACATACATAAGGCTGTTTCAACATTAGACAGTCAATAATTCACCAATCAACACGCTAAAAAAGTCATATCATACCAATTAATGCCGAAATAGCATTTCAGAAGATGCTATTCATTCATTCATGATAAAAACTCTCAGAGTTAGGAATAGAGGGAATCTCTCTCAATTTGATAAATAACATCTATGAAAATCTACTTAATAAACATACTTAAAGGAGAAAAAAGAATTGGCAACATTGTGGAAACCCCTCAGCATTACTGTTCAAGGTTGTCAGTGCTTGCATTTTTCTTTCGTAGTGGAATTCGGAGTGAATCAACACAAACTTACCCTACAGAGAGACAAATGTGTCTTGAGTGAAGTTATTTGATACACCAAACAAGCAGATAAATAGGAACCCTGATTAGGTATTTGATGATATTAAGTAATTGTGAATTTTTAGGTAGTATTGCCGTTATGGTTATTTTTTTTGTTTTTTTGTTTT
>NC_045434.1:212104187-212125275 GCF_002776525.5 Piliocolobus tephrosceles
TTTTTTTTTTTTTTTTTTTTTTTGAGAAGGAGTCTTGCTCTGTCGCCCAGGCTGGAGTGCAGTGGCGCGATCTCGGCTCACTGCAAGCTCCGCCTCCCAGGTTCACGCCATTCTCCTGGCTCAGCCTCTGGAGTAGCTGGGACTACAGGCGCCCGCCACCACGCCCGGCTAATTTTTTGTATTTTTTTAGTAGAGACGGGGTTTCACCATGTTAGCCAGGATGGTCTCGATCTCCCGACCTCGTGATCCGCCCGTCTCGGCTTCCCAAAGTGCCGGGATTACAGGCTTGAGCCACCGCGCCCGGCCTGTATTTTTTAGTAGAGACGGGGTTTCACCGTGTTAGCCAGGATGGTCTTGATCTTGTGACCTCATGATCCGCCTGTCTCGGCCTCCCAAAGTGCTGGGATTACAGGCTTGAGCCACCGCGCCCAGCCTATGGTTAGTTTTATTTATTTTACTTTATTTTTTTAGATGGGGTCTTGCTTTGTTCCCCAGGCTGGAGTGCAGTGGTGCAGTTATGACTCAATGTAGCCTCTACTAGCCAGGCTCAAGTGATTCTCCCACCTCAGCCTCCCACGTAGCTGGGACTACAGGCATGCATCACCACACCTGGCTAATTTTTGTATTTTTTACTAGAGATGGATTTCCCCATGTTGCCTTAGCTGGTTTTGAACTCTTGGGCTCAATCAATCCACCTTCCTTAGCCTCCCAAAGTGCTGGGATGATTACAGGTGTGAGCCACCTCTCCCAACTTATTTTATTTTTTTACCTTTAAGCTCTATTGGACTTGATATGGTTAGTTTTAAAAAGAGTTATCTTTTAGAGATGTATGATGTGGTATTGAGAGGGGAAGTTATATGATGTCTGATGTTTGCTTCAAAATAAATGCAATCAGTGTTGGGAGTGGGAGTGAAGTCAAACAAGATTCGCTCGACATGGATCTTTTTTTATTTTATTTTATTTATTTTATTGAGATGGAGTCTCGCTCTGTCGCCCAGGCTGGAGTGCAGGGGCGCCATCTCGGCTCACTGCAAGCTCCGCCTCCCGGGTTCATGCCATTCTCCTGCCTCAGTCTCCCGAGTAGCTGGGACTACAGGCGCCTGCCACCATGCCCGGCTAATTTTTTTTTTTTTTTTTTGTATTTTTAGTAGACACGGGGTTGCACCGTGTTAGCCAGGATGGTCTCAATCTCCTGACCTCGTGAGGAGATCTGATCTGCCTGCCTCGGCCTCCCAAAGTGCTGGGATTACAGGTGTGAGCCACCGCACCCAACCTAGAATGGTCATATTCTTTATTTTTATTTTTTTGAGACAGGGTCTCACTCTGTCATGCAGGCTGGAGTGCAGTGGCACCGTTTTGGCATTTTGCAGCCTCAACCTCCCAGGCTCAGGTCATCCTCCCACCTCAGCCTCCCAAGTAAGTGGGACTACAGGTGTGGCACCACCATGCCTGGCTAATTTTCCTATTTTTTGTAGAGACGGGGTCTCACCATGTTGGCCAGGCTGATCTTGAACTCCAGAGCTCAAGCGATCCACCTGCCTCAGCCTCCTAAAGTGCTGGGATTACAGGTTTGAGCCACTACGCTGGACCCTTAGTCAAATAGTCGAATTCATAATGACAGAAAATAGAATTTAATGGGTGCAAGATGAAATAAGTTCTAGAGACGGATAGTGGTGGTGATGGTTGGACAGCAGTGTGAATGTACTTAATGCTGTTGGCCTGTACGCTTAAAAATGATTAAGATGGTAAATTTTTGTACTGTGTATTTCCCACGTTAGAAAAACTTGTTTGGAATTTGGAGGAAAAATTAGAAGGCCCACTTTAAGCTTTCAAAAGTTGGAATTATAAGAAGTATGGATTACTTTGCGGATTCTGTTTCAAATTAATATTTTAATCTACCATGATACAAGCTCTGAGAGAGCAGGGGCTGTCTTACTCACCAGTATTTTCTTGGTACCTAGAAGACTACCTGGGCCTCAAGAAAGACGGATGGATGGATGGAAGAAGGGGGAAACAGAAGCCCCTTCCCCTGGATTCTCCTGTCCTGTCATCATTCCTCCTTAGCTCTCAGTTCTAGCTGGGGACAGCCCTGTCTCCGTGTGCAGGAGATACCTAGACTCTAAACTGCAGTCTCAGCCCAGCCCCTTCCCCTTCTAATCTCAGCCCTGCAGCCACCTCTTCACCCCCTGACTTGGTTCTCGGGGCTCTCCTGGCATCCCACCCTGAGGGTTATGTGCAGGGGTCCGGTCCCCTTGCTTCCTTTTTAGCGTTCAGGGTGGGATGTGCACCACGGAGAAGGACATGGGGGTTCCTTCTCGATCTGCTCCTGCTCATTCCCTGGTCTTGTCTCATGACATTCCCATGCATGCCTTGCGCTCCCCAACACGAGGAGCCCTGTGTAGCTCTCAGGCCCTGTGAGCTGGGTAGTGGTGATCCCACACCCAGCCATAGACCCCCTGGTGGCGGACAGGCAGGTGTCCCAGCCTTGTGAGCAAGAGAGTGGATCCATATGTGCAGAGCTTGCAAACTGCTCTCACCTTTCTTTTTCTTTCTTTCTTTTTTTTTTTTTTTTTTTTTGAGACAGAGTCTGGATGGATTGACTCCACTCCCAGCTGGAGTGGAGTGCAATGGTGCAATCTTGTCTTACTGCAACCTCCGCCTCTCGGGTTCAAGCAATTCTCCTGCCTCAGCCCCCCGAGTAGCTGGGATTATAGGCATGCGTCACCACACCTGGCTAATTTTTAGTATTTTCAGTAGAGATGGGGTTTCGCCATGTTGGCCAGGCTGGTCTTGAACTCTTGACTTCAGGTGATCCACCTGCCTCAGCCTCCCAAAGTGCTGGGATTACAGTCGTGAGCCACCACGCCTGGCCTCACCTTTCATAGGATAACTACATTGCGTGTAACAGTATGTGGTGGTATGATGCTTGTCCTGTGAAAAGTGAATAAATGCAGGGAAAGTTTCACTCACTGTACTATTAAAAAGATAATTGTTCTGTTAGCTTAAGAATTTGACACTTAATGTGTGTGGTTTTTTGTTTGTTTTGAGGCAGGGTCTCGCTCTGTCACCCAGTCTGGAGTGCAGTGGTGCGATCTCAGCTCACTGCAGCCTCCACCTCCCAGGCTCAAGCGATTCTCATGCCTCAGCCTCCCAAGTAGCTGGGAGGTCCCGAGTAGCTCCCAAGTGCACCATCATGCCCGGCTAATTTCTTTCCTGTTTTTCGTAGAGACAGGGTTTTATCATTTTGCCCAGGCTGGTCTCGAACTCCTAAACTCAAGCGATCCACCCACCTCAGCCTCCCAAATTGCTGGGATGACAGGCATGGCCTACCGTGCCTGGCGTTAATGTGTTTTTATTTTAAAAATTAACTTCAAGCTGGGTGGGGTGTCCCATGCCTGTAAGACAGAGTGAGACCCTGACTTGGAAAAAAAAAAAGAAATTCACATCAGTGTGATGCACAGTTTATTAAAGTGGCTCTTTTTAAAGTGCACAAGTGATGTTCATGTGGACATCGTCGGTTTTCCTTAACGAGGTAGATATGAGTCAGTGGTTCTCAAGGGAGGAGGGAGGAGGATTGCCTCCAGGGGATCTTGGGAAATGTCTGGAGACACTTCTGGTTGGCACATCTTTGTGGGGAGGCTGCGGGCATCCAGTGGTTTTGAGGCTGGGCTGCTGCTGAACATCCCACAATGCACGGGACAGCCCCACAGCTAAACGTCATCTGGCCCAGAAGGTCTGTCGTGCTGTTGAGAAACCCTGATCTAAATAATGTCTAAGCTATGTATTTGGTATTTCAATCAACACTTTAAGATTTAGTTTATTTGGGATTCTGATGAAGAAACCCTTAAACCTGTGCATACAGAATCTGTCTAGAGATTCTTTGGAAGTGTTCAGTCTTTGGGAAAAAAAATAAGAGTAATTAAAAAATCTGTTTTACAGCTGGGTGCAGTGGGTCACGCCTGTAATCCCAGCACTTTGGGAGACTGAGGCAGGCGGATCACATGAGGCCAGGAGTCTGAGACCAGACTGACCAATATGGTGAAACCCTGTCTCCACTAAAAATACAAAATTTAGCCGGGCATGATGGATCACCTGAGGTCAGGAGTTCAAGACCAGCCTGGCCAACATGGTGAAAACCCCTCTCCACTAAAAATGCCAAGAATTAGCCAGGAGTGGTGGCACACACTGTAGTTTTATTGCACTTCAGCCTGGGTGACAGAGCGAGACCCTCAAAAAAAAAAAAAAAAAAAAAAAAAGGAATTTATGACTAGGGACCGTACTTAGAGACCCAGAGAGAATGCCTTTCTATATTTTTATTTTAAAACTGTGGATATTTTACCTGTTCCAGATGCTTTTTTGAGGAAAAAAAGAATCAGCTGGAGATTTTAAACATAGAGTTTAAGACACTTTTCTAGGCAGATCATCTTTGACAAGGGTGTACTAGTTCGTCTTTGGAATAGCAGGATTTTAAAATCAAAGCCTGAGAACTTGGAGCGTGCAAGGGCACCTTTCGCCACCTGCTGGCAGTGTTCCTTAATTGCAGGTTCTTATGATAGACCAAGGTTTAAAAGTTGAATATGCAAATAAAACATGTAACAACATCATCTAGGATTTATAGGTGAGATGCCAACAGTCTCTTGAAATATTTAACTGTTGTTATTTAAGGGCAGATGTGATCAACCTACGTGTCATGATAAGAGGCAGACATCACACTCTTGTTTGAAACAGTGGATTTCTTTTTTCCTTAGAGATAGTCTTGCTCTCCCTGGGGCTGGACTGCAGTGGTGAGATCACTGGTTAGAGTGAGATCACAGCAGCCTCTAACTCCTGGGCTGAAACATTCCTCCTATCTCAGCCTCCTGAGTAGCTGGGACTACAGGCATGTGCCACCATGCCAGCTAATTTTTTTTTTTTTCCCCAAGATGGAGTCTCGCTTTGTCACCCAGGCTGGAGTGCAGTGATGCAATCTCTGCTCACTGCAAGCTCCGCCCCCCAGGTTCAAGAGAGTCCCCTGCCTCAACCTTCTGAGTAGCTGGGGTTACAGGCACATGCCACCATGCCGGTTAATGTTTTTTGTTTTGTTTTGTTTTGTTTTTTTGAGATGGAGTTTTGCTCCTGTCGCCCAGGCTGGAGTGCAGTGGTGCAATCCTGGCTCACTGTAACCTCCGCCTCCCTAGTTCAAGCAGTTCTCCTGCCTCAGCCTCCTGAGTATCTGGTATTACAGGCACCTGCCACCGTGCCCAGCTAATTTTTGGTTTTGTTTTTGTTTTTTTGGAGATGGAGTTTCACTCTTGTTGCCCAGGCTGGAGTGCAATAGCGTGGTCTCGGCTCACTACAACCTCTGCCTCCTGGGTTCAAGCAATTCCCTGGTCTCAGCCTCCCAAGTAGCTGGGATTACAGGCACCCACCACCACGCCTGGCGAATTTTTGTGTTTTTAGTAGAGACAGGGTTTTACCACGTTTGCCAGGCTGGTCTCGAACTCCTGACCTCAGGCCATCTACCCACCTCGGTCTTCCAAAGTGCTGGTATTACAGGCATGAGACACCACGCGGCCAATTTTTGTATTTTTTTAGTGGAGACGGGGTTTCACCATGGTTGGTCTCGAACTCCTGACCTCAGGTGATCCGCTCATCTCAGCCTCCCAAAGTGCTGGGATTACAGGTGTGAGACACTGTGCCCAGCCTAAGTTTTTGTGTTTTTAGTAGAAACAGAGTTTCACCACATTGGTCAGGCTGGTCTCGAACTCCTGACCTCAGGTGATCTACCCACCTCAGCCTCCCAAAGTGTTGGGATTATAGGCGTGAGCCACTGCACCCAGCCTAATTTTTTAAAACATTTATTTATAGAGACAGGATCACACCTTGTCACCCAGGCTGCTCTCAAACTTCTAGACTCAAAGCAGTCCTCCTACCTGGGCCTCCCAATTGGGATTATGGATGTGAGCCACTGCGCCAGACCGGAAACCATGGATTTCTAGTTACAAAGGCTACTTTACTTACCATCAGGTTATGTTCTAATAAACCCATTGTAAAGTCAAAAAATCCTAAGTTGAACCACTGTAGGCGAAGAACCATCCACATAAGTGAATAAACCGGAAAGGAACCGTTCGTGTACTGGGTTGATTGACATCAGGGCCACCCTGGGACCTGTGGTTGGCGCATGGGCTCTGCAGCCAACCTGCTGGAATCCCTGTTACTTGTGAGACTTAGGCATGGGTCCAGCCTCTCTCTGTTTTTTTTTTTTTTTTTGAGATGGAGTCTCGCTCTGTCACCCAGGCTAGAGTGCAATGGCGCAATCTCGGCTCACTGCAGCCTCTGCCTCCTGGGTTCCAGCGATTCTTCTGCGTCAGCCTCCTGGGTAACTGGGATTATAGGCATGTGCCACCATGCCTGACTGATTTTTGTATTTTCAATAGAGGCGGGATTTCACCATGTTGGCCAGGTTGGTCTTGAACTCCTGACCTCAGGTGATCTGCTCACCTTGGCCTCCCAAAGTGCTAGGATTACAGGTGTGAGCCACCACGCCTGGCCCAGGCCCAGCCTCTCTTTAGCCCACAGAGCTGGGATGTGCTGGGGCAGCATAGCTTATATTCATGTTAATCCTAAAGTTGATTATTATATTTTTTCATCTTGACTTATAAAGCGAATAATTTCTAATGACTAAAATCTGCCATAACCCTAAAAAACGAGTCATATCCTAAAATGATAGGTGTGTGCCCAGCTACAACCTGCACTTACAGAAGGGTTGATTGCCAGCTTTGGTTTTGCATTATTTTAAATTCATACTATGCCATTGAAAGTTTAGTTTTTCTTTTGAAACACATCACCTATCTAATAATTTATTAACTAACCATTCAAGATTTATTAGGCAAGCACTGAAATTCCTTTTTTTTTGGTTTTTTTTTTTTTTGAGACGGAGTCTCGCTCTGTTGCCCAGGCTGCAGTGCAGTAGAGTGATCTTGGCTCACCGCAACCTTCTCATCCCAGGTTCAAGCAATTCTCTGGTCTCAGCCTTCTGAGTAGCTGAGATTACAGGCGCCCGCCACTATGCCCAGCTAATTTTTTGTATTTTTAGTAGAGACGAGGTTTCACTATGTTGTCCAGGCTGGTCTCAAACTCCTGACCTTGTGATTCGCCTGCCTCAGCCTTCCAAAGTGCTGGGATTACAGGTGTGAGCCACCGCACCCAGCTTCAAATTACTTTTATGTAATAAAAGTAAACAGGAATTTGGCATGTTTGCTATGTTTCATTTTATACATTTTTTTAGGCCTCCATTTATAGGAAAACATAAATGATTTGAATTACAAATAATACTAACCTAAGCATTGTCATTACTTTTAAAATCTAAGTTTGTAGAAGTTTAATTTTTTACTCAATACAAAAATGACCCTGGTTCACACTATTAACTGCCCAACAAATTGTTTAAAAACTAAATAGTTTTTGTTAAAGATCAGATTACAAGAAATGTTTTCCATGCTCGTATTTTAAAAAACAAGATTCCGACATACATAATGAATCTAAATCTAAATTCACAAATAGTGACTGAAATTCTGTTAGCTTTCAGCCCGGTACAATATAAATCCACAGTTTTAATGCATAAACAATTCAAAATTAAAAGTTTATAGTGGAAATGTCAACAAGTCATAACTACTACACGTCACTACTGATGGGTTCCACTATACTTCAGGCACAGCAGATGTGTGCCTCTGATAGAGTGCTTAGAAAATGAAAGCTATCAGAGCCATCAATAAGGAATACATAAATATGAGCATGGTAATGTCAAAGCATTAGAGCTGTTAAAAAAAAGTGAATAAGCCGGGCGCGGTGACTCACACCTATAATCCCAGCACTTTGAGAGGCTGAGGTGGGCAGATCGGCTGAGGTTGGGAGTTCAAGACTAGCCTGACCAACATGAAGAAACGCCATCTCTACTAAAAATACAAAATTATCCAGGCGTGGTTGCACACGCCTGTAATCCCAGCTACCTGGGAGACTGAGGCAGGAGAATCGCTTGAACCCGGGAGGTGGAGATTGCTGTGAGCCGAGATCAAGCCACTGCACTCCAGCCTGGACAACAAGAGTGAAACTCCGTCTCAAAAAAAAAAAAAAAAAAAAGAAAGAAAAAAAATTAAGATGTGATGTAAACACATCTGATAGTTCTCTCTGTAAGCCACTTCCCACTGATTTATAATGCTATGGTTTTATAGTTCTTTTAAAAAGGAAAATTTTTCTACACTGCTGCATTCAGTATCATTGTACATTCTCGACTACAGTGCAGTCTTCAAATCATCTTGCAGAGCTGGACATATCTTGTCAGAATTTCCCCAGAAAGTCAGCTTGTCATATTTTCAGCAGCCTTTAGTGCTTCAGTAGCCTTGCGAAGCTCCTTAATAACCGATGATAAAGCTTCTGGGTTAATTTCTTGTTCATAAAGCCATACACAAATAGTTTCCATATCTAAGCCAGCATTCTAAATTCTTGAAATCTCAAGCAGAACGTGTGATTAGTACACGTTGAATACTCCTAATCCCAAAATCTGAAGTGTCAAATGCTCCAAAATCCGAAACTTTAAAAGCACTGACATGACACCACGGTGGAAAATTCCACACCTCCTGTGATGGATCAAAGTCAAAATGCAGGTGCACAACACACTTTTCATTCAGCATCCCGTCCATGGTCTCCTGCACTGCATTCAAATTCGCTGCCACGGCTACTCGCCATGGCTGAGGCCGAAGGAGGCGGGAGAATCAGTTTAGTTTGTTGTTTAAAACCTCCTAGAATGTGATGAAATGAATCAGGTATAGACTTTTCGACATAGGTAACATGTTCCCAGACTTGCGGCCAGTAGTCTCTTGTCTTTGCCATTTTTTTGTGGTGATGACAGAAACATCGGTCACTTGTTTCTATAGATGTTTTATAATGCAAATTGAATGTGATGAAATATTAAAAATATCACTCATTAAATATTTAAAAGTTCAGTCTTTGGAACTGGCCAGATCTCATTCTACTGCCAGCTTAAGAGCAATTTAGAAAATTTGAATTATAAAACTGGAATACTGGGAACATAGTGACACAGTTATTTTTCCACTGAACCCTTAGCCATTTCAGCTGCAGGCCTTTCCATTCAGGCAGCAGAAACACATTTTACATTACTACTCATGATGGGTTTTCTGTAATGTGCTCTGCCTGGTATTTTTACATCCTGTTGGGTTAAATAAAGACATAAATTCATTTAGTTTAAGTCTCAAGAGTTTTATGGACTCAAATATTAGAGTAATCTTTAGTATTTATAGTGCTTGTAATTTTATTAATAAAATCTTAAAGTATGAAGCCAAATTGGAATCAAATATTGTTATTAATGGCAAATTGAACTTGCAATTTTTGCTTTAAAATGGAAGATTGGAGGCCGAGTGCTGTGGCTCATGCCTGTAATCCCAGCACTTTGGGAGGCCAAGGCAGGCAGAGGTCGGGAGTTCAAGACCAGCCTGGCCAACATGGTGAAACCCTGTCTCTACTTAAAACACAAAAAAATTAGCCGAGCGTGGTGATGCACGTCTGTAATTCCAGCTACTCAGGAGGCTGAGGCAGGAGAATCTCTTGAACCCGGGAGGCAGAGGTCGCAGTTAGCCAAGATTGCACCATTCATTGCACTTCAGCCTGGACAACACAGTGAGACTCCATCTCAAAAAAAATTAAATAAATAAAAACAAAATACAGTAAAATAAAATGAAAGATTGGTAACAAACAATGGAGTTTTTTTTTTTTTTTTTTTTTGGAGTCCTTTCTTTAAAATGGCCCATCTTACATCTGTAACTCCAAGCTTCTTCCAGCCTACATCATAGCGTGGTTTATTTTAAGATACCTGAGCTGGGTGTTGTGGCTCACACCTGTAATCCCAGCACTTTGGGAGGCCGTGGTGGAAGAATTGCTTGAGTTCAGGAGTTTGACACCAGCCTGGGCAACAGAGTGAGACTTCATCTCAACTAAAAAAAAAAAAAATTTGTTTTTTGAGTCGGAGTTTTGCTCTTGTCGCCCAGGCTGGAGTGCAGTGGTGTGATCTTGGCTCACCGCAACCTCCAACTCCTGGGTTCAGGCGATTCTCCTGCCTCAGCCTCCCGAGTAGCTGGGATTACAGGCACCCGCCACCACGCCTGGCTAACTTTTGTATTTTTTTAGGAGAGACGGGGTTTCACCATGTTGGCCAGGCTGGTCTCAAACTCCTGACCTCAGGTGATCCACCCGCCTTGGCCTCCCAGAGTGCTGGGATTACAGGCGTGAGCCACCCACACCCAGCCCCTTATTCTCTTCTTAGCCAATCTCTTGTCTCAGAGCAGCCTATGCATGGGGGGAGAAGACGGATTTCAAAGACAATTTTATTTTTGGGCTTTATGGTCTGGGTTTGATTTCATATTAAGTCCCCCTGTAATCTAACCTTCCGTAGCTTAACCTTTTCCAGACTGATGTCTTTGACCTGTTGGTTTCATGCGTTGCCTCTAGATTTCTAGCTCTCTTGCTCAGAACATCCACCTGGAGAAACAAACAAAAATTAAGAAACACCTTCGCAGTATCTTTTGAATTCCCAGCTCCAAAGCTATCTTCTCCGTGAGGGAATTCATAAACCAGGGCAACTGATCTGATTTGTACGTTCAAGGTTTCTTAAATATTCACTCATTTCCCAAATAGTTCCTGCGTGTGTGCTGAGCATAGTTCCAGGTATTGGGAATTAGCAGAGAATGAAAAGGCCACTTCCTCACAGTCCGTGTGTGTGTGTGTGTGTGTGTGTATTGGGGGAGAAATAACACCACCACCTTTTGATACTTGGTAGGTGCCAGACACTCTTCTGAGCATTTTACTTGAATGACCTGTGATTGCATGTTTGATCACACAACGACCTGTGCAATGGGGACTGTTACTGTCCTCGTTTTATAGATGAGGAAGCGAAGGCCCTGAGGTCGCAGGCCCTTGGGAGCCCAGGCGGGGCCCACCCAGGCCACTGGGCCCCGGGTTCCAGTTCCCTCCCCTGCTGTCTTCTCCCCGGGTGTTGGAACAGAGGGACAGAGTGAGGGTGGTGAGAGCAGCAGGAAGGACCTTTTGAGCAGAGAGCCCGAGTGAGATAATGAGTCCCTGAAACCCTGGCAGGATGCGAGAGGGCAGAATTGCAACAATATTAAGACATTATTTGACATTTTTCTCACTCTCTTAGGCTGCACTGTGGCATTTTCTGGAGACTATATGCAGGGGAGCAGGGCAGCATGCTGAGTGCAGGGGGAGTGGGGGTAGAGACGAGAACCCAGGTGTCTTCTGTGAAAGCAGACAACAAAGATTTGCGGAAACGGAAAACTGTTGCCACTTCTCTTAGTAAGCTATGTTTTCAGAAAGTTATTTTCATAAAAATATTATTTATGTGAATGTATTATATAATGTGTTTCATTTTTAAATGAGTTAATAAGTGTTAAAATTATCTTTTGTTGTTGTTGTTGTTTGAGACATAGTCTCGCTCTGTGGCCCAGGCTGGAGTGCAGTGGTGAGATCTCAGCTCACTGCAGCCTTCTCCTCCCGGGTTCAAGTGATTCTCCTGCCTCAGCCTCCTGAGTAGCTGGGACTACAGGCGTGTGCCACCACGCCCAGCTAATTTTTGTATTTTTAGTAAAGACAGGAGGGTTTCACCATGTTGGTCAGGCTGGCCTTGAACTCCTGACTTCAAGTGATCCGCCTGCCTCGGGCTCCCAGAGTGCTGGGATTACAGGCGTGAGCCACCACGCCCAGGCTTTTCTTTTCTTTTCTTTTTCTTTTGTGAGACAGAGTCTCGCTCTGTCATCGAAGCTGGAGTGCAGTGGTGCGATCTTGGCTCACTGCAACCTCCACCTGCTGGATTCAAGGAATTCTCCTGCCTCAGCCTCCTGAGTAGCTGGGTCTACAGGTGTGTGTCACCACACCCAGCTGATTTTTGTATTTTTAGTAAAGACAGGAGGGTTTCACCATGTTGGCCAGGCTGGTCTCAAACTCATGACCTCAAGTGATCTGACCCACCTCCCAACACACTGGGAATTACAGGCATGAGACACCACCCCCGGGCTGGTTTTAATTTTCAGTGTAGTAAATGCTGATAGATGGATGGATGGATGGATAGATGATTAACTGACTGACTGACCAGTCCATTTAAACAAAAGCTGTTTGGGGCCCTCAGTAACTTTTTGGTGTACAGGGATCTGAGACCCCAAAGTTGAAGACCCATTGTTATAGAAACTTCACTCTGGTTGCTGAGTGAGAACTGGGAACAGGGAGGCTGGTTACTTGGCTTTTGTGACCTTTCAGGTGAGCAGGAGGAGGATAAGAAATGGCTGTGTCTCAGTGTATTCGTATGCATGTGGATTTTTTAAAAAAATGTAAACTACAGCAAACTGTTCCCATCTCTAGCATTTTGAAGGGTGCAGTTCAGTGGTGTCAAGTACATTCCCATCATTGTGCAGCCAGTCTCCAAACTCCTTTCATCTCACAAAACCGCAAGTTCATACCCATTAAACAACCACTCCCCAGGGTCTGAATTTATTCAGAAAGTGAAGCCAGAAGGATTTGCTCTTGGCTTGGATGTGGTGTGTACAAATGTCTGGTAAATGTTTCATTAATTAGAGAGGAGGCAGCGGCTTGGTGCGGTGGCTCACGCCTGAAATCCCAGCACTTTGGGAGGTCGAGGCGGGCGGATCAGAAGGTCAGGAGTTGGTAGACCAGCCTGGCCAACATGGCGAAACCCCGTCTCTACTAAAAATGCAAAAACTGAGCGTGGTGGTGCTCGCCTGTAATCCCAGCTACTCGGGAGGCTGAGGCAGGAGAATTGCTTGAACCTGAGAGACGGAGGTTGTAGTGAGCTGAGATTGCGCCATTGCACTCCAGCCTGGGTGACAGCTCCATCTCAAAAAAAAAAAAAAAAAAGAGAGGAGACAGCTTTGTTCTGATCTGTCTTCCTTCCAGATGCAAGCCTTCACACACCTACTCTGAGTCTTACACATAAGCATGAGCCTCCTCCCCGTGTGCCACTCTGGGGAAGGTGCAGGTACAGCAGAGGTAGCATCACATCCTGGAATACTGCACGAAGATCCTTCTGAATTGACTCACACTTACAGAACCTGAGTGGTTCAATAAGTAGACCCCGTCTACTTGGAAACAAAATTTTCAAACCATTTCTTTCCATCTTTTCAGATCAGCTTAATCGAGGAGTCCCCTGGTTCATACATACTCTGAGGTTATAATGGAAGCTGTTAACCCCCCACCCTTTTTTTTTGAGACGGAGTCTTGCTCTGTCTCCCAGGCTGGAGTGCAGTGGCGCGATCTTGGCTCACTGCAAGCTCCGCCTCCCGGGTTCATGCCATTCTCCTGCCTCAGCCTCCTGAGTAGCTGGGACTACAGGTGCCCGCCACCACGCCCAGCTAAATTTTTGTATTTTTAGTAGAGACGGGGTTTCACCGTGTTAGCCAGGATGATCTCGATCTCCTCACCTTGTGATCCCCCTGCCTCGGCCTCCCAAAGTGCTGGGATTACAGGCGTGAGCCACCACACGCGGCCGGAAGCTGTTAACCCTCTTTAGGTGAACATACAAGGAAAATGGAAAGATTTGAGGTGTGGGACAGCGCCCTCAGTGTGCGTGTGGAGGTACTGCGGGCCCAGGGAGGGATTCATGGCCACCAGGAGGATGTCTGACATTGACTCCCAGGAGCCAAGCCCTAGGCTAAGCAAAGTGGACTGGGGCTAGTCTTCTCAGGGAAGTGAGGTCTGCAGCGGCCAAAAAAGCAAAAGTGGCAGTTCTGGTAGAGTATCAGTCAAGAAGGAACAAGATAGCACTTCTCCAGTGATCTGGGCCATCACTGTGAGGAGGGTGGGGGTATGTTAAGAGATCAGTTTGTCAGAGGCATTTGAACCAGGGTGACTCCATCTCTGATAGCGCTGGGTGAAATAAGGCTGAGATCTATTGGGCTGCATTCCTAGAAGGTTAAGGCATTCTAAGTCACAGGATGATATAGGAGGTCAGCACAAGACACAGGTCACAAAGACCTTGTGTATGAAACAGGTTGCCATAAAGAAGCTGGCGGAAACCCAACAAAACCAAGATAGGGACGAAAGTGACTTCTGGTCGTCCTCACTGCTCATTGTATGCTAATTATAATACATTAGCATGCCAAGAGACCCACCTGCACCATGACAGTTTACAAATGCCATGGCAACGTCAGGAAGTTACTCTGTGTGGTCTAAAAGGGGGAGGAGCCCTCAGTTTTGGGAATTTCCCACATCTTTCCAGGAAAACTCATGAATAATCCACCCTTTGTTTAGCATATAATCAAGAAATAACCATAAAAATAGCCAACCAGCAGCCCTCAGGGCTGCTCTGCGGGTGGCGTGGTCGCTCTTTCTTCCTTTACTTTCTTTCTTTCTTTCTTTTTTTTTTTTGAGACGGAGTCTCGCTCTGTCGCCCAGGCTGGAGTGCAGTGGCCGGATCTCAGCTCACTGCAAGCTCCGCCTCCCGGGTTTACGCCATTCTCCTGCCTCAGCCTCCCGAGTAGCTGGGACTACAGGCGCCCGCCACCTCGCCTGGCTAGTTTTTTTCTTCTTTTTTTTAGTAGAGACGGGGGTTTCACCGTGTTAGCCAGGATGGTCTCGATCTTCTGACCTCGTGATCCGCCCGTCTCGGCCTCCCAAAGTGCTGGGATTACAGGCTTGAGCCACCGCGCCCGGCCCCTTTACTTTCTTAATAAAGTTGCCTTCACTTTATGGACTTGCCCCGAATTCTTACTGTGTGAAGTCCAGTAACACCATCTTGGGGGCTGGATTGGGACACTTTTCCGGTAATAAGTTAATGTGCTTAAGGTCACGCAGCTCATAATAGAGGGAGACTGGAATTGGACCCCAAGCCTAACTCTAAAATGGATTATTCTTTTTTTTTTTTTTTTTTTTGAGGCGGAGTCTTGCTCTGTCGCCCAGTCTGGAGTGCAGTGGCGCTATCTTGGCTCGCTGCAACCTCCACCTCAGGTTCAGGCGATTCTGCCTCAGCCTCCCAAGTAGCTGGGATTACAGGTGTGTGCCACTACGCCCGGCTAATTTTTGTGTTTTTAGTAAAGACAGGTTTTCAACATATTGGCCAGGCTGGTCACGAACTCCTGACCTCAGGTGATCCGCCCTCGTCAGCCTCCTAAAGTGCTGGGATTATAGGTGTGAGCCACCATGCCCGGATGGATTATTCTTAAATACTCTTGTTTTCAGTCAAGTGGTGGGTTTTTCTGAAATTCTGCATTTAGTTTTATTTTAATACTTTATTGCGTTTTGCATCTTTGCTTTACATTATTGGTAGTAATACGAATTTAAAATTAATATTGGGCAGCTGGGCACGGTGGCTTAATGAGTGAGTGAGCTGAGATCGTACCACTATGTTCCAACCTGGGCAACAGAGAAAAAAGATAAAAATAGGCCGGGCGCGGTGGCTCAAGCCTGTAATCCCAGCACTTTGGGAGGCCGAGACGGGCAGATCACGAAGTCAAGAGATCGAGACCATCCTGGCTAACCCGGTGAAACCCCGTCTCTACTAAAAAAGTACAAAAAGCTAGCCAGGCGAGGTGGTGGGCGCCTGTAGTCCCAGCTACTTGGGAGGCTGAGGCAGGAGAATGGCATAAACCCGGGAGGCGGAGCTTGCAGTGAGCTGAGATCCGGCCACTGTGCTCCAGCCTGGGCGACAGACCGAGACTCCGTCTCAAGAAAAAAAAGAAAAAAATAATAATACTGGGGCCAGGTGCCATGGCTCACGCCTGTAATCCCAAGACTTTGGGAGGCCAAGGCAGGCAAATCACTTGAGCCCCAGGAGTTTAAGACCAGCCTGGGCAACATGGTGAAAGCCTGTCTGTACAAAGAGTTTAAACAAAAGTAGCCAAGTGTGGTGGTGCAAACACACAGTCCCAGCTACCTGGGAGGCTGAGGGGGGAGGATCACCTGAGCCTGGGAGATTGAGGCTGCAGTGAGCCATGATTACACCACTGTGCTCCAGCCTGGGTGGCAGAGCAAGACTCTGTCTCAAAAAATCATAAAGAAGTGAAAATGCCATTCTCTGTAACTTTTCAGTGATAGACTGAAAACGGAGATAGGCTTTCTGTAGCCATCAGTCTTTTTTTTTTCTTGATTTCTAGAGCAATTTATTTCTTATTTCTAGTTGCTTCATGGATTCGGATAATTTCTACATTACTTATTCTGGAATTTAGAATTTCATCTCATTTGGGTCTTGATACCAAATTTTGCGACAGAACTGTGAGCACTGCCTTCAAGCCTAATGAGAGTTTTATTATTTTATAGCAAGTGTATGTCTTCAGAAGTAGTGGAGTTGAAAATACTTTTTCTAACCTCGTCTATTTTCTTCTTTTGTTTTAAATGCAGTTAACAAGCACAAGCCCTGGCTGGAGCCCACCTACCATGGCATAGTCACAGAGAACGACAACGCGGTGCTTCTCGACCCCCCTCTGATCGCGCTGGACAAAGATGCGCCTCTGCGATTTGCAGGTAGGAACGGGGGTTTTCACAGACTCTTGAGGAATCTGGCCCGGTCAGGAAGCGTTCCGCACATCCCATTTGGATAATACTCAGCGTTTCTGAAAATGTCTCCATAGCTGAGGGTTATTTGTAGCTCCTTTGTACCATGTTTTTTTGTTTTTGTTTTTTTCCTTTTAATAGTTGGGGTAGCTGACAAAAAGGCCTGTTCTTATAGTTGAAAAGCAAGCTGTTTAATCTCATTGCATCATTTTTTTCTTTGTCTTAATGTAGCCAGATAACACCTAGACCAGTGCATCCTTGGCTCTAGTGTGCACACGGAGTACCTGAGGAATGTAGAGACAGCGGGTCTGGGAGGACCTGAGATTCTGCCTTTCTCACCTGCTTGTAGGTGCTGCTGGTCCTTGAGTGGTGTGGAGCCAGAGAATCACAGCGCCAGGGGTTCCTTGCATTACCTAGATTTCCATGTCGTGAGAAGACTTATTTGAAGAAGTTGAGCAGTCTTTATAGAGGCATGCTTTTGGCATAGATTTTACCTTCAGTGAATTTTTAACTTGAGTTACTTCATAAGATTGTAGCCTCCATCTTTATAGAGACATACCTGTAGCATTGCTTTGGAGATTTTCATACTATAATAACATTTAATAGCGTTTTCCAAGTCAGAGCTGTTCTGGCTTCACATTGGGTCCTTAACTGATAGAGAATGGACTGTGTCACCTTTTTTCTGCCTCAGAGTTGGAATTGACATTGTAAAGTTAATTTTTAAGAGTTATTTTCGCATATTTTTCCAGATCAAATCTTCTCCTGCATGGCTGGGCACAGTGACTCACGCCCGTAATCTCAGCACGTGGGAGGCTGAGGCAGGAGGATTGCTTGAGTCTAGCAGGTGGAGGCTGCAGTGAGCTGTGATTGTGCCACTGCACTCCAGCCTGGGCAACAGAGCAAGACCTCATCTCAGAAAACAAAACAAACAAAAACTTCTCATATTAAAGAGTGTTCTGGCTGGGCACAGTGGCTTACACCTGTAATCCCAGCACTCTGGGAGGCCGAGGTGGGCGGATCAACAGGTCAGGAGATTGAGACCATCCTGGCTAACACGGTGAAAACCTGTCTCTACTAAAAATATATATATAAAAATATTAGCCAGGTGTGGTGGCGGGTGCCTGTAGTTCCAGCTACTCAGGAGGCTGAGGCAGGAGAATGGCATGAACCCGGGAGGCGGACGTTGCAGTGAGTCGAGATTGTGCCACTGCACTCCAGACTGGGCGACAGAGCGAGACTCTGTTTCAAAAAAAAAAAAGACTGTTCTGTTTGCCTAGGGACAAATAAGAAAAATTGGATGAATTTGTATGAAATGTATGTTAATTTTACTATAGTAAGTTGAGGGAAATAAACATGAGTTTGTTTCTGAAGAGCTGTTTGAAAAATAAATTTGTACTTCATTCTGTTTAAGAGCCGCATCACATTTTCAGCAGCCTCACCTGTGAACCAGCTTGTGCTGTAAAGATAGAGCCTCCCAAGTTGTTTTGTGTGTTTATTGATTTTCAGAGAGAAATCTGATGGAAAGGACAGTAGAGGCAGTACCCCATGCCGGGAACACACACACAGCATTTGTCCAGTTGCTGGGGTGATTATTTTTGTTTTTTTCCCTAGATTTTTTTTTTTCCTTCTTCTGAAACAGTGTCTTGCCCTGTTGCCCAGTCTGGAGTGCAGTGGCGCCATCTTGGCTCACTGCACCCTCCGCCTCCCGGGTTCAAGCAGTTCTCCTGCCTCAGCCTCCTGAGTAGCTGGGATTACAGGCGCCCGCCACCATGCCCAGCTAATTTTTGTATTTTTACTAGAGACGGGGTTTCACCATGTTGGCCAGGCTGGTCTCGAACCCCTGACCTTGTGATCCGCCTGCCTCGGCCTCCCAAAGTGCTGGGATTACAGGTGTGAGCCACCATGCCCGTCCTAATTTTTGTATTTTTAGTAGAGACGAGGTTTCAATATGTTCAGGCTGGTGTCGAACTCCTGGCCTCAGGTGATCCACCTGCCTTGGCCTTGAAAAGTGCTAGTGGATAGATCATTTTAACAGAATTACTTAGCTTATGTTTTTAGCAGTTTTATATACATTTCTGACATTTAATGCATTTCAGGAAGTGACTGCAGTTCAGGCTTCAGTATTTGCCCCCTCAGGTCCTCCTTTGCCTTGTGAAGTATCAGCGGTCCTGTTGTTCGTGCAGCATGATCCTACTATGTTGTTAATAATTGATGCACTATTTTATTTTGTATTTTATTTTATTTATTTTGTTTTTGAGATGGCGTCTTGCTTTGTTGCCTAGGCTGTAGTGCAGTGGTGCAATCTTGGCTCACTGCAACCTCCGCCTCCCAGATTCAAGCAATTCTCCTGCCTCAGCCTCCCATTAGCCGGGATTACAGGTGCCCGCCACCATGCCCAGCTAATTTTTGTATTTTTAGTAGAGACAGGGTTTCACCATGTTGGCCAGGCTGGTCTTGAACTCCTGACCTAAGGTGATCCGCCCGCCTTGGCCTCCCAAAGTGCTGGAATTACAGGTGTGAGCCACCATGCCCAGCCAATAATGCATGCACTTATAAAGCATGCATAGCAATATCCCAGGCACTACTCTACGTACTGTACAAATATAAATTTGTATTTAATCCCTCATAACCATAAGATAGTAAATACACTTTTCTGCATTAAAGGCAGGAACCGGAGGCATAGAATAGTTAAGCTGTTGCTCTGGGTATGTAGCTGGTCGGTGGTGCAGAGGCAGGGCTCCAGCCCAGACAGGAAGGCTGTCTGCTATGATGCGGTAGCTACATATGTAACTGCACGAAGTTCACAAGGAAATAAGAAATGAAATACACGTGGAGTGTTAACTTTGAAGGAAAAAGTCGTATCAATGAAATACCTTTTTTTCTTACTGTTTTTTTTATTTAATTTTATTGTATATTTCTTTTTTTTTTTTTTTTTTTTTTTTGAGATGGAGTCTTGCTCTGTCCCCCTGGCTGGAGTGCAGTGGTGCAATCTTGGCTCACTGCAAGCTCCGCCTCCCGGGTTCACTCCATTCTCCTGCCTCAGCCTCCTGAGTAGCTGGGACTACAGATGCCGGCCGCCACCGCGCCTGGCTTATTTTTTGTATTTTTAGTAGAGACGGGGTTTTCACCGTGGTCTCGATCTCCTGACCTTGTGATCCACCCGCCTCGGCCTCCCAAAGTGCTGGGATTAAGATATTCTAGATGAAATAATACTTATACAGGTTTATTTTTTAGAGATTCTCAGGTTTTTTGCTGATGTACAAAAATTGTATGTTGTGATATGTATATATTTTAACTGTATAGAAAAGCAATTTAAATCCAAGCTATAGTGGTAACTTGGTTGTATTTGCCATAGTGGATAGATAAGTCAGTATTTTCCTTTTGGATATTTTCATGGGGGAAGCACAGTTACTCTTATATATAATATTTTTTCTTTCTTTTTTCTTTTTTGGAGATAATTCATATGCCACAAAAATCACCCTTTTGAAGTGTACAGCTCATTGAATTTTAGAATGTTGGCCAAAAACCATGCACCTGCCAACCACTGTCTAACTCCAGAACATTTTCGTCACCCCAAAAAGGAACCCTTGCACCAAGTAGCAGTCACCCCTCAGTCTCCTCCACTCCCCAGCCCTGGCAGCCACTACAGATTTCTCTATTCTGGATAATCATGTAAATACACTGTGGCTTTTTGTGATGGGCGTCTCACTTCCATCGTGATGATTTCACAGTTTACCTGTGTTAGGTGCCTAGCAGCCTCTCATTACTTTTTTACTGGTGGATATTACTCCATTCTATGAATAGACCACATTTTGTTTCTCTGTTCATCCACTGATGGACATTTGGTTTGCTTCTACTTTTTGGTTATTATGGGTCATGCTGCTGCGAACATTCCTGTACAGGTGTTTGTGTGGACATAGGTTTTCGGTCCTTTAGTATACACACAGGAGTGCAGCTGATCCCTTTGACTGAAGTGTGGGGTGCTGTCCCTCTGCTGGAGGAGTGGGCAGCTGCATGGAGGGAAGGGAGCACCTGACCTGCTGCCATATCCCTCCTTACCTCCCTGCCTCCTTCCCTCCTTCCTTTCCTCCTTCCCTCCTTCCCTCCCTCTGTCCTTTTCTTCCTCTCTCTCCTTCCCTCCCTCCCTCCCTCTGTCTTTTCTTTTCTCTCTCCTTCCCTCCTTCCCTCCTTCCCTCCCTCCCTCCCTCCCTCCATCCGTCCTTTTCTTCCTCTCTCCCTCCCTCTCCCCTCCCTTTTTCCCACCCTCCCTCTTTCCATCCTTTCCTTCCTCTCTTCCTCCTTCCTTCCCTTCATCCCTCCCTCCTTCTGTTCCCCCTTCCCTCACTCCCTTCTTCCCTCCTTTCCCCTTTTCCCCCCTCCCTCCCTCCCTGCCTGGCTTCCTCCTTCCCTCCCTCCCTCTTTCCCTCCCTCCTTTACTTTCTCCCTTTGTTTCTTCCTCCCTCCCTCCCCTTCTGTTGCTTTGGTGCCACCCAGCACAGAACCCTGCCCCATGGTGCCACCCAGCACA
>NC_045434.1:212125285-212208904 GCF_002776525.5 Piliocolobus tephrosceles
CCCCATGGTGCCACCCAGCACAGAACCCTGCCCCCATGGTGCCACCCAGCATAGAACAGGACCCTGTGAGACTTTGCAGGGAGGTCAGGAGCAGAGACCCTGGAGCTGACGGACCAGTGAGTGAATCATCATAGCTCTTCTCCTTACTGGCTGTGTGGCCTTAGGCAAATTACTTATCCTTTCTTTGCCTGTGTTTCATCATTTCTAAAAGGATACAGTGTCACAGACCTCATTGGTTGGGGGAATGTTAGCTTCTTTATTCATACATGTGAAGAGCTTTAAACCATGCCTGGTACAGTAATTACTACCTACAGTGTTTGCTGCTGCTGTTATTACTAATAATAGAATCTTTTAAAAATATTTTTTCACTTAACATTTTGTGAGAAATATTTTCTCATCTTTCTACAAAAGTCGTTATAGTGTTGCATTTTCTTACAGTTTCTTAAGTATTTTTTGGATAAGAGAGAGGCTAGACCTGGAGCCTTATTTTCATCTTAGATTGATTTGGGTGATGACATTGAGCTTAATTTCGCACCATGTTGAGGAGGAGGGTGGTGGTGGTGGTGGTGGTGGTGGTGGTGGTGGTGGCATCTAATGTTTATTGAGTGCCTGCAGTGTGGCAGAGGTTGCTCTGAGGGCCCGGTGTGGGTTACTTTCTCTGATTCTTTTCAGCAGTTTGTTTTTGAGATGGAGTCTTGCGCTGTTGCCCAGGCTGGAGGGCAGTGGCGTGATCTCGGCTCACTGCAACCTCTGCCTCCTGGGTTCAAGAAATTCTCCTGCCTCAGCCTCCGGAGTAGCTGGGACTACAAGTGCACGCCACCATGCCTGGCTAACTTTTTGTATTTTTTAGTAGAGACGGGGTTTCACCGTGCTCCCCAGGCTGGTGGCGAACTCCTGAGCTCAAGCAATCTTCCCGCCTCGGCTTCCCAAAGTGCTGGGATTACAGGCGTGAGCCACTGCGCCCGGCCTCTCTTCCCCAGTCTTATGCAGTAGACATGCCCACTGTCCCTGTTCTCCAGGTGAGGAACCAGGCTCAGCGTGTCTGCCAGCTGCGTGACAGCAGGAGAAGCTACTTTGTTCCCCACTTTATCCCCAAAACCTCCGTCAGTGCCTGGGACACAGTCACTCCATAGATATTTGTAGAGGCAGGAGATGAGTCTGCCCAGGGTCACACAGCTCGTAAATGACAGAGCCACCTCGGGGCCCAGCTCACTGTGTGAACATTCCGGTTCATCGTGTGATCCCACTACAAGGGGTGTGTGTGTGTGTGTGTGTGGGTAGCCATAGGAGTTCACTTGTCAGAGCTCTGAAATGAATGCACATGCAATGCTGGGAGCTTAGTCACTGAAGCTCCTTATAAGTCATCACTGAAGATCCAGTCTCGCCTGGATTGTTTCCTTGGGGTGAAATTCAGGTACAGAGTATTTGTCAAGTGTTTTAGGAAATTTAAATAATTCGGTTTCTAGTTCTCCTCCTTCTCCTTAATCTGCTGAAAGCCTGAGTAGTCACAGGTCAGAAAACAATTTTTGCATTTTATTATTTATTTATTTATTTTGGAGACAGAGTCTGGCTCTGTCACCCAGGCTGGAGTGCAGTGGCGTGATCTCGGCTCACTGCAACCTCTGCCTTCCAGGTTCAAGCAATTCTCATGCCTCAGCCTCCCGAGTAGCTGGGGTTACAGGCGTGCACCACCACAGGCCAGCTAATTTTTTTGTATTTTTAGTAGAGACGGGGTTTCACCATGTTGGCCAGGCTGGTCTCAAACTCCAGGCCTCAAGTGATCTTCCACCTTGGCCTCCCTAAAGTGCTGGGATTACAGGTGTGAGCCACTGTGCCCAGCCTATTGTTTTTTAATTTTATATATTTCATGGAGAGTTACAAGCTTGAGCCTCGTGTGTGGGCCACAGGGTTGGGGCCTTGAAGATAATGTGTTCTGTTCTTGTCAGAAGCTGTGCCTCCTCTCCCTGCTTCCTCTTCAGAGCTCCTCTTTCTAGGAGGTGGTGGTGTTCTAGCAATCTCTTCCCTGCCTTCCCAGATTAAGTGTGGATGTTTTAGGAGATTGGTTGAACCATAATGATACAAATAGAATCCAAAAGAAATTTCAGGGCAAGAATGGGAACTTTGTTTTCTTATTTAATGATTTCTTTTTTTTTTGAGACGGAGTCTGGCTCTGTCGCCCAGGCTGGAGTACAGTGGCCGGATCTCAGCTCACTGCAAGCTCCGCCTCCCGGGTTTACGCCATTCTCCTGCCTCAGCCTCCCGAGTAGCTGGGACTACAGGCGCCCGCCACCTCGCCCGGCTAGTTTTTTGTATTTTTTTAGGAGAGACGGGGTTTCACTGTGTTAGCCAGGATGGTCTCGATCTCCTGACCTCGTGATCTGCCCGTCTCGGCCTCCCAAAGTGCTGGGATTACAGGCTTGAGCCACCGCGCCGGGCCCTGGGAACTTTGTTTTCACTGATAGTCAGAGCCCACCCAGGAGCCTTGTGAAACTGTTGTCTGTATTCTTCATTATGAATGCGATTCACGTGCCCTGAGCGTGGCCAGTGGGTTCACTGCTGCATTTCACTGCCCAGTTTTGCTTTTTTAGCACATGTAACTGAACTGATCTTATGTTTGCAGCAGTGAGTTGGTCAACCTGCATGAAATTGCCTTTTTTTTTTTTTTGAGACAGAGTCGCACTCTGTCACCCAGACTAGAGTGCAGTGGCACGATCTCAGCTCACTGTAACCTCCGCCTCCCAGGTTCAAGTGATTCTCCTGCCTCAGCCTCCCGAGTAGCTGGGAGCTGGGATTACAGGCGCCCCCCACCATGCCTGGCTAATTATTGTATTTTTAGTAGAGAAAGGGTTTTGCCATGTTGGCCAGGCTGGTCGCAAACAACTGACCTCAGGTGATCCATCTGCCTCAGTCTCCCAGAGTGCTGGGAGTATAGGTGGAGCAATGGCACGCAGCCTCCTTTTTTTTTTCTTTTTTTGAAATGGAGTCCCCGCCTCCGGGGTTGAAGTGATTTCAGCTAATTTTTGTATTTTTAGTAGAGACAGGGTTTCACCATGTTGGCCAGGCTGGTCTCGAACTCTTGACCTCAAGATCTCCCTGCCTCGGCCTCCTAAAGTGCTAGGATTACAGGCTTGAGCCACCACACCAGGCCAATTTTTTTTTTTTTTTTTTTTTTTGAGATGGAGTCTCGCTCTTGTTGCCCAGGCTAGAGTGCAATGATGTGATCTCGGCTCACTGGAACCTCCACCTCCCAGGTTCAAGCGATTCTCCTGCCTCAGCCTCCCAAGTAGCTGGGATTACAGGTGCCCACCACTATGCCTGGCTAATTTCTTATTTTTAGTAGAGACAGGGTTTCTCCATGTTGATCAGGCTGGTCTTGAACTCCCAACCTCGGGTGATCTGCCTGCATGCCAAAGTGCTGGGATTACAGGGCTGAGCCACCGCGCCTGGCCCCAGTTTTTTAATGTTGAAATATTAAAATATTTGAAAACAAAATGACATTTCACATGCTTCAGCGTAATCGAAGGCAATAATCCATTGAGTAACAATTTTAAGTAAGTAGCTGAATGTTAGGACAGATGCTTCCTATTAACTGTGACTGACTTGAATGAACCCATTTTGGATGTAGGCGCCACCTAGGAAGAGTTTGGGATCAGTAATGATTAAATACTAGGTAGCTATGCTAGGTCTTCTGGAGAATATTTAAAAAAGCATAAAAGTTGGTTCCTGTTCTCGAAGCCACTAATAATCTAGGTAAGAGGGCCAAACCAACATTGGCAAAGGATACTAGGAAACTTGTAGTTCAGCACCAAGTGACAGAGGCAACGATGGTGTGGGCTCAGGAGGCAAGTGCTGTAGTTTGGATGTGTGTCCCCTCCAGACCTGATGTGGACTTTTTTTTTTTTTTTTTTTTGAGACAATGTCTTGCTTTGTCACCCAGGCTGGAGTGCAGTAGCACAATCTCGGCTCCCTGCAAGCTCCGCCTCCCGGGTTCCCGCCATTCTCCTGCCTCAGCCTCCCGAGTAGCTGGGACTACAGGCACCTGCCACCACGCCCGGCTAATTTTTGTATTTTTAGTAGAGACGGGGTTTCACCGTGTTAGCCAGGAAGGTCTTGATCTCCTGACCTCGTGATCCACCCGCCTCGGCCTCCCAAAGTGCTGGGATTATAGGCTTGAGCCACCGCGCCTGGCCTTTTTTTTTTTTTTTAAAGATGGAACTTCACTTCATCACCTAGGCTGGAGTGCAGCGGTGGGATCTCAGCTCGCTGCAACCTCTGCCTCAGAAAATCAAGCGATTCTCCCACCTCAGCCTTCCGAGTAGCTGGGATTACAGGCCTGCACCAGCACACCTGGCTAATTTTTGTATTTTTAGTAGAGACAGGGTTTCAGCATGTTACCTAGGCTGGCCTTGAACCCCTGACCTGAAGTGATCCACCCGCCTCAGCCTCCCAAAGTGTTGGGATTACAGGCGTGAGCCATAGTGCCCCTACCTGAAACTTTATCCCAGTGTTGGAGGTGGGGCCTAATGGGAGGTGTTGGGGTCACAGCGGGTGAATCCTTCATGAATAGATTAATGTTGTCCCTGGCTATGGGGTGAGGTGTTGGGGTGGGGAGTAGTGGATGAATTCTCATTCTTTTAGTTCTCGCAAGAGCTGGTTACTAAAAAGAGCCTGTGGTTGCTCCTCCTCCTCCCCCCCATCCCTCTCTCTCTCTCTCTCCCTCCCCCTGTGATTTCTGCACAGCCTCCCGCTGTGAGTAGAAGTAGCCTGAGGCCCTCACCAGAGGCAGATGCCCAACCTTGACCTTTCCCAGCCATCAGAAGTATGAGCCAAAGAAACCTTTTTTCTTTATAACTTACCCAGCCTCAAGTCTTCCTTTGCAGCAACACTGAATGGACTGAGACAGCCCAGAAGTGGTTCATTAGGCAGGGCTCGAGCCCTGTAAAGGGTGGGTGGAGTTTGCACAGGCAGTGAAGGGAGGGGAAAGGTGGGAGCAGAGGTGGGAACTGGAGAGGCCTCCCAGGGTAGGTGACCAGGTCAGCTTGTGTGGCGTGGGCTGTGGAGGAGCACAGTGTTGGAAGTCAGCTTGAGTCCACTTGATTTCCATTGCTAGGCTGAATGGATGCATGGGGTTTTCCAGTGCTATGCCCGGATCACCTGGGGCCCTGGTGTAGAGTGCAGGTTCCTGAGCTCCATGCTCGGCCACCTAGTCTGTACCTCCAGGAGTGGCGCCTGAGAAATCCATACCAGCCAGCTAGGTTTGCGAACCCCCGATGGGCCACCATCCCAAGTCTGTAGACCGTCTGCGTTGGAGTCATCTGGCAGTGCTTGCTCAAAATACAGATCACTGGGCTCTGTCCCTAGAACCACCAAGTCAGAATTTCTATGGATGGAGCTTGGAAACCACATTTTGAACAAGCTTCCCAGACCATTTTTGACACACTAGAATTTGAGAGCCACTACTGTAGTCCGTGAGGAACTTGCGAAAGCGTAGCTCTTGAAGTCTGTGTGTGGTTGTTGTTATGTGTATTTAAGGTACCCTAGGCTGGGCGCAGTGGTTCACACCTGTATTCCCAGCACTTTGGGAGGCCAAGGCGAGGGGATCACTTGAGGTCAGGAGTTTGAGACCAGCCTGGCCAACATGGCAAAACCCTGTCTCTACTAAAAATACAAAAATTAGCCATGCATAGTGGGGCACGCCTGTAGTCCCAGCTACTTGGGAGGCTGAGGCACAAGAATCACTTGAATGCAGGAGGTGGAGGTTGCAGTGAGCCAAGGTTGACTCTGTCTCAGGAAAAAAAAAAAAAGGTACCCTGAAAAACTCTACTGATTAGACACACGAATGAGCTTGTTCCAGAAATTAGCCTGGACCGGTAAGCAAGGAAACCAGAGGTCACCAAACATCAGGGACAGGCCACACACCCAGCCGTTGAATGTGGGCACCAAGGCCAAGTGGAGCAGAGAGAAGTGGATAGTTGCTACTCAGCAAGTGTCCATTTTCTTTTTCTTTTCTTTTTTTTTTTTGAGACGAAATCTCACTGTCGCCCAGGTTGGAGTACAGTGGCATGATTTTGGCTCACTGCAACCTGTGCCTCCCCAGTTCAAGTGATTCTCGTGCCTCAGCCTCCTGAGTAGCTGGAATTACAGGCGCCTGCCACCGTGTCCAGCTAATTTTTGTATTTTTAGTAGGGAACGGGGTCTTACCATATTGGCCAGGCTGGTCTCGAACTCCTGACCTCAGATGATCCACCCACCTCAGCCTCCCAAAGTGCTGGAATTACAGGTGTGGGCACCACACCCGGCCCATTTTCTCTTCTTTACAGCCCCTTGATCCCTTTCCCATTGGGCACAGATCAGTGGATCCACAACCTGTTACCCCACCTCCCCCAGCCAAGTGTGTGGACAGTGTGAGCTAGGCTGAACAGATGCCCTTCCTCGAAGTTTGAATGGTGAGTGGAGCGCCAGTGGATGCTAAGAATAGTTACGGTTTGGGTCTGTCTGTCCAGGTTGTTTTGCAGTGGGACTGTTGTGGTTCCTATTTCCTGGTCTCCAGCTGCCTTGGCTTCTACCTGTTTCCAAGTCCCTTTCTCTGGAACTTGGAAACAGTTCCATGAGTTCTCGATAGTCAGTTCCATGAGTTCTCGATAGTTTTCCAATCAGTTTCCTTTTGCTAAGTTACCTAGAAAGGATTTCTGTTGCTTACAATCAGAGAACCTTAGCTGTTACACGTAAGGAGTGAAGGAAACACTTGCAATATAAGGGCAGGGTCTCCTGAGAGCTGGGAGACGTGTAGGAGAGGCCATCCTCAGATTAGGAAGAAGACTTTGACAAAGAACAGCAGGGCCAGCCTGAAGCTGGGGTTTCTCAAAGGCACAGATGAGGAAAGTGAGGGCAAAGTGCTGTCAGCTGAGAACCCTGCACATGACTTTGGATATCCAGAAGTCAAATCTAGACTTTGTTGGGTTCATGCATTTTTCATATTTTTATGTTTTGCTTTCAAAAAAATTCCTTTAAAACAATTTTTTTTTAAATTCTTTTATTTTTGGACATGGTCTCGCTCTGTTGCCCAGAATACAGAGGCTGGAGTGCAGTGGCATGATCATGGCTCACTACAGCCTTAACATCCCAGGCCCAGGTGATTCTCCCACCTTAGGCTCCCAGGTAGGCGGGACCACAGGCACATGCCACCACGCCCGGCTAATTTTTGTATTTTTGGTAGAGACAGGATTTCACCTTGTTGGTCAGGCTGGTCTCGAATTCCTGACCTCAGGTGATCCACCCGCCTCAGCCTCCCAAAGTGCTGGGATTACAGGTGTGAGCTACGAGGCCTGCCCCTCAAATTTCTTTCTTTTTTTTTTTTTTTTTTTTGTGAGATGAAGTCTTGCTCAGTTGCCCAGGCCGGAGTGCAGTGGTGTGATCTTGGCTCACTGCAAGTTCCGCCTCCCAGGTTCACGCCATTCTCCTGCCTCAGCTTCCCGAATAGCTGGGACTACAGGCGCTCACCACCACGCCCAGCTAATTTTTTTTTTTTTTTAGTAGAGATGGGGTTTCACCACATTAGCCAGGATGGTCTCGATCACCTGACCTCGTGATCCACCCGCCTCGGCCTCCCAAAGCGTTGGGATTACAGGCGTGAGCCACCGTGCCCAGCCTCAATCTTAAGTTCCTTTTGACCATTTTAGATCTCAGGGGAATGAAGGTTTGGGGAAAGAGCCTGGGAAGGATTTGGCCCATTCCTAGGCGATCCTAGCTAGAGAGGTTGTCTGGGAAACCTGGTTGGGTGTTTTCAGCTTGGTAAAAGCAGGGTTTTAGGTAAATTTGCCCAGCAGAGCCAGCTGAATTGAGTGGGAGGGAGCAGGGCAGAAAGGAACTGGGATGTGAGAGGCGATTCTGAGAGGTCCTTCCCTGCAATGGATGAGGTTGTTTGAGGTTGAGAGAGGCTGAGTTTAGGATAGCGAGGGGTGGAGCTGCACCTTCATAAGTGATGATGCCGTAGCATACATTTAACTACTGTGAACTGGGGCGGGCGTGGTGGCTCATGCCTGTAATCCTAGCACTGAGGGAGGCTGAGGCAGGTGGATCGCTTGAGCTCAGGAGTTCAAGACCAGCCTGGGCAACATGGTGAAACCCCACCTCTACCAAAAAAAAAGTAATAATAATTAAAAAAATAAAGCTGGGAATGGGTGGCACGCACTGGTGGTCCCAGCTACTCGGGAGGCTGAGGTGGGAGAATCGCTTGAATTCAGGAGGTGGAGGTCCTATCTATTCCCCTAAAAATCCCTTAAATGTCTCCTTGGGACAGCGCCTAGTTCTACCGTCATTGTATCTCATGAGAGGTACTATGGTAGCTGTAACTTGTTCATTCGCCCCTGCCTTGCTCCAGTCCTATCTGTCTTCCTTATTAAAAGTAGAGTTTTAGGTTGAATGCACAGATGGCCACTTAAGGTGGGCGTAGG
The DNA here is from genome assembly GCF_002776525.5 of Piliocolobus tephrosceles. Lineage (NCBI taxonomy): Eukaryota > Metazoa > Chordata > Mammalia > Primates > Cercopithecidae > Piliocolobus > Piliocolobus tephrosceles. Next base: position 212,133,739 of record NC_045434.1, read on the forward strand.
GCTGACCCTGCAGATGGCTCCGCAGGCCCTGCAGTGATGGGCTCAGTTGTAAGGCTGGTGCAGAAGACCCAGGTCTGCCTGAGTTTTGCAAAGCCCACACTGCACCTGCCGCCTTGAACTACCAACCTGGTGAGTTGTTTTTTTAAGTCCTTGTAGGTAAAGGACCCAGCCTGACTAGCAATTTAATAAGTACTGGTGGATTTGAGGTACCATATCCCGTTGGTGGAACTCATTAAAGTAGCTAATGTTAATACTCAGAATATTGAGTATTCTGAGAGCTAGGTTTGTACCACTGCATTCCAGCCTGGGCAACAGAGGGAAACCCTGTGTCTAAAACAACCAACAAGCAGGAAATCTGCACTTACCTATGGAGAGACCTGTGTCAGGAAAGCACACCACAGTCACCGTCATTAATGTCAATTCAGATGATGTGGAACTGCCTCGCTATTTTCTCTGCAGAACAGTCAACTCCAAGTCAAAAACTGAAGTTTTACCAGAATTAAAGCTGGGCAACCTAAATTACTTTAAAATGTATTATGCAATGTTCATATGCATCAAAACATGTAATATTGTGAATTAGCACATCCTGGAAAACATTTGGACACGTTTGGTACCGGGCAGGTTACTCATGGGTGTCTCTGTAGAGCAGAGACGAGCAAATCTTTTCTGTGAAGAGTTAGATAGGACTATTTTAAGCTTTGGGGCCCCTCGGATCTCTTTCGCAATGATGTAACTCTGCAACAACCTCCGCCCTTGCAGTGTGAAAGCAGAGACCATACATTAAATAAATGAGCATGTTTGTGTTCCAGTAAAATATATTTATAGAAACTGTATTTGAGGCCGGGCTGGTGGCTCACGCCTGTAATCTCAGCACTTTGGGAGGCAGAGGTGGGCGGATCACGAGGTCAGGAGATCAAGACCATCCTGGCTAACACGGTGAAACCCTGTCTCTACTGAAAATACAAAAACAAAAAAATTAGCCGGACGTGGTGGCGGGCACCTGTAATCCCAGCTACTCGGGACGCTGAGATGAGAGAATGGCATGAACACTGGAGGTGGAGCTTGCAGTGAGCCGAGATCGTGCCACTGCACTCCAGCCTGGGCGACAGAGCAAGACTCCGTCTCCAAACAAAAAAGAAAAAAAGAAAAGAAGCTGTATTTGAAATTCATGTAATTTTCTCATGCTACAAAGTTCTGTGTTAAAAGGTAAACATTGTTTTTAGCCTGTGAGCTGTTCAAAATCAGGAACAGGTTGGACTTTCTGGAAATGACAGTTTACAGAGCCCTAATTCAAAACAGCTCTGTCCAGCGGGACCTGCCGTGCCAAGGGGAGTGCTCTGCGTCCACTGTCTCCTTGCAGCAGCCACCAGCCACATGTGGCCACTGGACCCTTGAGAACCAGCCAGTGTAACTGAGGAACTGGATTCTTCACATTGTTTGATGTGAAGTGCAGGTGTACAGAGGCTCTTGTACACGTGGGGCAGCAAACAGGGACAGAAATAATCATGACACCATTGTTTTTAAACAGCAAAAACAACTGATGGCATTTTCACACAATGGAAAATGATTGTAATAATAGCAAACATTTGTTAAGTGCTCTCTTTCTGCCACGCAATGTTTTAAGCACGTTACATGTTTTGACACGTGGATTCTCACTGTTATGTAGTAGTGAAAATGAATAAACTAGGTAACTACCTATACCAGCAGGGGTGAATGAATCTTAGATACACTAAGTTGCATGAAAAAGCAAGTCACGGCCAGGCACAGTGGCTCACGCCTATAATCCTAGCACTTTGGGAGGCCAAGGCGGGTGGATCACTTGAGGTCAGGAGTTCAAGACCAGTCTGGCCAGTACGGTGAAATCCCATCTCTACTAAAAATACAAAAATTAGCCGGGCTTGGTGGCAGGCGCCTGTAATCCCAGCTGCTTGGGAGGCTGAGGCGTGAGAATCACTTGAACTCAGGGATCTGAGGTTGCAGTGAGCTGAGATGCCACCACTGTACTCCAGCCTGGGCAACAGAGCGAGACTCTCTCTCTCAAAAAAAAGAAAGAAATGAAAAAGCAAGTCAGAAAAACTACATGCCACGTGATACCATTTTTAAAACCTTAAAACCAAGCAAAATGAAACAACACTGCAGGGGAAATAAATGGTAGAACTATTATCAAAGCAAGGGAATTCAGGCCATGTTACCTTGGGGGAGAGCAGGTGCCACCTGTGAGGGCCCACTGTGTTGAGGGGCAGCAGAATTCCTGACCTGTTCGCATTTCCACTCCTCCGTAGTAAAGGGTGTATAAGCAGCATGTATATTGACCTGGTAGAACAGAGCTTTCACGTAATAAAAACAGTGACCATTGTAGCATCCCTGTCGCTAGTTTCCAATCTGGTTTCTATTCACATTTAAGCAGATGTTCCATTAGCGGAGGGGTTTATGTTTGTTGCCTTGGTTGGGTACTTTGGATTAGGAAAACATTATTATTTTTTTCAGTTCAAGAACACAGAGTTAAAACCTTTTGCTCCGGCCGGGCACAGTGGCTCACGCCTGTAATCCCAGCACTTTGTGAGGCTGAGGCGGGTGGATCACGAGGTCAGGAGATCGAGACCATCCTGGCTAATACGGTGAAACCCCGTCTCTACTAAAAATACAAAAAAATTTAGCCGGGCGTGGTGGCGGGCACCTGTAGTCCCAGCTACTCAGGAGGCTGAGGCAGGAGAATGGCGTGAACCCGGGAGGCGGAGCTTGCAGTGATCCGAGATTGTGCCACTGCACTCCAGCCTGGGTGACTGAGCAAGACTCCACCTCAAAAAAACAAAAAACAAAAACAAAACCTTTTGCTCAAATTTTTGTTTCATTAAATCTACTGGTGAGTTGAATGTTACCGAATCTAGCTGAGAGAATTTAGGTTGGAAATGAACATCTGAAAACTGCAAAATAACAAATAGATGTACTTTTTCATGGTTTGTCACTAGAGTGTTCATTAAAAGAAAAATCCTAATGACACCTGAGGGTGTTAGGACGCTTCATTTAGGAGTATTTCATCCCTAAATTAATAACTTCAGAATTATGCAGTAGTTCATGGTAAGTTGGATTCAAAGTGACATTTTGTTCCTAAAGATTAGGTTTCGCTGTAGCAATCCTAGAAGCCAGTCAATGAGCGTATTGTTGAATAATGTGTCAAGCTTTTCTGTGTAATTTGTGCACCTTTGACTTTTTTCCTTATTATTCGGTCTTCATTCTTTCCTGTATTACTGACATGGGTTTATCTTTTCTCCCTTTAGAGAGTTTTGAGGTGACAGTCACCAAAGAAGGTGATAAAGGGTTCTTTCTTCCCCTCTTATGAATATTAACCCACTAACTTTGTTTATAAAATTGGGAATCAGCCCTTAAACAGAAGAAACTGTCATGCTCTTTTATCCTTATTTATTCTCCTACTTTGTTTCTATTTTAAAGTATATTGATGGAAATTGTATGTAACCAGACCCTCGGTTAGAAATATCTAGAAATCAGACATCCATTTGAACTGTATGGATAATACTGTACCTTTTTGTTTAATCGAACTTCAGAGATTTGCTTTGTAACAATTTTCTATTAGTTGGAATTGTGGAAGAAGTGCAGTCTTATTTTCATGTGAAATAAGTTTTGTGGAGTTTTACATAGACATCAAAACATTTATACTGTTCTCCCATGGACAAGAATGGAAACATAGATTTTTAACTCCTAATTAAGCTTGTGAGCCAATTTAGATGTAGAGAAGTTCCCAGGCTGGTGTCTTTTTCAGGTTTGATAGGATAAAGTCCGAAACAAAGGCAAGTCTAGCCAGTCCCTCCCATAATAGAAACTGTGTCTGAATCGTGGATGATAAAATAGCTGTTGAAATGGATGCCTGACGAGTTGGTATTTCTACCTTTCTCATTGAGTAGTTTGTTTTGATTCCCTAATTTTAGCCAGGCTCATTGCACAGGAAGACTTGTTTCCTTTGATTTTTTTTTTTTGACAGAATTTCTGTAATTATGGTGCTGATCCTATATCTCACACTTCCTCCTCTCTCAACACATAACTGCGTTTTAGCTTCTCTCTGGTCCAAATCAAACTGGCTGCCAGCCCTCCCAGGAGCTGGGGCAGCGGTGGTGTTCTCAGGCCTGGCTGTGTGCTAATGAGACTCCTTTTACCCTCGAGCTATCTAAGTGCTCCTGTGGAATGCCTGTCTATACTTTCTTCTCTCTCTTTTGTATTCCTGCATGAATGGATGCAAAGTAAACAAGTTGCTTGGAAAGCCAGAATCTGCTTCATCTTACTAAAGCCCCAGAACTTCCCCATGTTTAAAGCACAGTGCCCCGCTTTGTCCACGGACCCTCCAAACCCCTGGCTGCCAAATTGTTGTCATTTATTTTCTTTGGGGGTGGAGAGTGGGGGGAGGAGGGCAAGGTGCAGAGGATCTGCGTGGTAGGAATTCTAACCTGTTCTGCTTTGACTCCCTAGGTGAGATTTGTGGATTTAAAATTCACGGGCAGAATGTCCCCTTTGATGCAGTGGTAGTGGATAAATCCACTGGTGAGGGGGTCATTCGCTCCAAAGAGAAACTGGACTGTGAGCTGCAGAAAGACTACTCATTCACCATCCAGGCCTATGATTGTGGGAAGGGACCTGATGGCACCAATGTGAAGAAGTCTCATAAGTAAGCAAGCTGGACAAAGAGTGAAAGTAACCCACTGAGTACATGTGTGTGTGCAGAACGAAAATAGTAGTGACTATTGCCCGCTCCCCAAGACTGTGTTTTTCAAGTAGGCAGAAGAGAGTTCTCAAGTATCCACAATTAGATTGTAAACTCTTGGAGGGCAGGAATCATGTCTCTACCCTTGTATACAGCTCCTAGCAAGAGCCTCGCTCACATTAGGCATATTAGGTTTTTGAGGTTTTTTTTGTTTGTTTGTTTTTTGAGATGGAGTTTCGCTCCTGTTGCCTAGGCTGGAGTGCAGTGGCATGATCTTGGCTCGCCGCAACCTCCGCCTCCCAACTTCAAGCGATTCTCCTGCCTCAGCCTCCTGCGTAGCTGGGATTACAGGCATGTGCCATCACACCCAGCTAATTTTGTATTTTTAGGAGAGACGGGGTTTCTCCATGTTGGTCAGACTGGTTTTGAACTCCTCGTCTCATTGCAACCTCTGCCTTCTGGTTTCAAGCGATTTTCCTGCCTCAGCCTGGGATTACAGGTGCCCGCCACCACGCCTGGCTAATTTTTGCATTTTTAGTAGAGAAGGGTTTCACCATGTTGGCCAGGCTGGTCTCAAACTCCTGACCTCATTATCCACCTGCCTCGGCCTCCCAAAGTGCTGGGATTACAGGCGTGAGCCACCGCACCTGTCCTAGGTTTTTAATGAACGAATGAATAATTTTATCACACCAAATACTCTATTAAAGAAATAAAGGCCCTACGTTAAAAATTCAAAAAATCTGCGTCTCCCTTAGGAAGTTTATTTTGTTGTCATATTTATCTTTTGCTGTAATTCCTAAGGGCATAAACTTAATCATTGTTGGCCAGGCGCAGTGGCTCACACCTATAATCCCAGCACTTCGGGAGGCTGAGGTGGGAGGATCACTTGAGACCAGGAGTTTGAGACCAGCCTAGACAATGTAGAAGATGCCATCTCTACAAAACATAAACAGTTAGCCAGGTATGGTGTCACATGCCTGTGGGCTCAGCTACTTGGGAGGCTAAGGCAGGAGGACTGCTTGAGCCCAGGAGGTTGAGGATGCAGTGAGCCATGATTATGCCACTGTACTCCAGCCTGAGTGTCAGAGTGAGACCCTGTCCCTAAAAAACAACAACAAAAAAAATTGGCCAGGCACAGTGGCTCACGCCTGTAATCCCCGCACTTTGGGAGGCCGAGGCAGGCAGATCACCTGAGGTGATTTTCACCCGAGGTCAGGAGTTCATGACCAGCCTGGCCAACATGGAGAAACCCTGTCACTACTAAAAATACAAAATTAACTGGGCGTGGTGGCACATGACTGTAGTCCATGCTTCTCTGGAGACTGAGGCAGGAGAATCACTTGAACCTGGGAGGTGGAGGTTGCAGTGAGCCGAGATCACGCCATTGCACTCCAGCCTGGGCGAAAAGAGTGAAACTCCGTCTCAAAAAAAAAAAATTAGTCACTGCTGGTAGAAAGTAGGCTGACTTGCTGCCACAATCCCGAGTGTGTTGCTGCACCTCTGCCAGTTAGGAACTGCAGGTGTAACAGGGCTTTGGACAAGACAACATAGAACAGGGGTCGCCATACCCCCGGACGTGGGCCAGTACTGGTCCGTGGCTGGTTAGGAACTGGCCCACACAGCAGGAGGTCAACAGCATGTGAGCGAGTGAGCATTACTGCCCGAGCTCCACCTCCCGTCAGACCAGCAGCGTCAGATCAGCGGCGGCATCAGGTTCTCATAGGAGCGCGAACCCTATTGTGAACTGTGCGTGTGAGGGATCTAGGTTGCATGCTGCTTATGAGAATCGACTGCCTGATGATCTGAGGTGGGGCACTTTCATCCCCAAACCATCCTCCCACCCCCATCTGTGGAGAAATTGCCTTCCATGAAACTAGTCCTTGGTGCCAAAAAGATTGGGGACCGCTGGTGTTCTCAAGTCAAGCATCTACAATTAGATTGTAAGATCTAGTCTTTTCTCCACCACTTGCTAGCCCTTTGGCATTGTGCATATTTAATTTTGTTGAGTCTGTTTCTATTTCTTTTGTTTTGTTTACTTTTTTTTTTTTTTTTTTTTGAGCCAGAGTCTTGCTCTCTCACCCAGGGCGGAGTGCAGTGGCACAGCCTCGGCTCACTGCAACCTCCACCTCCAGGGTTCAAGCGATTGTCATGCCTCAGCCTCTCAAGTAGCTGGGATTACAGGCACATGCCACCACACCCGGCTAATTTTTGTATTTTTGGTACAGACAGGGTTTCACCATGTTGGCCAGGATGGTCTTGAGCTCTGACCTCTGGTGACCCTCCTGCCTCGGCCTCCCAAAGTGCTGGGACAGGTGTGAGCCACCATGCCTGGCCTTGAGTCTCAGTGTCTCCTTAGCACATCTACTAAAGAAGGGTATGTGGGTGAGATGGTGTCACAGAACCCATTGTGAGGGTCAGACCGCCGGCACTGGGATGAGGAGGCTCACAGTGAGCAGCGGGTGCAGTGTCCCAGTGAGTCACTCCTCTTTTTCCACAGCGTGATGTTATTGTTTCCCTTGAAAAGGTCATATTTTGACCAAAGTCCTTGTCTGATTCAGAAGCATGCCCTGACCATTAGCCCTTGAAACCTACAGTTTTCTTTATTTGTAGCCAGGTCTGATGGCACCCTAATTTTCTTGGTAACTGAGCTGGGGTATTGGCAGGTGGCAATGGCCTGCCCCTCCTGAGCTCTTCCATTTGTTGAATCAGGACCTGGTGATGCCATGGTCTCTAGCCTGTTCCCTAGAAGTAGGACAGAATTCGTTTGAACTCTCAGAATCAAACCATTTTATGCTTTCTCTGTTTCATACCCCTTCTTCCCTTGGCTCTATTTTTTTTTCTGGATTTTGTGACAAAATATGTTTCAACTTTAAAATTGGAGAGGAAACAGACGTCTGGTATTGTTTATCTCCCTTCTGCCTGTCCTGTCCCATGTTGTCAAAAAAAACACCCAAGACTCTTTTATTTTAGATGATTGCTTTTTTGCTTTATTCTTAGGATATGGAAGAATTGACCCAAATCCCTCTTTTAACTTTCTGTTATCTCCACACTGAATGAAAAGCAGTGAATAACTTGGTTTAATTTTTGACTTCATCATATGAAATTCATGAAACAAGGTATCAGAAACAGGAAATTTTAAAGTAAGGCAGAATTGGTATCTTTTGGGTAAACACACACACACACACACACATACACTGACACCGAAAACAAGCAAAAAAACCGTATTTTTCTCCCTCCCTTCATCCAGAGCAACTGTCCACATTCAGGTGAACGACGTGAATGAGTATGCGCCCGTGTTCAAGGAGAAGTCCTACAAAGCCACGGTCATCGAGGGGAAGCAGTACGACAGCATTTTGAGGGTGGAGGCCATGGATGCCGACTGCTCCCCTCAGTTCAGCCAGATTTGCAGCTACGAAATCATCACTCCAGATGTGCCCTTTACTGTCGACAAAGATGGTAAGAACGGAGGAGCGCGCTTTCCTTAGTTGGGTAGACGGTCCCTGCCAACCCCACTGACTTTATACCCCAGCTTCTGTGCTTTGTCAGAACTCCACGAAACTCACAAATTGGAGACCTAACCTGGTGTGCTTTTGCTTTTAATTGTAAAAACATTTAAGTTCCTACTTTGTCCCCTGACAGCTTCTTCTCTGGAACCTGAAAGTCCTGTATTCTCTTGTTTTTTTTGCTTTCCCACCAAAATCAAATAAAAATCCTCCCACCTAACATGGCTTTATTTTTTTAATCTTCTTAACTTTCAATCCACATGCATCTGTATGAGACTGACCTTTACATTTAGTTTGTCTAATTTTCTGTTCTTCATTAAGTTTTTTGGTTTTGTTTTTGTGGTTTTTTTTGAGACATAGTCTCACTGTGTTCCCCAGGCTGGAGTACAGTGGCACAATCTTAGCTCACTACAACCGCTGCCTCCCGGGTTCAAGTGATTCTGCTGCCTTAGCCTCTCAAGTAGCTGGGATTACAGGTGCCCGCCACCACACCCAGCTAACTTTTTTTTTTTTTTTGTATTTTTAGTAGAGACGGGGTTTCACCATGTTGGCCAGGCTGGTCTTGAAGTCCTGACCTCAGGTGATCCGCCCACCTTGGCCTTCCAAAGTGCTGGGATTACGTGCGTGAGCCACCATGCCTGGCCATGTTCTCCATTAAGTTAGAATGTCCTGCCACATCTTTTTTCTTTTTCTTTTTTGAAAGAAGGTCTTGCTCTGTCGCCCAGGCTGGAATGTAGTGGTGCAATCATTGCTCGCTGTAACCTTGACCTCCTGGGCTCAAGGGATCCTCCTAGTAGCTGGGACTGCAGGCACACACCTGTAGTCCCAGCTACTTGGGAGGCTGAGGTGGGAGAATCACTTGAACCCGGGAGGTAGAGGTTGCAGTGAGCCGAGACTAGGCCACTGCACTCCAGCCTGGGCAACAGAGTGAGGCCCTGCTCCAAAAATAAAAAATAATACGACGTTTGCATTGTTAATTAATGCACAGTCCAGAATATTTGATGGAATTATGGACATTGCAAACACGTTCCAGAGATCTGTACTCACGTTCACAAAGCAGGCTTCTGTGCAGTGTGTGGGGGTAGGAAATCTCTTTCTTTTAATAAAGGAAATGTTTGATCAGTGATCTTGTATTTAATACCTGAGGTACTTGAATTATTTTGTCTTTTTAATTCTCTTAATGTATGTAAACAGTTAAATCTTAATGGAAAGCCCAACATAACACTGGGAGAGTTAAGTGGAGACTGAGTTGTGTAGCTCCGTCTCTTCTGTTGAAACTCTTCAGGGTGGATTTAGTGTGTGTTCGGGCTCAGGGAGGACAGGTTGTGGGTTAACCATCACAAGCATATGTTTATTTTTGGCTGAGTACTTACAGGGCTTAAAGTGTATGCATTTTATCTTTCCGCCTAGGACAACAAAAGTAAAACCAGCGTGGGTTTTGCTTCTCACTGTTGTTTTTGCCCCCTGAAAGGTTATATAAAAAACACAGAGAAGTTAAACTATGGGAAAGAACATCAGTATAAGCTGACCGTCACTGCCTATGACTGTGGGAAGAAAAGAGCCACAGAAGATGTTTTGGTGAAGATCAGCGTTAAGCCCACCTGTGCCCCTGGGTGGCAAGGTGAGCCTCATTCTCTCCCCGGTGCTCACATCTGTTCTTAAAACTGATATGGGTGGCAAGGCGAGCCTCATTCTGTCCCCTGTGCTGACATCTGTTCTTTTTTTTTTTTGAGACGGAGTCTTGCTCTGTCACCAGGCTGGAATGCAGTGGCGCGATCTCAGCTCACTGAAAGCTCCGCCTCCCGGGTTCACGCCATTCTCCTGCCTCAGCCTCCCAGGTAGCTGGGACCACAGGCGCCCGCCACCCCGCCCGGCTGATTTTTTGTATTTTCCGTTGTTTTTTTTTTTTTTTTTTTGAGGCGGAGTCTTGCTCTGTCGCCCGGACTGGAGTGCAGTGGCCGGATCTCAGCTCACTGCAAGCTCCGCCTCCCGGGTTTACGCCATTCTCCTGCCTCAGCCTCCTGAGTAGCTGAGACTACAGGCGCCACCTCGCCCAGCTAGTTTTTGTATTTTTAGTAGAGACGGGGTTTCACCGTGTTAGCCAGGATGGTCTCGATCTCCTGACCTCGTGATCCGCCCGTCTCGGCCTCCCAAAGTGCTGGGATTACAGGCTTGAGCCACCGCGCCCGGCCCGATTTTTTGTATTTTCAGTAGAGACGGGGTTTCACCGTGTTAGCCAGGATGGTCTCGATCTCCTGACCTTGTGATCCGCCCACCTCAGCCTCCCTAAGTGCTGGGATTACAGGCGTGAGCCGCCGCGCCCGGCCACATCTGTTCTTAAAACTGATACGCCGCAGCAACCTAAAGCGTGTGTTTTCCTTCTCTCCTCCCCTGCTGATCTGTGGACCAACACAGGATGGAACAATAGGATTGAGTATGAGCCGGGCACGGGCGCATTGGCCGTCTTTCCAAATATCCACCTGGAGACATGTGACGAGCCAGTTGCCTCAGTACAGGCCACAGTGGAGCTAGAAACCAGCCACATAGGGAAAGGCTGCGACCGAGATACCTACTCGGAGAAGTCCCTCCACCGGCTCTGTGGTAAGGAGACCAGGCGTTCCTGCATCCGGCTGGCTTCGGTGAAGGTGGGAGGGACCTTTACAACTGGAAATACTTATGTGTGTTGTGTTCCTAATTATAAACTGTGATAGAGAATCTGCATTTCTGAAATGAGCTTTGCTGCCTTGCTGGCTAGTTTTAATACTGGATGGGCTTTGAATGTGTTCAAACATCTATTGAATATGTTGTGTATATGTGCATTTTAAGAACCACTGGCGGCCAGGTATGGTGGCTTATGCCTGTAATTCCAGCACTTTAGGAGGCCGAGGTGGGAAGGTCACTTGAGCCCAGGAGTTTGAGACCAGCCTGGGCAATACAGCGAGACCCCATCTCTACAAAAAAATTGAAAAATTAACTGGGGATGTTGGCATGCACCTGCAGTTCCAGCTACTCGGCAGGCTGGGGTGGGAGGATCACCTGAACCCAGGAGGTTGAGGCTACAGTGAGCTGTGATGGCACCATTGCACTCCAGCTGGGACAATAGAGGGAGACTCTGTTTTAAAAAAAGAACCACCGATTTGAAGGAAGTATTTCTCCAACATACATTGACAATCACCCAAAAAGGGCTTCTATAGGAGTACATGGAGTGAGTTTTACATGAAATGAGATGTTTACTTACAAACTGAAGAAAAAGGCCAGGGTGCAGGGGCTCATGCCTATAATCTTAGCACTTCAGGAGGCTGAGGCGGATAGATTGCTTGAGCTCAGGAGTTCGAGACCAGCCTGGGCAATATGGCGAAACCCTGTCTCTGCAAAAAAAATACAAAAACTAGCCAGGCGTGGTGGTGCACGCCTGTAGTCCCAACTACTTGGGAGGCTGAGGGAGGAGGATCGCTTGAGCCCAGGAGGTGGACGTTGCAGTGAGCCAAGATCACACTACTGCATTCCAGCCTGGAAGACAGAGTGAGAACCTGTCTCAAAAAGAACGGAAGGAAAAATATAAGTAATACAATAGTTTTTGACAAACATGAACTAGAAAATCAAAACTAAAGATAGCCACATCTAGCTTAGAATCTTCATAGACTTTCTGTATCACAATATTGTGTGGAGAAATTGAGAGACAGAATTACTTGGAGACCCACCGGAAGGCTAGGTCTCTCTCTTTACTGTCGGCTGTGGATATTTTTCTGGCTTATCTAAATGAAGAAGTGAGGTATGGATGGCTGTCATGGAAGATGCTGAGGGAAGAGCATGTAGTTGGCTGGTGATAAATCCCACTAAATGAAGCACCGTTTTCATAAACTGGAAGGGTCTTTTGTGTTTTAAGAGCTACTTGGAAACAGCTTTTCAGGGAGGATTTTCTTAAACTGATCAATCTTTTCACTAGCCTGATAACAACCATGAGATTTAGGTTACTGGTTTTCTTACATAATTGAAAATTATCCGGATCACTTGAGGTTAGGAGTTCAAGACCAGCCTGATCAACATGACGAAACCCCGTCTCTACTAAAAACACAAAACTTAGCCAGGCGTGGTGCCGGGTGCCTGTAATCCCAGCAACTCGGGAGGCTGAGGCAGGAGAATCACTTGAACCCGGGAGGTTGCAGTGAGCCAGGAGGGTGCCACTATTCTCCAGCCTAGGTGACAAAGCTAGACTTTATCTTAGGAAAAAAAAAAAAAAATTATCATATGGTAAATAAACCAAAGGAGAAAATGAGACATCATGCTGCCGCAGCCCGATGATGAGTATACTGGGGTGTGGCAACTCCGAATCCAACTATTCGTAATTGTCACCTCAATATATGTAAGTCAGGAGGTCTGGCACATTTTCTGTTTTAAACCATGCATGTAAGTATAGTGTATAAAATTTATTCTGTTTCTCATTTCATGGTATTAAGTGAGTTTTTTTTTCAGCAGAATAAAGTTAGGAAGAATAGAAAGAATTTGAATGCTTATTATATACCCGGCACTTTTTTTTTCTTTTTTTCTTTTTTTCTTTTTTATTTGAGACAGAGTCTCCCTCCGTCACCCAGGCTGGAGTGCAATAGTGCAGTCTTGGCTCACTGCAACCTCTGCCTCCCGGGTTCAAGTGATTCTCCCGCGTCAGCCTCCCAAGTAGCTGGGATTACAGGCAACCACCATCATGCCTGGCTACTTTTTGCATTTTTAGTAGAGACGGGGTTTTACCATGTTGGCCAGGCTGGTCTCCAACTCCTGACCTCATGATCCGCCCACCTCGGCCTCCCAAAGTGCTGGGATTACAAGCGTGAGCCACCGCGCCTGGCCCTGCGCCAGGTACTTCTATGTGTGTTTTAGCGTGGTCTTTCCAGCACGCCTACAGGGCAGGCGGTTATTGACCTTGTTATAGAGGAATTAAACAATTGAGACTAAAGCAGGTTAAGTAGCTTGCTCAAGGCCACATATTCAGGAGCTGAGGTTTTAGTGTGTATGTGTGGTTTTTTTTTTTTTTTTTTTTTTTTAGACAGAGTCTCGCTGTCGCCCAGGCTAGAATGCAATGGTGCTATCTTGGCTCACTGCAACCTCCACTTCCCGTGTTAAAGTGATTCTCCCACCTCAGCCTCCCAAGTAGCTGGAATTACAGGCATCTGCCATCATGCCTGGCTAATTTTTGTAGGGACAGAGTTTTACCATGATGGCCAGGCTGGTCTTGAACTCTTGACCTCAGTCGATCTACCCTCCTCAGCCTCCCAAAGTTCTGGGATTATAGGCGCAAGCCACCACGCCTAGCCTCAGGAGCTAAGATTTGGACCAAGGTCTTCTGTTACTCTCTAAAAGACCAGGCTGGTCCAGCCAAGGCCTGCTGCTCCGAGTAATAGCTTAGTCAAGAAGGAGCTTGCAAAATCTTTTCCTGTGGACAAAAAAAAAATTTTTTTTAATTTGAATGTGGCAATACGTAAGAACAGTTGGAAAACATTTTTTGTGTTCTTTGACTTAGTAATTTCATTTCTAGGAATTTATTTTAAGGGAATAATCATGGAGACACACAAAGCTGTGCATGCAGGTGAGGTTTAATAGGAAAAGGTTAGGGACAGCCTCAGTGCCCACCTGGGAGGCTGGTCAGTAAGTGATGCTGTATCTGTACAATGAAATGCTATTCATGCCAGACGTGGTGGCTCACACCTATAATCCCAGCACTTTGGAAGTCTGAGGCGGGTGGATTGCTTGAGCCCGGTAGTTGGAGACTAGCCTGGGCAACATGGCGAAACCCCGTCTCTACAAAAAACACAAAAATTAGCTGGGCATGGTGGCACGTGCCTGTGGTGCCAGCTACTTTGGAGGCTGAGGTGGGAGGATTGCTTGAGCTCGGGAGGTCGAGGCTGCATTTAAACCAACACTGCACTGCAGCCTGGGCAACAGAGGAGACCCTGTCTCAAAAAGAAAGAAAGAAAGAAATGCTATTCATATATTTTAAATTACATGATAGAAGAATATTACTAGGAATATATACATATTATGCACATACATAGCAGGACTCCACTTTTATTTTATTTGTTTATGTATATTTTGAGACAGGGTCGCACTCGCCCAGGCTGGAGTGTGGTGGCACAATCACAGATCACTGCAGCCTCAACCTCCTGGGCTCAAGTGATCCTCCCATCTCAGCCTCCCAAATAGCTGGGACTACAGGGATACACCACCACACCTGGCTAATTTTTGTGTTTTTTGTATTGATGGGGTTTCACCATGTTGTCCAGGCTGATCTCCAACTCCTGGGCTCAAGCGATCTGTGTGCCTTGGCCTCCCAAAGTGCTGGGATTACAGGTGTGAGCCACCATACCAGGCCAGGACTCCCATTTTTCTAAGAAAACACATCATTTTTGGGTATATTTATCAAAGGAGGAATGGGTGTTTATACTAAAATGGTATAATTTGGATCAGATTACAAGAAATGCTTCCTTTCCCTTCCTTTTTTTTTTTTTTTTTTTTTTTTTTTAAGGTGGATTCTTGCTCTGTTGCCCAGGCTGGAGTACAGGGGCGCTATCTCGGCTCACTGCAAGCTCCACCTCCCAGGTTCACGCCATTCTCCTGCCTCAGCCTCCCGAGTAGCTGGGACTATAGGCACCCACCACCACGCCCGGCTGATTTTTTGTATTTTTAGTAGAGACGGTGTTTCACCATGTTAGCCAGGATGGTCTCGATCTCCTGACCTTGTGATCCGCCTGCCTTGGCCTCCCAAAGTGCTGGGATTACAGGCGTGAGCTACCACACCTGGCCCTTTCCCTTCCTTATACAAATCCATGGTTGTTACTTTTATTTTTGTAATTTAAAACCCTGATTTTTGAAGAGAAACTGAAAGGTCCAAGCGTGGTGGCTCATGCCTGTACAATCCCAGCACTTTGGGAGGCTGAGGTGGGCAGATCCCGGGGTCAGGAGTTCGAGACCAGCCTGGCCAACATGGTGAAACTCCAGCTCTACTGAAAATGCAAAAATTAGCCAGGCATAGTGGTGCGTGCCTGTAATCCCAGCTACTCGGGAGGCTGAGGCAGGAGAATCACTTGAACCCTGGAGGTGGAGGATGCAGTGAACCAAGATTGCGCCACTGTACTCCAGCCTGGGTGATGGAGCAAGACTCTGTCTTGAAAGAAAGAAAAAAAAAAAAAACAGTAAACTGGAGCCAGCAGATTGCCTAAGTGTAAGACAAGCATGTGCCCGGGGGCTTGAGGTGCGCGGGACCTCTGGCTACTCAATGTGAGTTTCACCGAGCACTGTGGCTTCAGGTGCCGCCGCGGGCACTGCCGAGCTGCTGCCGTCTCCAAGTGGCTCCCTGAACTGGACTGTGGGCCTCCCCACCGACAATGGCCACGACAGCGACCAGGTGTTTGAGTTCAATGGCACCCAGGCAGTGAGGATCCCGGATGGCATCGTGTCGGTCAGCCCCAGAGAGCCATTCACCATCTCCGTGTGGATGAGACATGGGCCTTTTGGCAGGAAGAAGGAGACGATTCTTTGCAGTTCTGATAAAACAGGTAGGGTAATAGCTCTGCAAGCAATGCAGGCCCCAGTGTCCAGTGCGGTGGATGCCGGCAGTGGACTCCCTCTCCTTTCCCAGGGCCCTCTGCCAGGCCTGGTGCTCATAGGCCATGTGCTGTGCTGTGTGCCTGGGTCAAGTCCCCGAGAGCCACGGCCTGGGCATTTGGATATTTGCTGCTGTTGCTCAGTGGGGTCCACGGTGATCACAGGCTCCGCTTCTCAGGAAAGCCTGGGTGTATTTGTTTCTAAGCTCTGCCTTGGCTCAGCTGAAGAGTTCATTTATGCAGATGAAATTGTGTCTTCAAAACCCATTCAAGAAACAGCTTTTATTTCTCCTTTGGGTCTTTAGTTGGCAATTTACCCGTAGAAACTGCCTTTGCAGATATGAATCGGCACCACTACTCGCTCTACGTCCACGGGTGCCGGCTGATCTTCCTCCTCCGTCAGGATCCTTCTGAGGAGAAGAAATACAGACCTGCAGAATTCCACTGGAAGTTGAATCAGGTGAGTGAATTGAAAATGTACTAACACGGCTGGGCAAGCTGCTCATGCCTGTAATCCCAGCACTTTGGGGGACTGAGGCAAGTGGATCACCTGAGGGTCAGGAGTTCGAGACCAGCCTGACCAATATGGTGAAACCCCATCTCTACTAAAAATACAAAAATTAGCTGGGCGTGGTGGTGTGTGCCTGTAATCCCAGCTACTTGGGAGGCTGAGACAGAATTGCTTGAACCCGGGAGGCGAAGGTTGCAGTGAGCCAAGATCGCGCCATTGCACTCCAGCCTGGGCGACAGAGCAAGACTCTATCTCAAAAAAATAAAAATAGGCCGGGCGCGGTGGCTCAAGACTATAATCCCAGCACTTTGGGAGGCTGAGACGGGCGGATCACAAGGTCAGGAGATCGAGACCATCCTGGCTAACACGGTGAAACCCCGTCTCTACTAAAAAATACAAAAAAACTAGCTGGGCGAGGTGGTGGGCGCCTGTAGTCCCAGCTACTGGGGAGGCTGAGGCAGGAGAATGGCGTAAACCCGGGAGGCAGAGCCTGCAGTGAGCAAATAAATAAATAAATACATACATACATACATACATACAGTTGGGATTGAGATCCTTGTGTTTATTTATGCATCATTTAAAGCCTTGGCTCCTAAACTGTGTCAGGGAGCCCCAGGTGAATCAGCAGTTCTCGGCATCACAGGGTATCTTAAATTTTCAAGGAACCAGCAGTCTTGGCACCTTTCAGGTGCCACACAAACTGCTTCTTGAACTAGTTGGCAGTTTTGACCTTAGATAAAATTACATTCCTTTTGATGATGTCATGCCTTTGCAAAGCTAATTTTCTTTTTGGTGGTGGTGGGTTTTTTTTTTTTTTTTTTTTGAGACGGAGTCTCACTCTGTCGAGTGCAGTGGGACAATCTTGGCTCACTGCAACCTTTGCTTCCCGGGTTCAAGCAGTTCTCCTGCCCAGCCTCCTGAGTAGCTGGGACTACAGGCACGTACCACCACGCCCTGCTACTTTTTGTATTTTTAGTAGAGACGAGGTTTCACCATATTGGCCAGGCTAGTCTTGAACTCCTGACCTCAAGTGATGCACCCACTTTAGCCTCCCAAAGTGCTGGGCATGAGCCACTGTGCCCAGCTGCAAAGCTAATTTTCTAGCAGTTGCTGTGATAAAAAGCAAATATTCTGTGAAAAACCCCACATGTTACAGGAAACGAGAGAGCACTGTAAAATGAGAAACCTCATTAAAATCAGAATAGATCATTTCTTCTTTTGAGGTAGAGTTGGGATGAGAAGGAAATCTTTGGCCTTATCATCATTTATTTGTCTTGTGGAGTTAGTGGGCAAAAGCTGACATATGTTATATGTGCCTGCAGTTGCTAAAATATAATATTGTCTAAAGTAATCATAGGATAGATAAAAGTAAAAGAGAATACATGAGAAAGGAAAAAGTATATGATAGTGGAAAGATGAAGTGGGTGTCCAGTTGGTAGCATTCATCTCTTTTTTTTTTTTTGAGACAGAGTTTCGCTCTTGTCGCCCAGGCTGGAGTGCAATGGCGCCATCTCAGCTCACTGCAGGCCTGCAAGCTCCGCCTCCTGGATTCAAGCGATTCTCCTGCCTCAGCCTCCTGAGTAGCTGGGATTACAGGCATGCGCCACCATACCCTGCTAATTTTTATATTTTTAGTAGAGATGGGGTTTCTCCATGTTGGTCAGGCTGGGTAGCATTAATCTCTTATTGGTGTATTTTTTTATTTATATGAGTGATTGATTATTTCTCAGAAACTATTGTCATAATTATTTTCAAGAAACTAAAGAGGCCAGGCACAGTGGCTCAAGCCTGGAACCACAGCACTTTGAGAGGCCGAGACAGGTGGATCACGAGGTCAGGAGATTGCGACCATTCTGGCTAACATGGTGAAACCCCATCTTTTCTAAAAATACAAAAAATTAGGCGGGCATGATGGCAGGTGCCTGTAGTCCCAGCTACTCGCGAGGCTGAGGCAGGAGAATGGCGTGAATCCGGGAGGCGGAGCTTGCAGTGAGCCGAGATCGTGCCACTGCACTCCAGCCTGGGCAAAAGAGCGAGACTCCATCTCAAAAAAAAGAAAAGAAACTAAAGAAAGGCTTTGTCCTGGAAAAATATTTTCCAACATAGGTAGACATTTTAGATACAGTTCTGTTATGGTAGCGATATTCTGTATGTATATATTTAGTATCTTCTAAGTATATACTGTTTAAAAACTGTATTATGGAAAATTTCAGACTTATATAAAAGCAGACAGATTAGTGTAAAGAATAGCCCTGTGTGCCCTTATACCTTCAACAACTGCCAACTCTTGGTCAATCTTGTTTCATTGTTACCCCTATTCACTGCTGAAAATTTTTATTACGCCCTCAAATATTACTTAATAATATTCAAGAAATCCCAAATAGAGCATTTCATTCTTGTAGATGCCTGTATGTCATTACGTATCTCTGATAGACTAGCAAAATCACAGCACTCTTTCACATTAAAAAAAAAAAGAACAGTAAAATTGCTAATATGATCATATTGATCAAATATGATCAAATAGCCAATGTTCAGATTTCAAGTAGCCTCATAAATGTTTTTGTTTTTACAATTTGTTTGAGTTACGACCCAGATAAGGGGCCCGCCATGGCAGCTGGCTGATGCGGTTTCACACGCTGATTCATCAAGGGATGGGAACACAGTTTGATTTGGGGTGCGCTTGGAGCTGATGTTCATATTTATTGAGATCATCAACTTTGAGTTGGAAAATAAAATACATGTACTGTGGTATGCCTTATTCTGAGATTAAAGGCACTTTTTTTTTTTTTTTTTGGGAGATAGAGTCTTGCTCTGTCACCAGGCTGGATTGCAGTGGTGCAATCTCAGCTCACTGTAACCTTTGTCTCCCAGGTTCAAGCAATTCTTGTGCCTCAGCCTCCTGAGTAGCTGGGTCTACAGGCGCGCACCACCACACCTGGCTAATTTTTATAATTTCAGTAGAGAGGGGTTTTCGCTATGTTGGCCAGGCTGGTCTCAAACTCCTGACCTCAAGTGATCTCGCCTTGGCTTCCTAAAGTGCTGGGATTACAGGCGTGAACCACTGCGCCTGGCCTAAAGGCACTTTTTATTTTTATTCAGAAAAGGAGGCCGGGCGCGGTGGCTCAAGCCTGTAATCCCAGCACTTTGGGAGGCTGAGAGGGGCGGATCACGAGGTCAAGAGATCGAGACCATCCTGGCTAACACGGTGAAACCCCGTCTCTACTAAAAAATACAAAAAACTAGCCGGGCGAGGTGGCGACGCCTGTAGTCCCAGCTACTCAGGAGGCTGAGGCAGGAGAATGGCATAAACCCGGGAGGCAGAGCTTGCAGTGAGCTGAGATCCGGCCACTGTACTCCAACCTGGGTGACAGAGCGAGACTCCGTCTCAAAAAAAAAAGAAAAGGAACGGCCAGTGGCAAACTAACTCAACCCTTTAGAGGGTTGGTATCCAGCTTGCCCATACAGGAACTTCCTGGTGCTATGCTATTGGCAGAGCAGAACTGGGCAGTTCCCTGCTTGGGCTGTGTCCTGTGGTTGGTGAGCAATGCATGCCACGTAGTTTAGAAATGCCCTAGAGAGGCTTGACTTCTTTTGGTGAGATGTATTTGCAGATATTTTGTGGTTAGATTTTCTTCATCCTTTTCCTTCTAGGAAGACCTTTGTTTTGGGTGACTTGGTTTCCATGGGCATTGATGAGAAGGAAAGTGGACATCTCACCGCCCCCCCTTCCCTTTGCCTCTGTAGGTCTGTGATGAGGAATGGCACCACTACGTCCTCAATGTGGAATTCCCAAGCGTGACTCTCTATGTGGATGGCACGTCCCACGAGCCCTTCTCTGTGACTGAGGATTACCCGCTCCATCCATCCAAGATAGAAACTCAGCTCGTGGTGGGGGCTTGCTGGCAAGGTAACTGTCATTGCCCCCAGCCCTCGACTCGAGAATTAAGTTGTACCTCTTTACTAGGTTGGTGGCAGCAGGCTGTGATCAGCGTCTTACAGCCTTACCTTCGTGTCCTGGATCTTTTCCTTCCGTTTCCTGTGTACATCCTGTTTGGGGACATGGCCAATGCCCCGCTCTAGCTAGTGTAGCTCTATCTGTGGGTGCTCCATAAAGGTGATAGGACTGACCACACCGTCACCTTTCCCGGAAACCCAGGAGGGAGCGTTGCACAGAGGGAGAGTGTAGTGGGGGGAACTGTTTTATGAATTAATCCGTCTATTGAAAGATTCACAAGGACAAAGAGGCAACAGCAAGAGTCAGGCAGAGAAATAAAGGACACAGAAGTAGAAGCGTGCCTTGGAACTGGAGGACTCTTCCAGAGGGCTGCGAGGGCTCTGTTCACCCTCAGCAAGGGCCACGCATGGGGAGGGTTCCCTGGAAGTCTGCTGAGAGGGGACACGGTAACCATCAGTGCACCAGTGCTTGTTACTTGTACTTACCAAGTGGCAGGCTGTGTGCCAACTCCTTTATACACGTCATCTCACCTAAACCTTAAAATCTCTTCTTTTTTTTTTTTTTTTTTTTTTTTTTTTTTGAGACAGAGTCTCGCTCTGTTGCCCGGGCTGGAGTGCTGTGGCCAGATCTCAGCTCACTGCAAGCTCCGCCTCCCGGGTTTATGCCATTCTCCTGCTTCAGCCTCTCGAGTAGCTGGGACTACAGGCACCCGCCACCTCGCCCGGCTAGTTTTTTGTATTTTTTAGTAGAGACGGGGTTTCACCATGTTAACCAGGATGGTCTCGATCTCCTGACCTCGTGATCCGCCCGTCTCAGCCTCCCAAAGTGCTGAGATTACAGGCTTGAGCCACCGTGCCCGGCCGTTAAAATCTCTTTTTTATAGCTGAAGAAACTCAGGCCCAGAGACGCAACAAGCCAAGCGTCACCCAGCTGATTAATCAGGAGCTAGGGTTTTGAATTTTTTTACTTTGAAAAGCCTGTGGGCCAGGGGTGGTGTCTCACGCCTATAATGCCAGCACTTTGGGAGACCGAGGCAGGCCGATCCCTTGAGGTCAGAAGTTCGAGACCAGCCTGGCCAACAGGGTGAAACCCCGTGTCTACTAAATATACAAAAAAATTAGCCAGGCATGATGGCGTGTGCCTGTGATCCCAGCTACTCAGGAGGCTCAGGCAGGAGAATCAGTTGAACCGGGAGGGAGAGGCTCCCTGAGCCGAGAATGCCCCGTTCCACTCCAGTCTGAGCAACAGAGTGAGACCCTGTCTCAAAAGAAAGAGAAAAACCTCTGTATTCCGGGCCCACGCTCAGACCCACCAGATCAGTGTTTTTATTATTGTTATTATTTTAATTTTTTATAAACATGGGGTCTCACTGTGTTGCCCAGGCTGATCTCAAACTCCTGGGCTCAAGAGATCCTCCCACCTCAGACTCCTGAAGTACTGGGATTACAGGTGTGAGCCACCACGCCCGTCTCAGACCTGGGGTTTTAAGCCCTTTTTTGTGCCATGGAGCCCTTGGGTGGTCTGGCAAGGTGGATAGATCCCTTCTTACTAATCTACAAAATAAATATCTAGGATTTTAGGGCAGTCAGTTCAACTGAAATATCGTTATTAACATCCTGAAATACCACATTTGTGAAACAGTAACACCGGTGGTACTTTATGTTAACAAATGAAGAACTGGCTTTAGCAGCAGGTCCAACAGTGGTGTAAGTTCCAAGTCCTGAGGGCTGTGTGAGGATCCCGGTGGCAGCTGCAACAGCTGTGGCCTGATAGGCAAATATCAGTGGCTTCTATTGGTGACAGAGTTGCAGTCATTGCTAGCACTGCTGTGATGTGTAGCCTACATTTATAACCAAAGGAAATGCTGAATTTCAGAAGTTAGTGGAAATAAGCATGTAATTTTTCCTATCCAAGTTCATGGAACCCACCCCAGAGGTTCGTGATTGCAACTTGCACTGGACTCTGCGCTGTGTCATTTCAAGATGTCATCATCATCAATTACTTTTTGATTTTTTTTTCTCCCCGTGGAAACATTGTACCTCGAGTAAGGTTAGAAATTTATGAAAGATAGCTGGGCGCAGTGGCTCACACCTGTAATCCCAGCACTTTGGGAGACAGAGGCAGGCAGATCACTCGAGATCAGGAGTTCGAGACCAGCCTGGCCAACACGGCAAAACCCTGTCCTTACTAAAAATACAGAAATTAGCCAGGCGTGGTGGCGTGCGCCTGTAATCCCACTTACTTGGGAGACAGGAGAATCACTTGAACCCAGGAGGCAGAGGTTGCAGTAAGCCAAGATCATACCACTGCACTCCAGCCTGGGCAACAGAATGAGACTGTCTCAAAACAAACAAACAAAAGCCCCACAGATTCTTTAAAATTCAGTTAACAGGAGAGAGGATCTCCTCTCCTTGTTTTTCGGTGGATTCTGCCACTTTTGCTACCCCTTTGCCGTGGAGAGCTTGGGCAGCAGCTTCACTCCCTTCTACCAGCGTGTTGTAGGGGAATCTTGGTGTGTGTGGAGGTTGCACAGTCCTATGACTCACATGGCCTTCACCTGGATACAACTCTGGCCGTTCCCCTCGACGCATCCCCACACAGCCGCAGCCCAAAAGGGGCCCCAGCACACCACAGAGGGGAGGGCTACAGGGCTGCAGGGCTTGAGGAGCGGCCTTTCTCCTACAACATGACCTGGAGAGTGCTGGTTCTGTGCTCAGCCGCCACATGTGGACCTTTCTGGTAGGTCGTTATAGTCAGGACACTGGATCCAGGAGCTAGAGGAGCTGAAGGTGGTTAGGGTCCCCAGGTCCACAGTAGGCTATGCTTCCCTAGGTGGGTTCCTTAGCCTCTGCATCTCCCTCTCATTCAGAAAAAGTGATTAAAAATGTCTTCTTTCCTCTATCACCCAAAGGTTAACCTCTAGACAGCTATAAACTTGTTTGGAGCTTCCAAAATACACGGACTTCCGCATGTTTACTTTGTACCAGGCTTTGGACACGTGTGTGCTATGCCGTTTTGTCTGCACAGTGTCCTCCCTATTAGGAGAAGAGGTGCTGTTGATCTGGAACTTGGTGTTATTTATATCGGGAACAGCGCTGCAGCCCAGGCTCACCCTCTGAGGGTGGAGGGTCCCCTTTCGTAGCACGGACTGGGGAGGGGAACGAATGCCATGTGTGTACTTTCATTCATCTTATTTTGAATCTAACGTATGTTTTGGCAAGGAGGATGTGGGAAGGTGGAATAAAAGAAGAAAACAGAAGCCTGGGGTTGGGGGTGGTAAATGTCACTTCCGGGAAAAGGCGATTCAGTACAAGCTTGCATCCAGATGGGTACATCCCAGAGCGGAATCACAAAGGACTTTTCTCTCCTTGTTTTACACTTGGTTGCCTCAAACCTGGTTTTCGAGGTCTGGTTTGAAGGCCCTAACCTCTTGGTCCTTTTCTGTTGTCTTTGTCTTGCTTTTCCACAGAGTTTTCAGGAGTTGAAAATGACAATGAAACTGAGCCTGTGACTGTGGCCTCTGCAGGTTGCTGGATTTTTTCCTTACATTCACTGTTGTGTTTCATTTAAAGATGAGATGCTGATTCATTCCACATGTAGCATGAAACGCCCCAGTTGCATTTTGGTCCCGGACACCATCAGAGCCGCTTCCCTGCATTGCGCTTCCCCATTGCTTCATGGAGTTCC
Organism: Piliocolobus tephrosceles; assembly: GCF_002776525.5. Classification (NCBI taxonomy): domain Eukaryota; kingdom Metazoa; phylum Chordata; class Mammalia; order Primates; family Cercopithecidae; genus Piliocolobus; species Piliocolobus tephrosceles. The sequence continues at coordinate 212,157,701 of NC_045434.1, forward strand.
CTTTTCTGCCCATTCTGACCCCAGCTGGCGTGAGGACAAATGACATCTCAGGCAGTGCATGCATGGACTTCCCCCATCCAGTGTGACCCTGACCCCACTGCGTGAGGCTCCTGCTTTCCCAGCCTCGCAGGCAGGGTTTGGGAGGCCCTGACCCCACTGCGTGAGGCTCCTGCTTTCCCAGCCTCGCAGGCAGGGTTTGGGCGGCCGCCTCGCGACTGTCATGCGACTGAACCACGAGACAGGAGAAGACTTGTTTCTAGATGTTCTGTCCTGGTTGGCAGTAAATTTTAAATAGACTTTTTTGGTTGGTTGGTTTGTTTTTGAGACGGAGTCTTGCTCTATTGTCCAGGGTGCAGTGGCGCGACCTTGGCTCACTGCAACCTCTGCCTCCTGGGTGCGAGCAGTACTCCCGCCTCAGCCTCCCGAGTAGCTGGGACTACAGGTGTGCACCACCACGCCCGGCTAGTTTTTGTATTTTTAGTAGAGCTGAGGTTTCGCCAGGCTGGTCTCGAACTCCTGACCTCAGGTGATCCACCCACCTCAGCCTCCCAAAGTGCTGGGATTACAGGCCTGGGCGTTTCTTAGAAGCCTCGATTCCTAGTGATGATTTACAGTGCCTGATTTCCGCACCAGAATGAGACACAGGCTGAAAATGTGTCCCTTTTCCTTCTTCAGTTTAAGAACAAGGTTTAGTGTAACCTGTCTTTGGCTCTTTGTTGTCATCTATCAAGGGCCATTTTCTGGGTTTTGGTTTTCCTTGTAACATCCGCACATCTCAGCGGTCCTCAGGAGGAGGCAGGAAGGATGGGACTCAATACCATAGCATCCTTGAAATAGGCCGTTCTGTGCAGGGAGTATTTTAAGCCTCCCTTTTATCCTCCCTGCCTCGCTTGTGTGGGCTCATTCCCCCGGGCGTGCCAGGTAGAGAAAACAGCCACGTGGAACCCAGCCACCTGAGAAGGCAGTGGCTGGAGAGGCTGGTGGCGTAGGAAGTGTCACCATGCACCCTGGTGATGAGAACAGGGTAGGCCACCTTACCGGGGAGTGGCCAGAGGTGTGGGGACCCTCAGGGAACCTCTTGGCTTCAGGTGAGGCGCCCCCAACTCTCCCTTTCTCCAGGCCATGTGCATGATCATAAATGGTTTAATTTCTTCATTGCGCTTCCATGTAGATTGCAAGGCTAACAGGACTTGGTGTGAACTAACCCGCATGTCCATCCACCGAGCTGCCAGCACCGGTAACACCGTCTTGAGTAAGAAGTGAGTTGGGTGATGCTGAGCGCATGCCTGACTTCCACCTTTTCTCCCGACCCGAAGGTGGCGACCTGCACATGACCCAGTATTTCCGAGGCAATCTCGCTGGCTTAACTCTCCGTTCCGGGAAACTCGCAGATAAGAAGGTGATCGATTGTCTGTATACCTGCAAGGAGGGGCTGGACCTGCAGGTCCCCGAAGACAGTGGCAGAGGCGTGCAGGTAACACGGAGCGCTCCACGGAGCAGCTCCATGGAGGCTGCAGCCCCAGAGGCTGGTGGGATGAGGGAGTCATCTGTGATTGATCGTTTACCGTTGGGTTAAAGAGTTGTGTTTGCTGGACTTAAACGAGCTTTTCTTTTTCAAGTCAGCAATTCCAATCGACCCCAGGCCAGTCCCCTTTGAAGAGGCATCCATGGTTTCAGCTCCTGCAGTTACCGCCTTATTCCCCTTCTCTGTGTGTCTGATGTGATTTCAGATCCAAGCACACCCCAGTCGGTTGGTATTGACCTTGGAGGGAGAAGACATCGGGGAATTGGATAAAGCCATGCAGCACATCTCATACTTGAACTCCCGGCAGTTCCCCACGCCTGGAATTCGCAGACTCAAGATCACCAGCACAATCAAGTACGTCCTGATTTTCAACAGTAGGCCTGTTTCACCCAATGACACTTGTATATTTAGGTTTTTAAGACAGCCTGACCCCTTCTGTAAGGAAAGGTGAGCCATTGTGTGTTACCGGAAAGTGTAGGGGAGAGATCTGAGTGACATTTATGCATCATGTTTGCAAGTGTGTTCCTGGAGTGGCCCTGGCAGGTGTTAGTAGGGGCCTGTATATCCCACCTCCACGTGCCTTTGCACAGGTGGGCTCCAAGATCGGCTCCCAAAGCCCTGACCCTTCCCCATTTCTTGCTGGCAGGTGTTTTAACGAGGCCACCTGCATTTCGGTCCCCCCGGTAGATGGCTACGTGATGGTTTTACAGCCTGAGGAGCCCAAGATCAGCCTGAGCGGCGTCCACCATTTTGCCCGAGCAGCTTCTGAATTTGAAAGCTCAGAAGGGGTGTTCCTTTTCCCTGAGCTTCGCATCATCAGCACCATCACGAGGGAAGTGGAGCCTGAAGGGGACGGGGCTGAGGACCCCACAGGTAATGTGCTCGGCCGGAAACCCCGCTGTGGCTGTGTCCTTGCAGGGCTCTTTGTCTTTGTGGGATTTGGGGAGCTTTTAATATTTTGTTGGTGTTCTCTCGGGTGTGCTTCTGGAATCTGACCTGTGAGCTGGAGCTCAGGGTGATCTCTGGAATCCCATCTGGAGGGGTCTTGCATCTTTTCCTGGTCGCTGTCAGGCTTTGAGATGTGGCTTGAGGTTGAGGGGCTTGAGGGCACTTGCGGGAGACACTGCTTGTGCCTGCCAGGCTGGTCAGCCCATGGGGGCACAATGTCCCCACAATTCTTACTCGAGACACATGAAACTCCCCCATTTCTTTTTGTTTTTCTTTCTTTTTCTTTTTTTATCTTTTTTTGAGTTGGAGGCTCGCTCTGTCACCCGGGCTGGAGTGCAGTGATGCGATCTTGGCTCACTGCAGCCTCCACCTCCTGGGTTCAAGTGATTCTCCTGCCTCAGCCTCCCAAGTAGCTGGGATTACAAGGACCCACCGAGACGCCCGGTTAATTTTTGTATTTTTAGTAGAGACGGGGTTTCACCCTGTTGGCCATGCTGGTCTCGAACTCCTAACCTCAGGTGATCCACCCGCCTCAGCCTCCCAAAGCGCTGGGATTACAGTCATGAGCCACCGCATCTGGCCATTTCTTGAAAGCAACTCACGTTTCCATCATTGGTCCTTACAAAAGCCATGTAGGTTTGGGGTGAGCTGGCAGGGCATTGAGTGTGTCCCGCCACGCTGGGCCCCACTGCCCCTGCTGTATTTCTGGTTGGGCCTCTTTTGCAGTTCAAGAATCACTGGTGTCTGAGGAGGTCGTGCACGACCTGGATACCTGTGAGGTCACGGTGGAGGGAGAGGAGCTGAACCACGAGCAGGAGAGCCTAGAAGTGGACATGGCCCGCCTGCAGCAGAAGGGCATCGAAGTGAGCAGCTCTGAGCTGGGCATGACCTTCACAGGTAAGGGGAGCGTCGCAGCCATGCTGGTGAGCCAGGCCGCAGCAGGGGACCTTGAGAGCGCTTGGCTGGCTGCCGCCTGCCGTCTGAGAATGTTGTTATCTTAGAGGGACATGGGGAAGAGCACGTTCACTGGGATCGTTGTTGGCTGCATGCGCACTCCTGTCTCCTGGACAGGAATCGGATGGGTAGCCACTACTCTCTGAAGGGGGAGGGTTGAGGCGTGGGATGGCATGTCCCCCGCAGAGGGAAGAATGCCCCTGTGCACACTGCATTTATTCCCATGGCTGGAAAGCCAACTTGTGTGACCCCTTGGCCTAGCTAACCCGGTGTCTGATTGAGCTTGCCTGTGCTGACGGCTGCAGCCCTGCCCATGCTCCTGCCCTAAGCCACCCAGCAGTCTTCTCCCTTTCCACCCCTGCAGGTGTGGACACCATGGCCAGCTACGAGGAGGTTTTGCACCTCCTGCGCTATCGGAACTGGCACGCCAGGTCCTTGCTTGACCGGAAGTTTAAGCTCATCTGCTCGGAGCTGAATGGCCGCTACATCAGCAACGAATTTAAGGTGGAGGTGAGTACAGGGCTCCCACAGAGCAGGGCCAATAGCAGCAGTGAGTGAGTGCTCTGATTCGCAGCCCTGATGTGCACAAATGCCAACCCTTAGAGCATTCATGGTGGCAGCTGTACAGGCTCATGCTAGGGAGTTGCCTTTCCAGCCTGGGGCCTGCTGCAGGTTACACATGGGCTTGCTGGAGTGACAGGTTATGTTTGGGGTGGGCTGGGGTGGGGGGCTGCTCCCCTTTCCCCCGCTGCCTCGGCCTGAGTTGTAGCCAAAGGAACCTTGGAGGGAGGTGACAAAGAGCAAGTGGCAGTTAATGCCTCTGGGGCTTCTTGAGATTTCCCATGAGAGAAACAGGAGGATGCTGTTTGATTGATTGATTGAGACGAGTTCTCACTATGTTGCCCAAACTGGTCTTGTCCCCACTGGGCTCAAGTAATCCACCTGCCTTGGCCTCCCAAAGTGCTAGGATTACAGGCATGAGCCACTGTGGCCAGCCAAGGACGCTGTTTTAGAAAGAGCAGCACCCAGGGAACCAAATGTTCTTTGCATCTGTGCCCGGTCACTGGCCCTTCTGTGAATGAAGTCGAGTCTTCGGCCCAGGTTGAGAGGGGCTCATGCAGGGACCCGCACGGGCAGGACCAGTACTGCTGAGGCTGGTGATGGTGACTCACAGGCCACACTGACTAGAGGGCAGCTCATCCTGCTCTGAGGTCGTCTACAGACCTATCCAGCAGCTGCTTCCTTGCTCAGGCCCTCTGTGGCCTGGAGAAAATTGACCCAAAGTTACTCTTAGCAATGGAACATCTCACCATGCACTCAAGAGCAGAATGCTACATTCGGTGCTGCAGAACCGATGCCTGTTCTGTTTGAGCCAAAGGGGAACAGATTTGAAAGGAAATCAATGGTAGTGATTGGCGCTGTCTTTCACACGACTGTGGTTTGAGGGAAAAAGGTCTACGCCAGTGCTTCCCAAACGACCCATGGGGAGGGGCCATCGGCTTGTTTTTCTGCTCGTTTTGAGCATAATCTTTTATAAAATGCAATAAAAATGGATTGCAGCCGGGTGCGTGGTGCTTGTCTGTAGTCCCAGCTACCTGAGAGGCTGATGGGGGAGGATTACTTGGGCACAGAAGTTCCAGGCTGCAGTGAGTCGTGATCATGTCTGTGAACAGCTGCTGTGCGCCAGCCTGGGCAGCACAGCAAGACCCAGTCTTAACAAATAATAATTAGAAAAGTGATACATTTCTGGAATGTCTGACAATACTAGATTGTTACAGCAGTTTCCAAGTCCTTATTACTCTCTTTTGTTTGGTTGGTTTTTATTTTTCTTTGTTTTTGTTTTTTAACTGCCTTGATTTTTTTTTTTTTCCTCTGTCTTTTTCCCGTAGCTCCATTTGCCCCCAGCTGCAGTCCAGGAGCCACTCTGAGTGGCACTGGTCATGCCAGCTGCGGGACTCCAGTGTCACCTCTTGGACAGGCTCAGGATGTCTCCAGCGTTTCTTTCTCTTTCTCTGCTATAGGTGAACGTAATCCACACGGCCAACCCCGTGGAACACGCCAACCACATGGCTGCCCAGCCACAGTTCGTGCACCCGGAACACCGCTCCTTCGTTGACCTGTCAGGCCACAACCTGGCCAACCCCCACCCATTTGCAGGTAGGACAAGGGGAGGGAGACCGAGCGGAGATGCTCCATGCTGTCCGCCCTGCCCCCACCCCACCGTGGGCACAGCCTCCTGCTGAGCATGACTGCCGGTCAGTCCCTGTCCCCATTATTCCCCGTCACACACAAGAAAACGAAAGCCCTCAGAGGGCAGATGATGTCACCCGCAGCCATAGAGCAGGACGTGGCTGAGCCAGATTTGAGGCCCATGCTGAGCTTTTCCTGGTATTTCCTCCTGGCCTCTGGGTTCAGACGAAGCATGCTGTCCAGACCGTTTTGACCGGGCACAGCCGAGGAGGGCAAGGGCACGGTGGCCCTCTGGGCTGAGTGACCTCACCCACGCCCCGCCCCCTCATTCGCCCACAGTCGTCCCCAGCACTGCGACCGTTGTGATTGTGGTGTGCGTCAGCTTCCTGGTCTTCATGATCATCCTGGGGGTGTTTCGGATCCGTGCCGCACATCAGCGGACCATGCGGGATCAGGACACCGGGAAGGAGAACGAGATGGACTGGGACGACTCCGCCTTGACCATCACCGTCAACCCCATGGAGGTAGGAGTGGGCAGGCGACCTCCGAGACTGAGAGGCAGTGCAGGCCACGGCCTCCGAGAAGCCAGTATGGCGCGGCTCCGTCGGCTTCACACGCTTTCCGTCTTCCGTCGCATCATCTGCTCAGCAAGCCTGGGGCTTAGGTGTCTTCATGGGTAAACCGAGGCTCAGAGAGGCCTTATTCAAGGCTGTGCTGCCTACTAAGTGTGGAGATGAGCCGTGCCAGGGCTGGGCGCTCTTGGGCCATGGGACTCCTGAAGGAGTTCTCTGGTGGGGTAGCCGAGGTGCTGTCCCCAGCTGCTTTGTATGTGGGTGACTCCATGGGTACTGACTGGAGCTTTGTTTTCCCTTCACTTCTTTTTTGTTGTTGTTGTTGAGACGGAGTCTCGCTCTGTCGCCCAGGCTGGAGTGCAGTGGCACCATCTTGGCTCACTGCAAGCCCCGCCTCCCGGGTTCACGCCATTCTCCTGCCTCAGCCTCCTGAGTAGCTGGGACTACAGGCGCCCGCCACTATGCCCGGCTAATTTTTTTTGTATTTTTAGTAGAGACGGGGTTTCACCGTGTTAGCCAGGATGGTCTCGATCGCCTGACCTTGTGATCCGCCCGTCTCGGCCTCCCAAAGTGCTGGGATTACAGGCCTGAGCCACCGCGCCCGGCCTTCCCTTCACTTCTGGCTACTCTGTCGCTGGGGAGGGAGACACTGGGGCAAGTTCTCCTTCCTCTGTGGCTGTGGAGAGGAGAATGCCGGGTGACGGGGCTGTGGGCAGGGCCGGACTCATGTGGCCGTGACCTCTCCTTGCCAGACCTACGAGGACCAGCACAGCAGTGAGGAGGAGGAGGAGGACGAGGAGGAGGAGGAGAGTGAGGACGGCGAGGAAGAAGATGACGTCACCAGCGCAGAGTCGGAGAGCAGCGAGGAGGAGGAGGGGGAGCAGGGCGACCCCCAGAACGCGACCCGGCAGCAGCAGCTGGAGTGGGATGACTCCACCCTCAGCTACTGACCCGCGCCCCCGGCCACCTTGGTTTCTGCTTCCAAAGACTCTGCTGCCATCTGTTCTCCCAGTCCCAAGGGTCCACGATGTACAAAGTCATTTCAGCCAGTAGGTGTGCAGACCCCTTCCCGCTACGATCGTCGCCGTGCTTGGTGTGTAGGACCCTAGGCTCCCGCCTGCCCTCTGCCTGGTCGCTCTCTTCAGTCCCACGAGGAGCCGACACGTCCTCTCTGGCCGCCATCCGGCTCGCACAGGGGCCTCGCAGCGCCTCAGGCCCTGCATTTGTGTCTGGAGTCTCCCGCCCCGGGGAGAGGACGCTGGCCCCTCGCACTCCAGAAAGCCATGCCAGCTGGACTCGCTGACAAAGGGTAAAACATGCTCACTCCCACCTGGTAATCATTTTTTTCTTTTTTTAAAAAAAGTTTTTATTTTTTCCAAACTAGTGCATGTATAAATAATGGCAGGATGGGGGGTACTGTGTAGATGAGTAACTGACTTTTTAATATTTTGTAAATAAATCGGATTCCTTGTGTCCTTTGTGCTAGTGTAACCCGGGACTGGAATGTAAAGTCAAGTTCAGAGCTCTGAGCACGGGCTCTTCCCACCGGGCCCTCCCTCCCCCGACCCCGAAGGGAGAGGCCCAGCCCCGTCCCAGCCCCGTCCCAGCCCCTGCTCAGGTCTGAGTGTGGCCGGGAGTCAGGGTCACAGGCCTTTAGCTGTGCTGCTCAAGAGACCGGACCAGGGCCGCCCTTTGGCAGCTACAAGTAGCCGGGCCTCACCTTTGGGATTCGACCTGTTCCTAATTTGGCGTGGGGTCCGGGGGTGCGGGGTCCCTGGCCCCTTTTCCACACTCCCCCGACAGCAGCTCCCTGCGCAGTGGCCTGGTCTCACCGTGTGCAGCCTTGTGGTTTATGCTTAGATGTGCATTTCCCTGCTGGTAAAAGGAGACACTGACAGGTGTCCTGCAGACCGGCTGACCACTCCCTTCGGAGAAGGCAGGAGGCCTGAGTGATCCGTACTCAGAACGTCCAGCAGAGACCCATGGCCTGAAGGCAAAGTGCTGGAATTTTCCAAAACAGCCTGTTCTCTCCTCTCTCCTCCCCAGAGCCCCCGCCCCCGTGGGATGCCTCCTGCCATCGGGGGGGGGGTTGAAATCCCTCTCCCCCAGGAGCCCTGCTGCTGTGCTCGGTGGTAGGGCAAAAGGAGAGAGAACAGTCATGGTCTAGAACCCACATAGCACTTTGCTCTTAGTTACATGTAAACTTTTAGATTTCTAAAACGGGTGGGCAATCATTCTGAATACTGTTCTGTGACCCTGACTGCTGGTTCTGAGGACACTGGTGGCTGTGCTGTGCTGTGTGTGGCCATCCTCCATGTCCTGTCCCTGTAGCTGCTCCGTTTAGACAGCGGACAGACACTCACGCCCAGGGGATGTCCTCATGCTGTCACCGCGCGGTTTCCCTTCGCAGATGTGTATATTGATGATTGACAGGTCAGAAAGTGTATCTGCTACAATAAAGTTCTGGTTCTAACTCCAGCCGGAGCGGGGTTTGTCTTCTCTCCTGTTTTGGTTTTAAACCTGCACTCCCTTGTTTCTTTTTGAGCCGAGAACATAAGAATATAAAAAGGCTTTTTCTTTCTTTTCATCTGCCTTTACTTCTCATTTCAAGGTTTCACAGAGTGCTGGTCTCAACCCACATCAGTGATACTGAACTCGCCCTCCCCAGACAGAAACATGAAATGACTTAAAAAAATAGAAAATACTCTTCTCGCCAGGCACACAAGACTGTACACCCAAACCAGAAACGCTGTGGCTGTGCAAAGTGTGCTCCCACGCCGGCGCACTTAAATAAATAACACACGCACGCACGGCTTTCCCCATTTCAAAAAGGCAGACGGTCTGGTGAGTTTCAGCACTTGCTAGGAACAGGCGTGTGGCCAGGGAGGTGCCCCGTGGGTAGCACTGGCTGCTGACGGACCCCTGGTGGATCAGAACAGAGCTGGCACCTGAGCCACTGAGCAGGCGGCTACTTCTGGCTCTGTTGAGTTTTGGAAGACCTTTGAGAGATCAACAGCATCACCGGGTAGGTCCTGAGTCCACGGTTAATACGTTAGGATCACCTGGGGGCTGCTAAAAGCCCACAGTCCTAGCCCCATCTGCAGAGTTGGCTTCTGAAGGCTGGGAGAAGCCCTGGAACCTGCATTTCTAAAGCTGTTCAAATCCAGGCCTTTGGAGGCTTAAGACTAAGCCTGCACCATTTCAAACTAAACAGAGAGAAAGATCCCAGCATGTGTCCTCGCTGTCACACTCCTGCTACCTGAGCACTCTCACAGCAGGTTCCCAAAGAGATCTGGCCTCATCCTTTTGTTAAAACCTGCTTTCAGAGGTGGCTTAGATAATGGCAGAGTGGGCCGGGCACGGTGTCATGCCTGTAATGCCAGCACTTTGGGAGGCTGAGGTGGGTGGATCACCTGGAGGTCAGGAGTTCGAGACCAGCCTGGCCAACACGTTGGACCCGTCTCTACTAAAAATACAAAAATTAGCTGGCTATGGTGGTGCACGCCTGTAACCCCAGCTACTCAGGAGGCTGAGTACCCGGGAGGCTCAGAACCCGGGAGGTGGAGGTTACAGTGAGCCAAGATTGCACCACTGTGCTCCAGCCTGGGCAACTGAGACCCCATCTCAAAAAAAAAAAAAAAAAAATTGAGATAATGACAGAGTATTCGCCTCTGACCCGCCTTCGCCTTCGTGTGTGACCAGGGTGAGCTACATGAGGCCCAGATCTCTTTAACATGCCCTGAGGTCCAGCGTAGATTCTCCTTCATGGGGCTGGGCCTGATCTGCCCAGTCGTAGAGGTGTGATGAGTCATCTATTATTTTCTTACCTGCAAACAAAAGCACTTCACAGCAGAGAGGTGAGGGAATTCTCGTACCCAAGACCCACTTGAAAAGTGGAGCACAAACATCCCTGAATCTAGAGGGTACCCAGGGCACCTTGGGGAGCTGCCAGAACTCAGTCTAGGGAGGACACGCAGGGTGGGTTGCACAAGGATCAGGGCGTCCTGTCGGACAGTAGGCACCAGGTGACTGCCAGGCGCCAGGACCCAGGCAGGCTGGCGGGAGACCCGGGAAGAAGGTTACCCCGGGAGGAGAACAGTCTTCGCTGGGCCCAGATCCACCAGCCGGAAGACTTGGGGTGACGGTCCTCAGCCGAGAGCCAGGTGCAGCCTCGAGGGGCCCAGCACCGCTGCACAAAGGAGGCATTTCCGTTTATGGCTGTTTAGCTCCTTAGACATTTCAAGTCATAAATAAATAACCAGTGTAAACAAAAGGCAGCTGTGTAGGTTCTTTTTGCAGTTCAGGCTCTTCAGCCCCTTTAGGACAACCAACGTGCCTGGTCCCCACGGCCCGCGGCTGCCTCCTCTCGGGCCCAGGGCTGGGAGGAGCCGCTACTGCCTGTTGTCCTTGGACACGTTGTGGGCCAGCCAGTTCACTTTGGTTTTCCAGCTCTCACGGAGGGCTTCATTAAACTTCACGCGGAAGTGCTTCAGCGCCTCCTCCTCTGTTTTCCCCAGTGCCAGGGAGTCCTGCAAACAAATCACAGTGGTGTCGGCGTTAAGGGGACCCGGACCTCGCTCTGGGATGCGGCCCTCTCTGGGGACTTCAGAGTCACTGCATGAAGGGGTTAGCAGAGAGCCCCCGGCATCTCAGGAAAAGTTCTCTATTCCGATCCCACCCTCAAATGAAGGTACCAAAGACGTCTTGGCCCCCGAGCCCCTCGTTCCCAGGTGACCTCGCCTCCCCCACTGGAGAAGTGGCTCTGGGAGGAGCGTGGGAGCAGCTTCCTTCTGCAGGGACTGGACACCAGAGGGAAGGTCCTGGCAAGCATGTGTGGCCCCAGCAGCCTCACCGCCCCACCCTACGTTCTCACACGGAGAGGACACAGGAAGGGAAAAATATATATAAATAAATATATATATAAATATATAAATATATATATATATATATATTTTTTTTGAGACAGTCTTACTCTGTCGCCCAGGCTGGAGTGCAGTGGCACGATCTCGGCTCACTGCAACCTCTGCCTCCCAGGTTCAAGTGATTCTTCTGCCTCAGCCTCCTGAGTAGCTGGGATTAGAGGTGCCTGCTACCATACCTGGCTAACTTTTCTATTTTTAGTAGAGACGGGGTTTCACCATGTTGGCCAGGCTGGTCTTGAACTCCTGACCTCAGGTGATCCGCCCACCTCGGCCTCCCAAAGTGCTGGGATTACAGGCGTGAGCCACTGTGCCCGGCCGAAAAATATCTTTTAGAAGGCAGAGGGAGCCAGATCTCCTGTGGCCCAATGGATACCTGAAAGCCCCGCAGACCCTGAGCACAGTGGCCCAACCCAGAGAGGTCGCTACACATCTGCCACTAGGTGGAACCATGCCCCGGTGGCTCAACTCTGCTCCAGCCACTTTCCCCTCCACCGCCCACCAACCCTACTGCTGGGTCCTGGGACGGCAAAAGGCACACAGAGCTCAGTGCCCTTTGGGGCCTACTGCACTCAGGGCCCTCCTAGGTCAAATTGCTCAGGGGCAGGCCTTGGAAGGCCATTGGCGACAGAAGACTCCTGCCCGGCACATACCTTGAGGTACTGGATGTCTTTGGAGCAGCTGAGCTCAGGCAGGCCTGCCGCCCGCATCAGGGCAAAGAGGTGGAGGAAGAGAAGCCCGTGGCGCCGCAGGATGGTGTAGGCCCTTTCACAGTAGCCCCTGAACCTGCAGGTCGGGGGCACAGGAGGTGAGGCTCTGGGACCTCCCAGCCACAGGCCAGAGGGCCGCTCTGCATTCAACCAGCCCCTTCCCTGAAGGCACCTGCCCTTGCCCTGGAAATGGGTGGACACAAGGCCCCCAGTTCTTCTAACTGACCCCCATGCCCCAGCCAGCCTCCTGCTAGACGACCCACAAACCGGCCCACATTGCCCAAAAGGGGCACTGCAGGGCGGAGCAGGGGCATGTTCCAAACCCATCACCAGCTGGGGTGAGGGGCCAAGTTTGGGGCTGAGAGCTGAGCCCCATCCTGCACCCTGCCTGGGAACCTCTGCCCTGTTCCCTGGGGTCCCACACTGAGGGGCATCTGGTGGGGCTCAGGCACTCTCACCTTTCAAATTTCTCACTATTATTAGTCTTCCCCTGCTGAATCACATGGACAAAGTCATAGGTGAGGATGAATGGGACACGCTCGCGGTTGATTCCAAACTTAGTCTTGAAATTCCCCAGAAAGTGGCCAAAATCAATGTGGAACAGCTGAGGGGAGAGGAGAGGGGGAGGATTGAGAAGGTGTCCGAGAGGAGAGAATCCAGGGGAGACAGGAAGCCAGCAGGGCTGGGGGACCCCTCACAGAGCTGTGTGCTGGGCAGAAGGGCCAGCAGGCTGGGGTCCCCGCAGCAGCTGCCAGGACCACCCCCTATACCTGCCCACTCTCTCGGATCATGATGTTGTCACTGTGCCGATCGCCGATGCCCAGCACGTATGTGGCCACACAGTAGCCAGCACAGGAGAGGGTGAACTCCTCAATGGCTCGATCCAGGGCCTCCCTGGGTGGGGAAGATTGAAAACCATGGCCACACCATTTTGCAGCTCCTCCTACCAAGAAGTGGGTTATTACTCCCTCTCCCCTTGAATCTGGCCCTGTGACTTGCTTTGACCAACAGAACATGGAGAACACAACACCGGACATCGCTTACAGATGCTACTCCGGAGCCAAGGCCTGAAGACACCTGCAGATCTTGAACCCCACACCCTCAATACAGAGCCATGGAGGGAACGTGAGGCTGCTAAATGAGGAGACCACATGCAGAGAGGCATCACAGACAGCTGGCACCAAGGCCCCAGGAATGAGACGCGTTATCTCAGACCCTGCTGGCCCAGTTAAGAGACGGGGTTTCACCGGGTTAGCCAGGAGGGTCTCGATCTCCTGATCTTGTGATCCGCCCGTCTCGGCCTCCCAAAGTGCTGGGATTACAGGCTTGAGCCATCGCACCCAGCCAAATGGCTGTTTTTTAAGGCCCTGCACTTTGGATGGTGTTGCACAGCAAGAGACACTGATACTTGGGGAACAGAGACCTGCCTCACCCTAACCCAGACACAGGCTGGTCCTCAACTCAGCCAAATAGCCACAGAGATGGTCTGAGGCCCCTCCCCGCTCCTTTGCTTTGACAGGCTAGGCCTCCCACTCCAACGTCTTAGAAAGAAGGTGTGGAGTCTCCTCCCTGGGCCTGAAACCCACCCTGGGTTCTTGGACTTCAGCCAGTTGAGCAGGGCATCCTTGTTGAAGGCAGCTGTGGCTGCCATGTTGCTCTTGTTGAGTTGGATGTTGGCAATGGTGTCTGAGCGGAGTACCACCTCAATGAGGCCTGTGCGGTCCCCGGTGGGGAGGCAGCCGTAGGGGGTCATCCTATGCAAGTGGGAAGAGGGACGGGCAAATGGCATGGTCAAGGGCTGTCCCTGAGGCCACCTGAGCCCCAGAAACTCATGGTGCCCCCAAAAGCCACAGAAGATGCTGTTGCCCACATTGCTAAAAAAGCAGGGGAGCGATGCTGGCTCCTTGGAGATGCCAGCACCAGCACCTGAGGTGCAGAACGCACCATGGCTGAGCTCACATTTGCTTGGAATAGAACCGGCCAGGGGCCTTGGGAGAAGATGCTACTGCTTCCCAAGATGGGCTAAGGGAGCCAGGGGCACCCAGGCAACTAAAGCAACAGAGCAGGGTGCACGCTAAGCCCCAGGAGTGGCCTTCATGCATACTGCTGCCCACTGCCTCCTGGCCTAGAGTTAGACTGCTCCCAGCTCTTCCTAGGACAGCCCTTTTCCCAGCTAAGATGGTCATGCCGCCTTTGACAAGGACCCTTCCAGAGGCACAGACTCCCAGGCTAGGCACAGACACCAAGGGACAACAGGGGGTGGGGCCTCTCACCTCAGGTCCAGCCCCTCCTGCTTCCACAGAACGTCCATGAGCTGGATCATCTGCAGGGTCAGCATGTCCTGCCGGAGGTCTGTGCCACCAGCCAGTGGGAGGAGAAGTATGAGTTTCTGGTAGGTTCTCTGCTTCCAGCCACACCCAAGCTCCTAAGTCCCAGGATTCTGTCTTCTCCACCCCCACTCTAGGAGCACCCCAAGGCCCCCCAGGGCAGCACAAGTGGGGTGTGGGGAGGCCAGGCCCTCACCATCCCCGTTCTTAAAGATGATGCCCACGCTGCCGCCGCTGCCTGCCTCCTCGTTGCTGTACATGATCCACAGGGGCTTCATCTTGGAGTCCATGAAGGTGCACTGCTCCACACTGCCAGGACAGAGAGCGAGCAGTCAGAGGGGGCTCCTTCGCCGGCCTCCCAGGGGTGGGAGGAGCCCTCATGGTGGGGCTTGGGCTCACCAGACTTCAGCCAGCAGGGTGCTGGGGTCGAGTGGGGACTGCAGGTGGGAGAGGGCCTCTAGGTAGGCCTCCTGTCGCATGCACAAGTGCATCAGCTCCTTCGTCTGGGGCTTGGGGGTCTTCTGAGAGCTCAGCTTGACGAAGTCGTTCAGTGCCTTCAGTTTGCTCAGTGCTTCCCCCTGGTGGGCAGATGGGAGAGTGGCAGTGGGCAGGTCCCAGCCTCCGCCAGCCCTGGGGATTCTCAGAGGCTCAGGGCCGCCCCCTGCCCACCCCCAGGGCCCTGAGCCTCACCTGCTTCATCAGCACCTTCATGTGGTGGGTGCTGCCCCTGCAGTAGGCCTCCAAGATGAGGCCGAAGCGCAGGGCCACTGACGGCACGTGCATCTCGGAGCTGGAAGGGGAAGGGAGGGCTGAGCCTCACCAGGCAGGACCACGCAGCCCCTCCAACCCAGTAGGACCTAGCGAGGCCAGGACATCCAGGCCTGCTGGAAACGTCCCCCTTGGCCTTCCGGGGAGACTCAGGGGCTGGGATTCCCACAGAACGGCTGGGGCGAGTCCCGCTACCGGAGGTGCCAGAAAAGGAAGTGGCCGATCTTGCGGTTGGCTAGGGCCCGGTCCAGCAGGAATTTGGTCAGCTCGCAGTCCAGGTAGGACTCGTACTTTAGCACCTGCACCAGCTGCAGCAAGTACTGGAACAGCTCGTCGTCCCTGCAGGGAAGGAAGGCGCTGGGGCCTGGAGCTCCCTGACTCAGGACAGGACGGAGCTCCCTCGGCAGCCAGAGGGAGGCCAGGCAGGAGGGAGCAAGCCCACGGGAAGGTTCAGGCCCCACCCAGAGCCCATGTCCTGGCAGCCAGGACACAGCTGCCCTCTGGAGAAGTGGGGAGTGCCCAGCGGGGACTCACGTCAGTTTCCGCAGCGACTTGATGGCGAAGGAGCCTACGTGGCAATCGGGGAAGCTGAAGTCCAGCAGCTCCAGGGCGCTCAGGACAGGCAGCTCCGGCCAGGAGCACAGCAGGTAGAGCATCTGCGGGGAGCAGGGGCCGAGGTCAGGCTTCAGAGTGGCCGGGGTCAGGGTGGAGGTGGCCGGGGTCAGGATGATGGCCGGCCAGGGTCAGGGTGAGGGTTGGCCGGGGTCAGGGTGAGGGTTGGCCGGGGTCAGGGTGAGGGTTGGCTGGGGTCAGGGTGGTGGGTAGCCAGATGCTGTGGTCTGTCCCCAGCTCCACCCTCAGATGCCCCTCCCCACCCACCTGGGCCACATCCTCGTGCTTGTTCCACTTGGTGACCAGCAGCAGCCGGGCTAGCGCCTCCGGGAAGTGCTCCTGGACTTCGTGCCGCAGCTTCCACACCAGGTCCTTCTCATGCTCATACAGCTCCCCAGACCCCCGCCGCTCCAGGATTTCCCGCAGCTGCAGCTGCTGAGGGGTGTGGGCAGGGGTGAGGGCTCTGGCTCCATGCCGGCTCCTTGCCCCCACCCCACACCCCCACCTCACTCACCTCCTCCTCAGTGACATGTACACACTCACTGTGCCGCCCCAGCTCCAAGATCTGCAACAAACAGTTGCACTCAGCGTCCCCCGGTGCCTGGACCAGCCCAGGCAGGACCCCCAGGCAGGGGGTCACCACCCCGATCATACTTGAGGGGGCGCTGTCCCGTGCATGGAGGCACATCCACAGCAGCTCTGGCCTCCCCCCACGACATGCCCAGAGCATCCCCCCCAGCAGCTGTGACAACCGAAAATGTCATCAGACTGCGCAGTGTCCCTGCAGGGAAAATGGCCCCTGGGAAGACCCCAGATATGCCTGGTAGCCCAGCCCCAACGTGGCCACGGAGCACTCTCTGAAGAGCTCCAGGAGCAGGGCCAGGAGAACTCCCCGTCAGCCCCTCAGCCTCACGTGACGGGGCCCCCACTGACCTTCTCCAGGGCGGGATAGTACACGGGGTGCGGGGCCACCTCAGGCAGGCAGATGAGCAGGGCGGCGGCGCTATCCGTGTTGGGGTTACTATGCACAGTGCCTGTGGGGTTCAGCAGCTCGCCCTTCTCATCTGAACACAGGGGCAGAGGAAGTTGTAGAGGGGAGACCAGCATCTCTGGGACCCTCACATTCCCAATGCCTCTCCCTCCCGGGCCTGGGCCGACCTGGGACGGAGGGCCACATGTAGAGACAGCGTTCCCCAGTCTTAAGCTGGTCCTTGTAGTCAAACAGCATGAGGTTGGCCCAGGCAATGGGGCAGTCCTGCAGGAGGACAGGGCAGGTGAGGACAGCCACTCCGGGGCTCCAGACCCAACTTCGCTGCCCTCCCCCCGGCACCCCACCCGAGAAGACCCAGAGCCCAGCTAAGGTCTCCCCACCAGACCCCTGGGAGACCCTGCTTGGGGAAGGAGAGGAGTCACTTTTTCCTCTTTCCTCTGAGGGCTCCAGAGGTGAAGCCAGCCGACATCTGCTGCCCCATCCTGCTCCCACTCTCACCCCTCTTCAGGCTTTTTTTTTTTTTTTTGAGACGGAGTCTTGCTCTGTTGCCCAGGCTGGAGTGTAGTGGCGCGATCTCGGCTCACTGCAACGTCCGCCTCCTGGGTTCAAGCAATTCTCCTGCCTCAGCCTCCCAAGTGGCTGAGATTACAGGCATGCACCACCACGCCTGGCTAATTTTTTTTGGATTTTTAGTAGAGATGGGGTTTCACCATATTGGCCAGGCTAGTCTCAAACTCCTGACCTTGTGACCCGCCCACCTTGGCCTCCCAGAGTGCTGGGATTACAGGCATGAGCCACCACGCCCGGCCCTCCTGGCTTCTTGAGAAATTCCCAAACAGACGGCACAGCCCAGAGGCCAGCCCAACCCAGCTCAGCGCGGAGTGAATCAGCCCCAAGGGGAGCCACATCCTGGGACCATGACTCAGCACCCAGCCACTGCGCCTCCAGGCCAGCCACTGAGTCAGGCTTTTCTGCTCCAGGGATGACACTGTGCTTATCCTTCCATCCCAGGGCACTACCTGCAGGTTCCTGCAGGACCACAGCCTAGGCCAGATATTCTGAGGCAGCATGCACAGGAGCCCAGGAGCCCAGAGTGTCCCTCGAGCAGGGCTGGTGGCCACACTGGGGTGGACGAGGAGGCTGGGGTCCATAGGCAATCCCAGGACTCCCATCTCCAGGCTGTGTGCTTGCCGGGAGGAGAGTGGTGAGTGGCCCAGCAAGGGGCTGCGCTGGGTCTCCGGGGCCTGCACCCCTCCCCGCCGGCCCCGGGACTCACCGCCTTCTTGCACTTCTTCTTGGTGGAGCGAGCCTTCTTGGCTTTCTCGATCACGGCGTACAGTGCGAAGCAGAGACGGGCCATGCGGGGCAGGTCGCAGATGTTGATGTCGAACTCCAGCCGCTGCTTCCACACAGGTTCCGAGCACACACTCACCTCTGTGCTGGACACCGTCTTGCACAGCATCTCGTTGCCGTGGAAAAGCCCTGCCTGCACCACCAGCTGTAGAAGGTGCCAGGATGAGGGGTGAGGGGTGAGGAGGCCCAGCCCCTCTCCCCTCTGCTTAAGGAGGTGTCAGTCTCCCCCTTGCATGTCCTCAGGTGGGTCTGAACTCTACTTCCCACGCGAAGGAAGGTGGTGCAGCACAGGGAAGGCCTGAGGGGCACGCGTGGCCCTGGGGTGAGGGAGGATACCATGGGCTGGGTACGGGTGCCCTTGTCTCACCTCCCCCAACTCTGGGGACCTCGGGGCATGTCCATTCCCCACTCCAGGCTTCAGTTTCCCCATCAGGGATCCGGAGCTCCAGGGACCCTTGCTCTAACATCCTAGGGCTCCCCGACCTCTCAGATTCCCAGGAGCCCATGCGGGTGGGGAAGGACTTTTCCTGCCACCGGAGGTCTGGCCCCCTCCAATTCCATCTGACACCACCACCCTGGAAGTCCTGATCCACTCCCCCTCGATTCCTGCCAGAGGAACCCAGACCTGCCCTGCTTATACAATTTCCCCAGTGAAACACGCTCCAGGCAGGAGAGCCAACCTGAGGACTCAGGTATCATGTCCTGCAAATTGGACAATAAAACCCATGCCTGCAGGCTGCTGTGATGGAGTGCGTGAAACTGTGAAGACAACAGGGAGGTGGGCTGAGCCCCCAGGGGTTGAGGCAGGAGCAGCCCTCACAGGCTGCAGGCACCGTCCTGGTGCCTCCAGGGAGCGCCACAGCCCCCAGCCCAGCTGGACCCAGCCCCTCTTCCATGCCCGGCCCCTCCCCCAGCTCTGCAGTCCCGGATCCCTGGGCTGAACCTGGCCCCACAACCTCCACCAAAGCCAAATACCCAGAACGCTGCTTGGCCCACGTTTCTACGAATCGGCCTCCAGGGCCGGCTGGCCCGCCCCCCTTCCCACTTCCTGTTTTCAAGCTGCTCACAGCGCCCCAGGCAGGGATGCTGGGTAATGTGGTCAGGTGGCTTTCATGTGATCCCCCTCCTTCCTCTGCTGCCCCTCCGGGATACAGCCACCTTGTTGGTGCAAAAACACAGTGTCTCCCCCACCTATCCCAGGAGCCCCACCTTCATCCGCTCGTCGGCGTTCACTTTGCTGCCCTGGATGAGCTCGATGCAGAACGGCTGCTCCAGGGACCACAGGGACACAGAGGAGGGCTGGGGGCCGGGGAGGCAGGGCTGTTAACACGGCTCAAAGAACAGCTTGTCTCCCTGGCCGATGGTGAGGCCCGTGACCACTCGGGGCGGGTGAGAGGGTCACAGGTTTGCGGCCAAGCTTGGGCCTGTCCACAATGCTATCCTTTACCAGAAAACCTGCCATGCGGGCTTCCCAGGGGGGCCCAACACCCCTGAGCTCTGCAGAGGAGAAGGGCAGCCGGTGAGCCAGGCATGGGGCTGCACCCACAGCGGTCCCACAGGCTCCCAGCCCAGGACGCTGGGCAGCTGTGTTGGCTTCCCCAGCTCAAAGCCCCAACCCTCCATACCAAGGGCCCCTGGACCCATGGCCAGTAGCACCTGGAGTTGAACGCCAGGCGGGAAGAAGGGGTGGCTCGGAGGGGAGGCGGAAGGCGCCATCTCACCTTCTTTGCGGGAATGGGAGGCGGTTTGGCACGTGGTTTCTGGACCTGGGGAGCAGGGTTGCTCTGCTCATCCCGTATGGCGAGGATGGAGGAGGAATGGACCATGGTCAGGTGAGGGGTCAGCCCACTGTGCAGGCAGCTGCAGATGTACTGAGACGGGGCGCAGGGTGAGCGGCCGGTGGGGCGGCCCCAACCACTCCCTGGACACCAGGATTCCCAGGATCCCCCAAGCTGCCCACTGCCTGTCTCAGGCCTTGGGGGAGGGGAGGACTTCCTGCTGGTCTTTCCTGCCCCACCTCCACCTCCCGAAGACAGAGCCCATCCTTGTGCTCTCAGAGAGGGCCAGCCCTACCAGGGGATGCTCTGGTGGTGACCTAAAGGCCTGGCTCAGCAGGCTCAAGATGCGCCCAAATGTCAGCTCCCCAACTCCCACCCAGGACCCGTCCGGGGCGGCGGGAGCCCCAAGTGCAGCAGGCCTCAGCGGCCTCACCTGGAACTGGCAGAGCGGGTAGCTGCCGTACAGGTACTCATGCCTGCCGTTCACCTGCAGCGTGTAGTCTTCCGGCTGCTCCACCAGCGGCTGCCGGAACACCGTGGCCTTCTTCCGCAGGGCACAGGCCATCAGCGCCAGCGGCACGTCCTTGGTGGACACCTGGAAGGTGAAGCTCTCCTGTGGGGAGGAGGGAGGTGAGTCCTCTGCCCTCGAGGCACCCCGGGGTTCGGGGGCACAGGGCAGGGTTGCCTATTTGCCCCCAAGGACAGGGTCTGGGGAGTTCACGGACGACACTGGGAGATACTTGTTCAAAGAATGAACTGCCGCCCAAAGCCCCGCACCACTTGGTTATCCTGCCACGTCGAGCTTGCCTGGGAGGACGTTCAGCTGAGCCCTACACATGCACAGACACCTGGCAAACACCATCTGATGCCACTGGGGGAGGGGGGCCTGCGGGTGACTGAGGAGTTTCACGGAGGAAGTGCTCCCCATGGACAGAGCAGCCTGGACGCCGCAGGCTACGAACGGGCTCACCTCGCTGCCCTCAAACTTGACGTTGACTAGGAGGGCCCGGTTTGGGAGCCGCAGGGTACCAGGCCCCCAGGTTCGAGCCGAGGGCTCCAGCTGCAGGGGGAAGCTGTACTGCAACCAGGCCTCCCAGCCAAGCTGCTGCCGGCGGGCGGCCGCCTCCTCGCAGAACTGGCACATCTTGGCACGAAAGTCGTTCACTTCTGGGTCGCACAAGGAGTCAAACTCGTGGAGGCCTGCGGGGCGGGGAGGGCTGGGTCAGCGGGCAGGGCAGGCAGGGCCAACCCGGCCACACAGCCCACCTGGCAGGGCTACCTTTGCCGATGAGGAGGCTGATCTGCGAGTTGATGAGCTTCTTCACGCGGTCGCCCTCGCGGGCCACCAAGCGCAGGACAGGCAGGAAGGGCTGCACGTCGCACAGACGCCGTTGCTCATCCTCCAGCTCCTGCTGCTCCGCCGTCTGGTTGATGCAGGTGAACACATAGGCCTCGGGGCCACTGAGCATGTGGAAGAGTGGCTCATACTGGGCGCGGTGCCACAGCAGCTGGGGGGACAGTCACCGGTAAGCCCCTCCACCCAAGGCAGCCACTGGGAGGTGGGAGGCTGAGGGCGGATGAAGAGCTGGCCTCCAGCCTGGGGGGTCCAAACCTCCCAGAGGGCAGAGGCAGACCCCAAGATCTGCGCTCTCTGCAGCCCCCCGGGTGCTGACCATGGGTGGACAGGCTTCTCCACTGCTGCCCTTCTGTGGGGGCTGCTGGGAGGTGCTGAGATCTGGGGCTGGCACCACGTCCTACAGGCTCCCCTCCCAGAGCGCAGGACTACCCTAGGTCACTCCAGAGATGGGTGGCCATGACCTTCACGCAGCCCAGCTAACTGTCCTGGGGTTCTTCACCTATTTATTTTATTTTTGAGATGGAGTCCCACTCTGTCGCCCAGGTTGGAGTGCAGTGGCACAATCTTGGCTCACTGCAACCTCCGCTTCCCATGTTCAAGTGATTCTCTTGCCTCAGCCTCCCGAATAGCTGGGATTATAGGCAGGCACCACCATGCCTGGCTAAATTTTTTGTATTTCTTTTTAGTAGAGACGGGGTTTCACTATGTTGGCCAGGCTGGTCTCAAACTCCTGACATCAGGTGATCCACCCGCCTCGGCCTCCCAAAGTGCTGGGATTACGGGTATGAGCCACCGCGCCTGACAACCCTGATTATTAAATGTTGGTAACGAACTCAAAAATATTTAACACAGCAAGGGGGCCCAAAGAGAATTCTCCATGGAGTATATGCCCTGGGGTGACAGGCCTCCAGCTCTCCCAGGCAACAAGCAGTTGAAAGGTTTTCACTGAGTCACAAAGAAGATGGGAAAGGAGGGAAGTTCCCAGTGTTGCTACCAAGGGCAACAGCTAACTATGGTCTGTCAAGCAGTGAGACGGCGCCAAGCTGTGACAGTCCAGGGACTGTCTAGCAGCTCTATGTGCTGGCCTGGAGGGGTCCAAGGTATGTCATTAAGTGAGGGGAAAACCCCAAGATCTAGAGCAGCAGGTGTGAGTCAAGACCATTTCCATTAAAACACAAAACAGGCCGGGTGCGGCGGCTCACACCTGTAATCCTAGCACTGGGAGGCCGAGACAGGCGGATCACAAAGTCAGGAGATCGAGACCATTCTGGCTAACACAGTGAAACCCCGTCTCTACTAAAAAATACAAAAAAAAACTAGCTGGGCAAGGTGGCGGGCGCCTGTAGTCCCAGCTACTTGGGAGGCTGAGGCAGGAGAATGGCGTAAACCCGGGAGGCGGAACTTGCAGTGAGCTGAGATCCGGCCACTGCACTCCAGCCTGGGCGACAGAGCAAGACTCCGTCTCAAAAAAAATAAAAAACAAAAACAAAACACAAAAACCCTAATAAACATACTGATTAACATAGGCCAGGGGTTAGTAAACTACCGTTTTCCTGGTCAAATCCACCTGCCACCTGGTTAACCCCACAAAGCCACGCCCCTTCATTTACATATCACCCAGGGCTGCTCCTGTCCTGTGGTGGCAGGACTGAATCATCGTAACAGACAACAGAGCCAGCCAGCAAATGCTAAAATATTTACTATCTGGCCCCTGGGATAAATACAAATATGAAGAATCAGGACCAAATCGAGATGTGTATGCTATGCCTCTGCACTGTTTGCATTTTAATAACCCACATGCACAGCTCTGTAAGTGGAAAAATAAGACTGATTTAAAATGACATCTAGGTCAGGTGCGGTGGCTCACTCCTGTAATCCCAGTACTTGGGAGGCTGAGGTGGGAGGATCACTTGAGCACAGGAGATCATGGCCAGCCTGGGCAACATAATAAGACTCCATCTATACAAAAAATAAAAAAATTAGCTGGTTATGGTGGCACGCACCTGTGGTCCCAGCTACTCAGGAGGCTGAGGTGGGCGAATCATTTGAGTCCAGGAGGCTGAGCCTGCCGTGAGCTGTGATCATGCCACTGCACTACAGCCTGGATGACAGAGCAAGACCCTATCTCACAAAAAAAAAAAGTATAAAAATAAAAAACTAAAATGGTATTTGTAGCTTGGGCAACATGGCAAGGTCCTACCGCTACAAAAATAAATAAATAAAATTAGCCAGGCGTGGTGGTGTATGCCTGTAGTCCCAGCTACTCAGTAGGCTAAGATGGGAAGATCGCTTGAGCCCAGGAGGTCAAGGCTGCAGAGGAGCTAGGATTATGCCACTGCATTCCAGCCTGGGCAACAAAGTGAGATCCTACTCAAGCAAAATAAAATACAATGGTATCTATATAAAGTTAATAACGTGAATAAGATGTTATATCGTTAACTCAGAAAAAAAAGATATGAAAGGTCATAATCAGAATTATCATAAAAAACAACACTATACATAGAGGAGAAAACAGGCAATAGCCAAACTATTCACTGTGGTTGTCTCATATGGCTGGATCAGAGGTAATTTTTTTCCTTTTTCCACTTTTTCTTCTTTTCCTACATTTTATTTTTTATTT
This sequence comes from Piliocolobus tephrosceles, assembly GCF_002776525.5. Taxonomy (NCBI): domain Eukaryota; kingdom Metazoa; phylum Chordata; class Mammalia; order Primates; family Cercopithecidae; genus Piliocolobus; species Piliocolobus tephrosceles. The sequence continues at coordinate 212,181,325 of NC_045434.1, forward strand.
GTGTTTGTTTTTGTTTATTTATTTTTGTATTTTACAGATGGGGTTTCACTCTGTCACTCAGGCTGGAGTGCAGTGGCGGATCATGGCTCACTGCAGCCTCAAACTCCCAGGCTCGAGTGATCCTCCTGCCTCAGCCTCCTGAGTAGCTAGGATTACAGGCACATGTCACCACACAGGCTAATTTTTTTTTTTGAGACATTGTTTTGCTCTTGTTGCCCAGGCTGGAATGCAATGGCCCAATCTCGGTTCATTGCAACCTCCACCTCCCAGGTTCAAGCAATTCTCCTGCCTCAGCCTCCTGAGTAGCTGGAATTACAGGCATCCACCACCATGCCTGGCTCATGTTTTGTATTTTTAGTAGAGATGGGGATTCACCATGTTGGTCAGGATGGTCTCAAACTCCTGACCTCAGGTGACCTACCCACCTGCACCTCCCAAAGTGCTGATAAGAGACGTGAGCCACCATGCTTGGCCCTGGCTAATTTTTTTATTTTTTATTTTCTGTAGAGGCAGGGTTTTGTCATGTTACCCAGGCTGGTCTTGAACTCCTGGGCTCAAGCAATTCTCCTGCCTTAGCCTCAGAAAGTTCTGGGATTATAGGCATGAGCCACCATGCCCAGCCTTTTCCTAAATTGTAATGTCCATATTATTCTTCCAATGGAAGGAAAAAGAAACTTAATTTTTAAAGACATCTCCCAGGAAGAGAAGAATAAAAAACTCTCAAAGATGATCCATTACTTCTTTCATTTGTTTTCCCTGCTCCCAATTATAGCTTTTAAAATTCTGGGATAAGGGCCAGGTGCAATGGCTCACGGCTGTAATCGCAGCACTTTGGGAGGCCGAGGCAGGCAGATCACTTGAGGTCAGGAGTTTGAGACGAGCCTGGCCAACATAGTGAAATCCCGTTTCTACTAAAAATACAAAAATCAGCTGGGCATGGTGGCACGTGCCTGTAGTCCCAGCTACTTGGGAGGCTGAAGCAGGAAAATCGCTTGAACCCGGGAGGCAGAGGTTGGTTGCAGTGAGCCAAGATCACACCACTGCACTCCAGCCTGGGCAACAGAGTGAGACCCTGTCTCAAAAAATAAAAATAAAATAAAATTCTGGGATAAGATCCTGCCCTCCCACAGCCTAATGCATGATCCCTCAAGTCCCATGCTTAGTAAGGGGCACAAGCCCTTTTGGTCACAAGACAATATCCACCAAATATCATCCACATATTTTATCCTTTGACTCAGCAGTCCATCCTGAAGAGTATTCAACAAACCAAAATCTCTTTCCAAAGATGTTGTTTACAATTAGCCTATAGTCCCAGCTACTCAGGAGGCTGAGGCAGGAGAATGGCGTGAACCCAGGAGGCAGAGCTTGCAGTGAGCCGAGATCGCTCCACTGCACTCCAGCCTGGGCGACAGAGCAAGACTCCATCTTAAAAAAAAAAAAAAAAAAGCCGGGCGCGGTGGCTCAAGCCTGTAATCCCAGCACTTTGGGAGGCCGAGACGGGTGGATCACGAGGTCAGGAGATCAAGACCATCCTGGCTAACACGGTGAAACCCCACTTCTACTAAAAAATACAAAAAACTAGCCGGGCGAGGTGGTGGGCGCCTGTAGTCCCAGCTACTCAGGAGGCTGAGGCAGGAGAATGGCGTGAACCCGGGAGGCGGAGCTTGCAGTGAGCTGAGATCCGGCCACTGCCCTCCAGCCGGGGCGATAGAGCGAGACCCCGTCTCAAAAAAAAAAAAAAAAAAGATGTTGTTTACTATGGCAACAGCTTTAAAGACAAAAGACCTGTAAACCACTTAGGCAGCCTTAGGATGGAGTGTGGTTTCAAATATGATGGCACATTCTAGCCTGGGCAATATGGTGAAACCCCATCTCTACAAAAAATACAAAAAAAAAAAAAAAATTAGCTGGGTGTGATGGCACGTGCCTGTAGTCCCAGCTACTCAGGAGGCTGAGGCACGAGAATTGCTTGAACCTGGGAGGCGGAGGTTGCAGTCAGCTGAGATCATGCCACTGCACTCCAGCCTGGGTGACAGAGCGAGACCGTCTCAAAAACAAAAACAAAAAACACCATTATTGGCCGGGCGCGGTGGCTCACGCCTGTAATCTCAGCACTTTGGGAGGCCCAGGTGGGAGGATCACCTGAGGTCGGGAGTTTGAGACCAGCCTGACCAACATGGAGAAACCCCGTTTCTACTAAACATACAAAATTAGCCGGGCATGATGGCGCATGCCTGTAATCCCAGCTACTCAGGAGGCTGAGGTGGAAGAATCGCTTGAACCCGGGAGTTGGAGGTTGTGGTGAGCCGAGATTGTGCCATTGTACACCAACTTGGGCAATAAGAGTGAAACTCCGTCTCAAAAAAACACACACACATACAAAAACCCCATTATTTATCTCTTAAAATTCTCATCTGAGGATCCCAAGTCTGAAAAGCAATGCATCTGTCCATCTGTCTGTCTGTCTCTCTCTCTCTCTCTGAGCACCAAGGTCTGAGGACCGGATGGAGGCTGTACCTGCTTGATGGTGCTGAGGTTGGCATTGCGGGACACAGGGAAGTTCAGGTAGACCCCTGTGGGCAGCAGGAAGTCAACCACGATGCTCTGATTCTCCTCCTTGGTCCAGAATTCCATGGGGCAGTCCACCCCAGGGGGCATCCTGCGCTGTTACTTCCCAGATGCCAGTGGTCCTAAAAATGAAGCAATGGCAAAATGAGCTACCTCAGCTGGGCTGGGTGAGGCCTTTGGAAGGGACTTCCTGGAAAACAGTGGGGTCCTTGGACGGCAGGAAGCTCAGCAGTGAGTTCCCGAACTGCGGGCACAAAAAGTTCGCCTCTCTCAGGGCTTCGTCCTGCCCAGGGTGGCTTGTGGCTCCTACCACTCCGAGCCACGGCCTCAGCTGCCTCTTCTCCCAGGCAGACACTGCATGTCCTCCCCACAGCAGCACTCACAGCAAACCATCTTTCCTCAGGAACACACATCCATGAAACCCAGTCATGGCCACCAGCTGGCACAGAAGGGAGACGGCAGGACAGCTGGTCAGGGACCCTGAGACCTGAGAGGCCGAAGGCTGCAGTTCTTAGAAATACATTTTGATTGACTGATTGATTGACTGATTGAGCCGGAGTCTTGCTCTGTCACCCAGGCTGTAGTGCAGTGGCACTACCTGGGCTCACTGCAATCTCTGCCTCCGGGTTCCAGAGATTCTCCTGCCTTAGCCTCCCAAGTAGCTGGAATTACAGCATGTGTTACCACATCTGGCTAATTTTTATACTTTCATAGAGACAAGGTTTCACCATGTCGGCCAGACTGGTCTTGAACTCCTGACTTCAAGTGATCCGCCCACCTCAGCCGCCCAAAATTCTGGGATCACAGGCATGAACCACCATACCCAGCTGTGAAATAATTTTTTGAAACAGGATTTCAATTTGTTGCGCCAACTGGAGTACAGTGGTGCCATCATAGCTCACTGTAACAGAAATTCCTAGGTTCAAGAGATGTTCCCATCTCACCCTTCCAAGTAGCTGGGCCTACTGGTGCGCACCACTAAACCTGGCTAATTTTTAAATGTTTTGTAGAGACAGTCTCACTTTATTGCCCAGGCTGGTCTTGAACTCCTGGGTTCAAGGGATCTTCTCACTCTGGCCTCCCAAAGTACTGGGATTACAGGCATGAGCCACCACACCCAGCCTCTTTGAAACTTTCTGACCAGAAACCAAAAGGCTTAAAAATGGCTTTGGTCATCTAATAATTGGTTAAAATATTCCAATCAGGCCGGGCGCAGTGGCTCATGCCTGTAATCCCAGCACTTTGGGAGGCCCAGGCAGGCGGATCACCTAAGGTCATGAGTTCAAGACCAGCCTGACCAATATGATGAAACCCTGTCTCTACTAAAAATATAAAAATTAGCCAGGCATGGTGGTGCGTGCCTGTAATCCTAGCTACCCAGGAGGCTGACACAGGAGAATCACTTGAACCCAGGAGTTGGAGGTTGCAGTGAGCTGAGATCGTACCACTGCACTCCAGCCTAGACAACAAGAGCAAAACTCCGTCTCAAAAAAAAAAAAAAAAAATTTCATACCAAACCCTCCAGTCATACGCACCCCCAGTAACAAAATGTTACAAACACAAAGGACCTGGTGAACCCCCTCTTCCAGGTCCCCTTCTCCCTTCCCCACCTCTAGCCTACTCCACTGCAGGTTAGCAGTACCTGGAGTCTGATTATCATTTCCATACATGTTTTTTGTTTTGTTTTGTTGAAACAGAGTCTTGCTCTGTAGCCCAGACTGGAGTACAGTGGTGCAATCTCAGCTCTTGGGTTCAAGCGATTCTCCTGCCTCAGCCTCCCAAGTAGCTAGGATTACAGGCACCTGCCACTACGTCCAACTAATTTTTTTTTTTTTTTTTTGAGACGGAGTCTCGCTCTGTTGCCCAGGCTGGAGTGCAGTGGCGCGATCTCGGCTCACTGCAAGCTCCGCCTCCCAGGTTCACACCATTCTCCTGCCTCAGCTTCTGAGCAGCTGGGACGGACTACAGGCACGCACCACCACGCCCGGCTAATGTTTTGTATTTTTAGTAGAGACGGGGTTTCACCGTGTTAGCCAGGATGGTCTCAATCTCCTGACCTTGTGATCTGCCCACCTTGGCCTCCCAAAGGCTGGGATTACAGGCGTGAGCCACCACGCCTGGCCCTAATTTTTGTATTTTTAGTAGACAGGGTTTCACCATGTTGGCCAGGATGGTCTCAAACTCCTGACCTCAAGTGATCCACCTGTCTTGGGCTCCCAAAGTGCTGGGACGACAGGCATGAGCCACTGAGCCCGGCCTCCATGCATGTTTTTATATTTTTATTATACCAACACGTATCCACATCCAATTCCCAGTACTACCGTGTGCTTTAACTCTGCGTACGGTCAGGCATGGTGGCTTACGCCTGCAGTTCCAGCACTTTGGGAGGCTGACACGGGTAGATGAATTGAGGCCAGGAGTTCGAGACCAGCCTGGCCAACATGGCAAAATCCTGTCTCTACTAAAAATACAAAAATTAGCTGGGTGCGGTGGTCCATGCCTGTAATCCCAGCTACTCGGGAGGCTGAGGCATGACAATCGCTTGAACCCACCCAGGAGGCAGAGGTTGCAGTGAGCAGAGATTGTGCCACTGCACTCCAGCCTGGATGACAGAGTGAGACTCTGTCTCAAACAAACAAACAGTCTGCATGTACACACAGTCTTCTGCAACCTGCTTTGGTCACTAACTGTGCTATTTTTTTGTTTTTTGTTTTTTTCTTTGAGACAGAGTCTCGCTCTGCTGCCCAGGCTGGAGTGCAATCTCGGCTCACTGCAAGCTCTGCCTCCCAGGTTCACACCATTCTCCTGCCTCAGCCTCCCGAGTAGCTGGGACTACAGGTGCCCGCCACCACACCGGCTAATTTTTGTATTTTTTAGTAGAGACAGGGGTTGCATGGTGTTAGCCAGGATGGTCTTAATATGCTGACCTCATGATCCGCCCGCCTTTTTTTTTCACATCCGGCCCTTTTTTTTTTTTTTTTTTGAGATGGAGTCTCGCTCTGTCACCCAGGCTGGAGTGCAGTGGCACAGTCTCAGGAGAATGGTGAGGCAAGCTCTGCCTCCCGGGTTCACACCATTCTCCTGCCTCAGTCTCTCGAGTAGCTGGGACTACAGGCACCCGCCACCACATCGGCTAATTTTTTGATATTTTTAGTAGAGATGGGGTTTCACTGTGTTAGCCAGGATGGTCTCGATCTCCTGACCTCATGATCCGCCTGCCTTGGCCTCCCAAAGTTCTGGGATTACAGGCATGAGCCACCACACCCGGCCCTCACTGTGCTGTTCTTTAGATTTACCCAGGCAGACACACGTGGCTTTAGTTCATTTGTTTTATCTCTTGCACAATATTTCATTGTGTAAAGAAGCCACAATTAGAAGAGATCATGTCCTTTGCAAGAACATGGATGGAGCTGAAGGCCATTATCCTCAGCCAGCTAATGTAGTAACAGAAAACCAAACACCATATGTTCTCACCTATAAGTGGGAGCTAAATGATGAGAACGCATGGACACACAGAGGGGAACAGCACACACTGGGGCCTGAGGGTGGAGGGTGGGAGTCGGGAGAGGATCAGGAAGAATAACTCATGGGTACTAGGCTTAATACCTGGGTGACGGCATCATCTGTATGACAAATCCCCATGCCACAAGTTTACCTATATAACAAACCTGCAAGGTACCCCTGAACTTAAAATAAAAGTTACATGAAGAAAAAGGAAAAATGTGGGCCGGGCGCAGTGGCTCAAGCCTGTAATCCCAGCACTTTGGGAGGCCGAGACGGGCGGATCACGAGGTCAGGAGATCGAGACCATCCTGGCTAACATGGTGAAACCCCGTCTCTACTAAAAAATACAAAAAACTAGCCGGGCGAGGTGGCGGGCGCCTGTAGTCCCAGCTACTCGGGAGGCTGAGGCAGGAGAATGGCGTAAACCCGGGAGGCGGAGTTTGCAGTGAGCTGAGATCCGGCCACTGTACTCCAGCCCGGGCGACAGAGCGAGACTCCGTCTCAAAAAAAAAAAAAAAAAGAAAAGAAAAAGGAAAAATGTAACACTCAAGAAAAAAAAAAAAAAAAAAAAAGAAACCACAATTTATTTACCCTCTCTCTTGTTGATGAAGAGGAAGGCTGGTTTCTACTTCTCTTGGTTACTTTTAACAATGCTACAATGTATGTTCTTGAATACATCGCCCTGTGCTCATCTGAGAGTGCTGAGTGTTGCCCAAGAAAAAGACAAGGGGAACCACATATGTCATGTCCAGCTTACCAGAAGCCATTTTAAAAAGAATGAAAAGGCTGGGCTTAAGGTGGCTCATGCCTGTCATCCCAGTGCTTTGGGAGGCCAAGGTAGGAGGATCACTTGAGGCCAAGAATTAGAGACTTAAAGATCACATTCTCTTGGATTTAAAAGACTTGTAAAAATAGTTGAAAATAAATATTTGGTTTAAGGCAGGTGTTCTTTGGGTGGCAGCACTGGCTGGGCCCAGGCCTCACCGTCAGCTGGACCCCAGCTGCCCTGAGGAACGAGAGCTGCACATCTCCAGGCGTTGCCACTGCTGACTGCCACTTCCTCTGATTGCAAAACCACATCCTACTTTGGGTTCCTCTTGCTGAGAATGGCCAGACCAAAGTCTTCCTTTTTGTTTCAAAACTTGGGGGATCGGCCGGGCGTGGTGGCTCACGCCTGTAATCCCAGCACTTTGGGAGGCTGAGGCAGGGGGATCACTTTCAGTTCAGGCGTTGGTGACCAGCCTGCGAAACATGGCAAAACCCTGTCTCTACACAAAATATAAAAATTAGCTGGGCATGGTGGCTCATGCCTGTAGTCCCAGCTAGTAGGGAGGCTGAGGCTGGAGGATTGCTTGAGCCAGGGAAGTGGAGGCTGCAGTGAGCTGAGATTGTGCCACTGCACTCCAGCCTGGGCAACAGAGTGAGCCCGTCTCAAAAACAAAGCAAAACAAAAAAACGACTTGGGAGAGAGCCAGGAATCCTGGAGAATCCACTGACGATATGAAATGGGCTTTGACCATGCTTGGAAAGTCAGGGGCAGCTTTGGCCACTCAGTCTGGTGAGGCCCAAGATGAACACATGAGGCATGAGCTCCCAGGGACTCCAACCCACAGCCTGGGTTCCAGGAAAACACACCCCTCAACTCTCCTGCCCCTTAGCACTCTGGAAATGAAGGCTTCAACTACACCTTACCGAAATGGGATATAGGGAAATACTTTCCCAGAAAACCTCATTCCTAATAGAGAAAGTCTCAGACTGGTCTGCACAGGACATCAAATGCCAGGTCCTGTCACCACTGAGACAGGACGGGAGAAAGTGGAAGTGCCTTCCCTCTCTCTGGGCCAAGAACCTCTCTCTAGCCCAGTGGCCAACCAGCCCTAACTCTTCCCTGAATGAAGCCCAGAACCACAGCTCTCCAGTATATATGGGACAGAGATCCCAGTGAGTACAGGGACTTCAGAAATGTCCCAAGAATGCAAACCAGAACAACCACTTTGGAAAACCGTTTGGCTGTATCTACTAAAGTTGAACATGCCTATGCCCTAGGACCCAGCAATTCCGCTCCTAAGTATACACTCCAGAGAAATGCAAATACATGTCTATTTATCAAAAGACACAGGCAAGAGTGTCTATGGCATCACTACTCATGATGGCTCCGAAGCGGAAACTTCCCAAATGCACATCAACAGAATGGGGAATGGCAAAATAATGTGTGCCACTCTCTCTGAGCAGAATGTTATATAGCAATGAGAATGAACAGTCTACAAGTCCACACAACAGTATCAATGACTCTTACACACATAAAGCTGGGCAAAAGAAGCTGCCCACAAAAAAAAATCTGTGCTCATGATTCCAGCTATACAAAGAAACAAACAGAGGCAGAATTAATAAATCTATGGTGGCAAAAGAAGAAATAGGGGTTACCCCAGGTTTGGGGGAGAGTGACTAGAAGGGTGCATGGGAGGCTCCTGGGTGCTGGTAACTTTATGTTTTTGTTTTTTTTAAATCTGGGAGCCAGGGACTTTTCAAAAACTCAACACACTCAGTCTAAGTGGTTCTGATAAGCTGACTTCACTCCTAGCTACCTGGATAGCCTGAGACTCAGACACAGCCAATCAGGGGCCTGAGTCTGCCCGGGCCATGGGGATTGGCTTGGAGGTGGGAGGGAGACTTAGGCCCAGCCAATCACTGCATGTTATCTCCCTGACTATAGGGTTCCATATGACTATCAAGTCAGTCCAATGGGTTTTGACATCTAGGCTTCTCTGGGACTTCTTCTTGGGGTAGCAGAAATGACAGACTGTCTACCTAGAGCTGCTGGCAACTGTTTGCTGTCTTTAGGGGCAGAACCTGAGAAGAGACCAACACAGAGGAAAGGGGGGCTAAAGCAGACAGTACAAGCCTGGGTCCTGAGGACGAACTTTGATTCCCTGGATCCAGCCATGCCTGAAGCTAGGGTCTATCCCTGGACTCTTTAGTCTTATCAGCCAATAAACCCCCTCTGCTTTTTTTCTTTTTTAACTTGCAGCAGTTTGAGCTGAGTTTTCGGCTGCTTACAGCTAAAAACATCTATTTTCATTACTGCAGCTGCACTTCCATTTTTAGAAACTTCTAGTGTTTAAAAAGTTCTTTCCCTGACCGGGCATGGTGGCTCATGCCTGTAATCCCAGCACTTTGGGAGGCCGGGGCAGGTGGATCACTTGAAGTCAGGAGTTCGAGACCAGCCTGCTCAACATGGTGAACTCCTGTCTCTACTAAAAATATAAAAATTAGCCGGGCGTGGTGGCACATGCCTGTAATCCCAGCTACTCGGGAGGCTGAGGCAGGAAAATCGCTTGGACCTGGGAGGCGGAGTTTGCAGTGGGCCGAGATGGCGCAAGCCTGGACAGCAAGAGCGAAACTCTGTCTCAAAAAAAAAAAAAAAAAAGAAGGAAAGAAAAGTTCTTTCCTTGGAAGTGGACCTGCCTCTAAGAGTCAAACTCCGATCGCTGTGCTGCCCTCTAGAGGCACACAGAGGAGTCCACAGGACCACTGGATGGCGGCCCCATCAGGCCCTAAGGCGTCTCTTCAGCCCAGGCATTCCCCAAACCACTCACTGTTCTCCCTATGATACAGTTTTTAGACCCTTTGGCCACAGTTTGGTACTCCAAGCTAACAAGAAGTTCCAGGGCAGCACTTTGGGAGGCCAAGGCAGGTAGATCACCTGAGGTCAGGAGTTCGAGTCCAGCCTGGCCAACATGGTGAAACCCCATCTCTACTAAAAATACAAAAATTAGCCAGGCGTGGTGGCTCTCGCCTGTAATCCCAGCTACTTGGTAGGCTGAGGCAGGAGAATCACTTGAACCCAGGAGGCAGAAGTCACAGTGAGCCAAGATCACACCACTGCACTTCAGCCTGGGCAACACAGCGATACTCCATCTCCAAAAAAACCCCCCAAAAAACAAAAACAAGATGCTATAGACAGGGCCTGGCAGGTCGAGCTGTAGAAGAATGTTCTGGGCACCGAGCTCCTATTTGCTTAGCCTAAAAGTATTTCATGCTCCCCCACTCTCACCCCAAGGCAGATTTTTGGTGGCCACAGCACTGAACTCATTGGCTGCCAGCCCTCCAGGGATTTTTCACAGTAAGCCAGGTTCTCCCTGCCTGTACAGGAACATGAATTTCCTGATCGAAATGAAGGAATTCACAATTATCCTTGGTAATTTCATCTTCTGAACATAATTGGCTCTCATATCTTATTGGATTTTTTTTTTTTTTTTTTTAAAGACAGAGTCTTGCTCTGTCGCCCAGGCTGGAGTGCAGTGGCGCGATCTCTGCTGGCTGCAACCCCCACCTCCCAGGTTCAAGCGATTCTCCTGCCTCAGCCTCCTGAGTAGCTGGGATGACAGGGGCCTGCCACCCTGCCTGGCTAATTTTTTGTATTTTTAGAAGGGACAGTGTTTTGCCACATTAGCCAGGCTGGTCCTGAACCCCTGACCTCAGGTGATCTGCCCGCCTTGGCCTCCCAAAGTGCCAGGATTACAGGCGTGAGCCACTACGCCCAGCTTTGATTTGATGTTTTGTCTCTGTCACTCAGTCTGAGGTAGATTCATTTATCCTACCAGTATCTATAGAGCCTGATTAAGTGCCAGAAATTACACGAGGTGCTGGGGATCTCGTGGGAAAGGGACTCAAATCTTCCAGAACTGGCCACTACAGCTGGAGCAGGGGGTGGTGGGCGTGGAGGGGAGGGTGTGGCATGAACAAGTCGAAGAGTTCAACTGGGCTGGGTTTTGCAGAGCCCTCAGAACAAGGACTGGCACCTACGGCAGCCCTGGAGGATTTCAGGTGAGGGAGTGTGGGATGTGATTCTCATCCACAACTATGCTGCTGGCTGCGGTGTGGAAGGACTGCGGAGAAGCAGGGACGAAGAGGAGTGGGGGCGGGGGAAGAGACTGGTGCCACCAATGACAGTGGCTTGACCCAGAAGGAGACGGCACTGGACAGCAACAGAATCCAGACATACTTAGACCAGAGGGACCCCTGGGGGACGGTGCAGGAGAAAGTGAGGACGATAGCCAGGTTTGGGCTTGGGAGATGGGAGTGGTGGTGGGAATTTACTGAGACATGGAAGGAAGAGATTTCTGGTGGGATAAGAAAGCCGGAGCCGCATTTTAGACTAGATGAATCTCAGCTGCTTAATGAACATCTACAGAAAGACTGCTAGGGGTAAACTCCCCAGTCGGAGGGCTGGGGACAGATCTGTGGTGTCAGCAGGCTACGGTCAGATGTGGAGCCGGGGGCAGGTGAGATGGCCTAGACACAGAGAGGGAAGCTGGGGTGGCATCATCGAATGATGGACTGCGACCAATCCCTCCTGACTCATCGAGAATCCTGAGGCATGACTTCTGTGTCCACATCTAAGTCATTCATAAAATATCCAAGGAAACAGGATAAGAACGCAATTCCTTCCACCTTCCCACCTCCTGGCCAGCATGATCCACAGAAACAGCTGCGCAAAGCAGAGCCCTCCCGCACACGGGGTTCTCTCCAGGACACCACGCCACCCTGACAATCTGTCCTGAAATGTTCCCCTTGGTCCTCTTTCTGGAGCCCAAGGTTGAAGAACGGCGTCCCAGCTGTGAACATCTGAGGGATCTGACCTCAGCTACTTGGGAGGTTGAGCCACAAGAATCACTTGAACCGGGGAGGGGGAGGTTGCAATGAGCCAAAATCACGCCACTGCACTCCAGCCTGGGCGACAGAGTGAGACTCTGTCTCAAAAATAAATAAATAAATATTTTAAAATTAAATAAGTTAAAAAGAAAACAAATAGATAAACAAGATGTTTCAGGTAGTAAAAGCACTCGAATATAATAACAAGGGGCTTGCAGGGAGCGTGTCCTTTGGATGGCGGGTCAGGGAAGGGTCCTCGGGTGAGATCGTTCTGAAGTTGAGGCTCAAGTGAGAGAAGGATCCAGCAAAGAGCCACAAAATACGGTTCCGGGCAGTGGGGACAGAAAGTCCAAAGGCCCGAGCTGGGTGTGGTGGCTCACGCCTGTAATCCCAGCACTTTGGGAGGCCGAGGCAGGCAAATCTCTTGAGGCCAGGAGTTCAAGACCAGCCTGGCCCATAAGGTGAAACCCTGTCTCTATTAAAAAACACAAAAAATTAGCCAGGCAAGATAGCACACACCTGTAATCCCAGCTACTTGGGAGGCTGAGGCAGGAGAATCCTTGAGCCTCGGAGGCAGAGGTTGCAGTGAGCCAAGATTGTACCATTGCACTCCAGCCTGGGCAACAAGAGTGAGACTCTATCTCAAAAAAAAAAAGAAAGTGGGGCCGGGCGCAGTGGCTCATGCCTGTAATCCCAGTACTTTGGGAGGCCAAGGCGGGCGGATCACGAGGTCAGGACATCGAGACCATCCTGGCTAACACTGTGAAACCCCATCTCTACTAAAAACACAAAAAAATTAGCCAGGCGTAGTGGCGGGCGCCTGTAGTCCCAGCTACTCGGGAGGCTGAGACAGGAGAATGGCGTGAACCCGGGAGGGGGAGCTTGCAGTGAGCCGAGATCATGCCACCGCACTCCAGCCTGGGCAACAGAGCAGACTCCATCTCAAAAAAAAAAAAAAAGAAAGAAAGTACAACAAAGGCCCTGAGGCAGGAGGCAGGTACCTGAAGTCAAGGGCCTGAAGTGGGGTGACTGGGAAAGACAGTGAGTCTGACCCTGCAGAGCCCTGTAGCCATGGTGAGGAGTCCACGTTTGGTTATCACTGCAAGGAGAAATCACTGGAGGGTTTTAAGCAGAGGACTGAGGCGGCCTGATTTTATGCTTTACAAAGATGGCTTTGGCTGCTGTGGGAATATGGAAGGGAGCGAGGCCAGAATGGAAGCAGGAAAGCAATGAGGAGATGTGTGCAGGACCCAGGCAAGAGCTGGCAGGGCTGGGTTGATGAGGGGACGTGCTGGGCTCACGTGCCCCAAAATGCCCAAACTCATCCCAGCAGCCTACTCTTTTTTTGGCATGGGATGCAGAGAGGGTCTCGTTCTATCGCCCTGGCTGGAGTACAGTGTCACCATCATAGCTCACTGTAGCCCTGACCTCCCCCAAGCTCAAGAGATCCTCCCGCCTCAGCCTCCCAAGTAGCTGGGAATACAGACACAAATCACTGTGCAGAGCTTTCTTTCTTTCTTTCTTTTGTAAGGGCAGGGCCTCCCTATGTTGTCCAGGCTGGTCTCAAATTCCTGGGCTCTAGTGATCCTCCTGCGTCGGCCTCTGAAAGTGTTAGGATCACGAGCATGAGCCTGGCCTCCAAAACAAAGATTTCTGACCTCTACTGCTGCCATCAGAAAAAAAAATAAGCCAACTACCCTGAAAAAAAAAATGTTATTCCCACCATCTCATCATCATCCTAGTTCACGGCCCACCAGGGAGGCCACAGGCCTGCACCCAGGTGGAGGCCTCAGATACTACACATCAAAATCAAGAGAAAGAAATATCCATGGTCTCAGACCTGGTAACTTTGGGAATTTGGGGATTATCCTAAAGAAGCAATTCAAAAGTTAAAAAAGCTCTATACACAAAGATATTCATTGTGGTATTATTTGTGAAAGTGATAAGGAAATGTCTAAATACATGAATTAACTCAATGAAACTGAACACAGTCATCAAAATGACACCTGGGCAGACTACACAACACTGCAAATATTCCACACATTAAGTACACATTTATCATTGTGACATATGCTTGTTGATAAAGCATTTTAGAAAGCATAGAAAGGGCGGCCATGGTGGCTCACACCTGTAATCCCAGCACTTTGGGAGGCTGAGGCAGGTGGATCACCTGAGGTTGGGAGTTCGAGACCAGCCTGCCCAACATAGCAAAACCCTGTCTCTACTAAAAACACAAAACTAGTTGGGCGTGGTGGCGCATGCCTGTAATCCCAGCTAGTTGGGAGGGTGAGGCAGGAGAATCGCTTGAACCTGGGAGGCGGAGGTTACAGTGAGCTGAGATCGTGCCATTGCACACCAGCCTGGGCTATAAGAGTGAAACTCCGTCTCAAAAAAAAAAAAAAAAAGCAGCATAGAAAAAATGAAATGTTATGAAAGAATATGGATGTCATAATAACTTTATTATTTTAATTTTATAGGAAGGTTATGCAAATACATAGTTTTATTTCTTTTTTCTTCTTCTTATTTGAGACAAGGTCTGGCTCTGTTTCCCAGACTGGAGTGCAGTGGTGCAATCTCAGCTCACTCTGCCTTCCAGGCTCAAGCCATCCTCTCATCACAGCTCCCCAAATAGCTGTGACTACAGGTGCATGCCACTACGCCCAGCTATTCCTTTGCATTTTGTGTAGAGACAGAATTTTGCCATGTTGGGAGACTAGCACTCAGTCTCCCAAAGTGCTAGGATTACAGGCGTGAGCCACCATGCTCAGCATTTTTTTTTGTTTTAGAGACAGGGTCTCACTTTGTTGCCTATGCTACAGTGCAGTGGCGTGATCATGGCTCACTGCAGCCTTCAACTCCTGAGCTCAAGTGATCCTCTCAGCTCAGCCTCCCCAGTAGCTGGGACTACAGGTGCATACCACCATGCCCAGCTAATTTAAATTTTTTGTTGTTAAAAAAATAATAATAAAATACACTTTTTGTTGTCTTGAGATGGGTTCTCACTATGTTGCCCAGGCTGTTCTCAAACTCCTGGGCTCAAGCAATCTTCCCACGTTGGCCTCCCAAAGTCCTGGGATTATAGGCGTGAGCCACCGTAATTTATTAATTTTAATTAATTTAAAAAATCAAGTACATGATTTTTTAAATTAATTAAAACTAAAACTCTTACAGTACAAAGTAGCAGTCCTCTGACCTCAATTTCCACATATATACCACACCCAATAATTTCAGTTGCTTCTTTAAGTATTTATCTCTGTATTTCCATTTTTTATTTAAAATTTTTGTGTTTTTATACCTCAGGCAAAATTAAAAAAAAAATTTACCAAAATAGAGATAAGGTCTTGCTATGTTGCCCTGTCTGGTCTTGAACTCCTGGGCTCAAGTGATCTTCCTGCCTTGGGTTCCAAAGTGTTGGGATTACAGTCGTGAGCCACCCCACCGTCAAATTTTAACTTCTTACCTTAGAAAATGAGTTTGTGGGCCAGGCGCTGTGGCTCACGCCTGTTATCCCAGCACTTTGGGAGGCCACGGTGGGTGGATCGCTTGAGCCCAGAAATTTGCGACCAGTCTGGGCAACATCACAAAACCCTATCTCTATAAAAAAGATAAAAAAATTAGCTGGGCATGGTGGCATACACATGTAGTCCCAGCTCGGGGGCTGAGGCAGGAGGATTGCTTGAGCCTAGGAGGTTGAGGCTGCAGTGAGTCGTGATCGCACTGCTGCACTCCAGTCTGGGTAACAAAGAAAGACCTTATCTCAAAAAAAAGAAGTCTTTAATGTACTTTTCATTTGAATGACAATTTCCCTCAGAATTAATTAATTCTCAGAAATTTAAAAGCACTGACCCATTTTCTTGTAGTTTCTTTCTTTCTTTTTTTTTTTTTGAGACTGAGTCTTGCTTTGTCACCCAAGCTGGAGAGTGCAGTGGCACACTCTTGGCTCACTGCAGCCTCCACCTCCTGGGTTCAAGTGATTCTACTGCCTCAGCCTCCCAAGTAGCTGGGATTACAGGCACATGCCACCACGCCCAGCTAATTTTTGCATTTTTAGTAGGGACGGGGTTTCACCATGTTGGCCAGGCTGGTCTCGAACTCCTGACCTAGTGGTCCACCCACCTCAGCCTCCCAAAGTGCTGGATTACAGGCGTGAGCCACCGCACCCAGCCTGTCTTATAGTTTCTACTGCTGCTTTTGAAAAGTCCAAAGCTGGGCCGGGCGCGGTGGCTCACGCCTGTAATCCCAGCACTTTGGGAGGCTGATGTGGGCGGATCACAAGGTCAGAAGATCGAGACCATCCTGGCTAACATGGTGAAACCCCGTCTCTACTAAAAATACAAAAAATTAGCCGGGCATAGTGGCGGGCACCTGTAGTCCCAGCTACTTGGGAGGCTGAGGCAGGAGAATGGCGTAAACCCGGGAGGCGGAGCTTGCGGTGAGCCGAGATCCAGCCACTGCACTCCAGCCTGGGAGACAGAGCGAGACTCTATCTCAAAAAAAAAAAAAAAAAAAAGTAGAAATGCCTTCAGTTCTAGAATGGTTTCCTATATACTTTTCTTTCCTCCGTTTCTCTTGCCTTTTTTTCTTGAGTTCCTATGTGGTGCATGTTGGGTCTCCTGGACTGAAGTCAATTTTTTCTATATTTTCTTTCCTATTTTCCATCTCTTAAGTCTTTGTGTTCTACTTTCTGGAAATTGGTTTTTCACTCTTCCAACTCTTCTGTTGAAATTTTTACTTCTGCTATTTTTACTTCTGCTATCTTAATACCTATGAGCTTATTATTTTATGAATGTGCCTTTTTTCCCAAACAACCATGTTTGTGACTTCTCAATTTTTTTTTTTTTTTTCTGTTCGTTTGGGTCTCTGTCTTTCACACTAGAAGTCTCTCTCTGTCTCTCTCTTTTTTTTTGATACAGGGTCTCACTCTGTCACCCAGGTTGGAGTGCAGTGATATGATCACGGCTCACTGCAGCCTCAACCTTTCAGGCTCAAGCAATCCTCCCACCTCAGCCTCCCGAGAAGCTGGGACTACAAGCATGTGTCACTATGCCTGGCTAGTTTTTTATTTTATGTAGAGAGAGGATTTCTCTACGTTGCCTAGGATGGTCTCAAACTCCTGGGCTTAAGCAAACCTCCTGCCTCAGCCTCCCGAAGTGCTGGGACTACAGGCATGTGCTACCACGTCTAGCCTGTAAATCTCATTCTATGTGGGATGGCCCTTGGCTGCCCATTCACATCTAAGGGAAAGGCACTAACCCTGCTTGTACACAGGTAGGGCTAGTTGCTCAATAGGCTTCAGTGTGAAGTGACAAAGCAATAAGCTGGCTTTCTTTATTTTTTGAGACGGAGTCTCACTCTGTCGCCCACGCTGGAGTGCAGTGGCGCGATCTTGGCTCACTGCAACCTCCGCCTCCCAGGTTCAAGCTATTCTCCCGCCTCAGCCTCCTAAGTAGCTGGGATTACAGGTGTGCACCACCACGCCCAGGTAATTTTTGTATTTTTAGTAGAGATAGGGTTTCGCCATGTTGGCCAGGCTGGTCTCAAACTCCAGCCTCAAGTGATCCTTCCCCCTCAGCCTCCCAAAGCACTGGGATTAGAGGTGTGAGCCACCGTGCCTAGCAACAAGCCGGCTTCTCAACAAGGTCCCCCACAATGTCAATATGTGATAGTTATTTTTTTTGTGAGATCCGTTTGCTCAGACAGAAGTTCTCCAAGGGCCCACCCAGAGGCTGTGTGGAAGCTGCAGTATTCGGGAAGCCACCCAGGAGATGGTCTCACTGCTCGAAACACAAACTCCTCTCCTGTCCTGGGCTGGACCAACCTCTCGGAAACACTGCCTGCCGGAAACCTGCCACCTGCTGGGGTGGTGAAGGGAACCATCTGGCTATGTGGCCTGGGTGGGTGGTCTATCACCCTACCATGCTCTATCAAGTAATCTTCCTGCTTCCAGCCCACCCTGCACATACCACCTTTCGAAGCACTCCATCCCCAAAACCTCCATTCCTTTGCCGTTTCCACGTGCTTCCCCCATAGCCCAAGACGTTCGACATTCTCCACTCAGCTTCCCACTAGCCTATTGGTTTCCTGTCCTGAAAGGTTTTGTTCATACCACCCTCCTCAACCATTTACTTTTCTGTTTTTTTTTTTTTTTTAATTTACATTTTTTCGGCCAGGCGCGGTGGCTCACACCTGTAATCCCAGCACTTTGGGAGGCCAAGGTGGGCGGATCACGAGGTCAGGCGATCGAGACCATCCTGGCTAACACAGTGATACCCCGTCTCTACTAAAAATACAAAAAACTAGCCACGCGAGGTGGCGGGCGCCTGTAGTTCCAGCTACTCGGGAGGCTGAGGCAGGAGAATGGCTTAAACCCGGGAGGCGGAGCTTGCAGTGAGCTGAGATCACGCCACTGCACTCCAGCCTGGGCAACACAGCGAGACTCCGTCTCAAAAAAAAAAAAAAATTACATTTTTTTCTTATTCCTTTACTTTCGTTTTAGTAGGATTTTGAATCAGAGCAGAGAAATACATATACATTCAATTGTTATGTTTATGTCAAAGTCTATAATAATACTTACTAATAAATAAAAATAAAGTTTTACAAGGTGCAGACACAGGTCAGGGCACAGTGGCTGACGCCTGTAATCCGAGCGCTTTGGGAGGCTGAGGCAGGTGGATCCCTTGAGGTCAGGAGTTCGAGACCAGCCTGGCCAACATGGCAAAACCATGTCTCTACTAAAAAAAAAAAAAAAAAAAAATTAGCTGGGCATGGTGGCACACACCTGTAGTCCCAGCTACTTGGGAGGCTGAGGCAGAAGAATTGCTTGAACCCGGGAGGCATAGGTGGCAGTGAGCCAAGATTGCATCATTGCACTCCAGCCTGGGCAACAGAGTAAGACTCCATCTCACAAAAATGAAATAAAAAATAATAATAATAAATAAAAGATACAGATAGAATTCTCTCTGAGGGGTTTGGGGGAGGATACTCCAACAAGGAAGCAGTGGTTTTCTCTGGTGCAGGGTGGGGTGGCGGTAAGATTATAGACGAGTATGCTTGTATTTTTTGGTATTTTCCAAACTTGACATTAATTTCATATTTTTATAAATAAAAAAGCATGAGGATTAAAAATATTATTAAAAGGCATTTTCTGAGACAAAGATCAAGTCAGTATAAATAGATGTGTGGAAGAAATTCTAATCCTCCAACAGGGGTCTGCATGATCTATGGCTTCTGCTTATGTGCAGAGGAGCGCTGGGGTTCCAAAGAAGCACCACAGGCCTTCAGAGGTAGGTGGGAGCGGGACAGGGTGCTGAGCAGAAGGAGTTCTGGGCTAGTTTCTCTTATAGTGGCTCTCTGTTTTGATCTGGTTTATTGGTTAAAATTCTGGTTTATATTTTTATTTTATTTTATTTTTTTTTTTTTGAGATGGAGTCTCATTCTGTCGCCTGGGCTGGAGTGCAGTGGTACAGTCTCGGCTCACTGCAACCTCCGCCTCCTGGGTACAAGTGATTCTCCTGCCTCAGCAACCCGAGTAGCTGGGATTACAGGTGCCCAACACCACACCTAGCTAATTTTTTGTATTTTTTTTTTTTTTTTTTTTTGAGACGGAGTCTGGCTCTGTCACCCAGGCTGGAGTGCAGTGGCTGGATCTCAGCTCACTGCAAGCTCCGCCTCCCGGGTTTACGTCATTCTCCTGCCTCAGCCTCCTGAGTAGCTGGGACTACAAGCGCCCGCCACCTCACCCGGCTAGTTTTTTTTTGTATTTTTTTAGTAGAGACGGGGTTTCACCTGGTTAGCCGGGATGGTCTCGATCTCTTGACCTTGTGATCCGCCCGTCTCGGCCTCCCAAAGTGCTGGGATTACAGGCTTGAGCCACCGCGCCCAGCCAATTTTTTGTATTTTTAGTAGAAACGGGGCTTCACCATGTTGGCCAGGCTGGTCTCGAACTCCTGACCTTGTGATTCGCCCATCTTGGCCTCCCAAAGTGCTGGGATTACAGGTGTGAGCCACCGTACCTGGCCTATATTTTGATTTTTAAAAAGAGATCCACTATCATCAAACAAGTTTAGAAAGTACCAACAAACATCTAGAGAAAATGAGGCTGAGGTTCAGGAAAAAGCCTTTAAGAACGACACCACAGTCTAACCCCTGCCCCTTTCCATCCTGAAATGACAGTATTGGCTCCAGTGGAATTCTGGGTACACACAGAATACATTATGCACCAAAAGAGCTTGCAAGGGGACGGGCAGGTCTCGCAGTCATGGAGCTCACAAGCCAGACCCAGCTATCCCAGGCTCCCAAATGGGTTCTGTACCCAACGTCCGGCCAGTGTCGGTGTCTGGCCTCAGTGTCCCCATTTGCACCATGAAAGGACTGCATTCATCTTCTAAGCTAATGTCCTACAAACTCCAAAGAGCATCCTTTTACTGAGACAGTGACTGCCAGCTCTCTGGAACTACAGAATGGTCCCACCTAGGGACTCCTTGAGAAGCAATATAGAATTATAAAAATCCAATCCACTTCCTCCAGAAAACTTTTAATATTTCTCTCCCCAGTCTGGCCAGCCCAACGTTACCATGGCCAGAGTGAGTCAAATACCAAATGCTGCAGCTTAATAACGGGCTCCAGGACTCCTCAAAGCAAAGCCATTCCTTCTTTTCCCAGGCAGCAGTCTCTCTCTCCTGGGAATGGCTGAGGTCTAGTTCACTTCCCCGTTCATTCGCTCCTAGCACCAATCTGGGTCACTCTCTTCCTTTGGGCATGTTAGTCCTACGGAGAAGTCTTCCTTTGGCTGGAGAGTTGGGGAGGATGGGTTTTGTTCACATTCTTAACCTATCTACAAAATAACATCTCCTTTCCCTTCCCCCACGCACTTGGCCCATTCCCCCAACCTACCTCTCTGGAATAGTCCAAGAAACACCAAGAAAGCCCCCTCCGCCTGGCAGATTAAAGATGCTTTAGAATCAATGAGTGTCATCCCGCCCTGGCCCGACTCCTTATCTGTTGGACAAAAAAGAAAAGAAAGAAAGAAAGAAAGAAAACTATTTTAACAAGAGAGAATTTCAGAAACCTGTGCATTCTCTTATAGGACGTTAGCTCAAAATCAACTGCCTCATCTCCATCTCTCCTTTTTGCAAACCAATCACATTTCACTTGATCGGCCTTTCTTGCCATCTGCGTCAATGCCACCCCCAGCTCCCTTTGGTGGTACTGAAACCAACCACAGGAGCATTTCCAGTGCCTGGAGCAGGAATGTGCACTCAGATGACTCAGATCGTTTTTAGAGCTGTTTGTTGGTTTTGTTTGGTTTTTGAAAGCAAAGTAATTGATCTGAGCCAAGCCTGGGTTCGAGTTCCATTCGATGGGTGCAAAAAGCAGGTTGGTGAACTTGAAATCTTTATTCCCCATGTGGATCTGTTTTCAAGGCCCAGGTCTAAAGGAAACCCATCCCCTATTGGGCTGGAGATAAAAAGGAAGAGTGTGAGGGGAGAGGCCGCCCACTCCTTGCATCTGTGATGCTTCTTCCCCCACCTCAGCCGCTCCAGGAAATAACAGAACCCCAAAGAGGGAAAAAAAGGCACTAGAGCACCAGCCCAGTCTAAAGACCCAACCCCTTCTCCCAACCCCAGGCCCTGGGCATAGCTACCTCCACAGCTGGGAGACTTCAGCCCAGAGCCCACTAGGTGGGCTTAGATTTAGCACAAAACCAAAACCACCGGCTTCTGCAAGAGTCAAACAGCAGAGCCCTAGGAACCCGCTGGAAAAGACAGTTGCAGGAACACATTTCCAAAGGACCAAGCTGGAGTCCTCCCTGCGGCCTCCATCCCTGTAAAGATGCTCCAGGGACCCTGCTGCGGGAGCCCAGGCATGTGGGCTCGGATGCTCCCTTCCCTCAACATCCAGGAGAGAGTGGCAAGCACTTCGCAAGGCACTGCCACCAAACAGGAGGCCAGCACCAAAGGCTAAGGAAGAAATCCCTTCCATTGCTGAAAGAGACTGGCTAATACCCATTACCACGACAAATTATAGCAGCTCTGGCACAGGGAAATGAGACATGATCATAAGGAAAGCCCTTTCAAAACAGGAAAGACAAAGCAGAGGGAGCCGAGAAGGAGAGAATTCGTCCTCAGGAATTCGGGTCAGGAAATAAGGAGCCAGGACAAAATCCACAAGAGGGCGGCCAGGGAGAACGCGCTCCCCCGGGGAGGAAGCCGCAGGACCTCAGGATCCGGGTCTGCCACCCTCTAGCCACCCCCTCGGGTTCAAGGGCACAGCTCAGGAGGGACAGAGCGCAGGAGGCTTGGTCCCGAATCGGGGACAGGGGGAGGGGAGGACGCGCACAGCCACTGCTGGGTCCCCGACAAGTAAACAGTCTGCCCCGAACAGGCGCGTCCTCGTGCGAAGCCCGCTGGAGGCCCCACGGATCCTATCAAGGGCAGCAGCCGAGAAACCTGTGATTCCCGACCCCCGGGGGGCACAAAAGGAAGCAACCAGATTAGGAGAGCAGAGCGTCGCGCGGCCCACAGCTGAGAATCCCACCGCGAGCGCAACCCCCTGCCTCGGCCCCCCCAGCCCCCACGGCCCCGGACCCCCGATCGCCTCCACCGACCCTGCCCACCCCGCCCCAGGCGGACAAAGCCCGGGGCTGGGCTGGGTGGGACGCCCGGCGGGGCTGGGGGCGGGGCACGGGGACCCCGCAGACGCCCGCACAGGTGGGCTCCGTACCGGGTGTCGGTGCCGGGGGCGGGGCCCGATCTCCCTGGAGACAGTTGCCCAGGGGACACAGCGGGCGGGTCCCGGAGTGACGGGAGGACGCCAGCCTCTGGGCAGCGGCGCAGGGCCGGCGGGGGCCGGAGGGCAGGCCCGCCGCGCGAGGTGCAGGCGAGCTGGGCTCGGCGGAGGGGCGCGGCCCGGGGCGGGGTCGGGACTACGAGCAGGCGGGGCGGGACGCCGGCTGGGGGCGGGGCATCCCCGGGGCTGGGGCGGGGCCGGGGCCGGCCGCGGCGCGGGCACCGTCGGCAAATTCTCACACCCCCAGCCGGGAGAAGCACCGGAGCGCACACGGGCGGCGGAGAGCGGAGTGGACGCTGCAAATCCTCCCCGACCCCCGCTGTTCTTGCCCGGAGGCCCACGACGCTGCCAGGCGGGGCCCTTGGGGTTCGCGCCCTGATCCCCAGAGCAACCGCGGGACCCCGACGGCGCACGCATGCTGGCTCTGGCCTAGGTCTCGCCTTACAACCAATAAATAGAAAGCGCCACCTGCAAAGCAAGGGAGGGCTGGTCGTCCACCAAACTGCTTTCCGCTCCCCGCTTTGCAAGGCATCCGCAGAAAGGGCGGGGTACCGGACCCAGGTCACAGAACCGGAGCCAGGCTCACCTGAGTAATTGGCCAGCCCGGGCTCTGGGCTCAAATCCAGCCTGATGGCTGTTCCCCAGCTGATGGGCCTTTCCATCGGGCGTTCCCTTATATATGAGATTTAGAAAATAAATGAGTGTACCCAGGACTTTCACTAATGCATCTACCCATTACAACGGGCGCTGTGCGTGCAGTAACAACGCCGAGACAATCCTTGCCCCGCACTTAAAAAAAACTCCGGGCGCTCCAGTGTTTTTGTTTTTGAGACAGGGTCTTGCTCTGTTGCCCTGGCTGTGGTGCAGTGGTGCGATCCTGGCTCACTGCAGTCTCTACCTCTCTGGTTCAATCGATCCTCCCATCCCAGCCTCCCGTGTAGCTGGAGCCACAAGTGCGCATCACCTCACCCACCTAATTTTTAAAATTTTTTTGTAGAGGTGGGGGGGGGGTCTAACTATGTTGCCTACGCTGGTCTCAAGCCATCCTACCGCGTCAGCCTCCCAAAGTGCTCGAGCAGGCGCTCCAGTTTTTAACCAGGCATCTACAATGTAAGGTAGATGTTGTTCTCCCTTGGTTGTGACTGGGGAAGCCGAAGCTCCGCGGGCAGGGACTCTTACCCTCATGCACTCACACAGACACAGTCTGCACAGCCTCTTGGGCCGAGCTAGCCCTGGCACCAGTTTGGTTTGGTACTGAACCTATATCCTTCTTGCTCTGCAAGGGCCCATCTCCCCTTAGAATATTCTTTTGGGTCCACAGCACAAGACTTAAACCTTTGCCACAGGGGAACGCAGAGGAGGAAGCGGAGTGCGAGCACCAGAATCAACCCTGGCATGTCCCGCGGAGTGGGAGAAAGTGGTTTGAAGAACACTCCTTGGTGGTCCTAATTGCTGCACGTGAGGTCAAGGCAGGGCCCGCCCATCCCAGGCAGATGAGCCCCAGGAGTCTTCCTCGTGCCTGCGAAGACGGCAAGGAGAAAACACGGCCGGCCGGAAGCCCCCGGAGAATCTCGAAGAAGCCCGGAATGAAAGGACCGGGCGGCCGGGACCCGGAACTCCCCAGTCAGGGCGCGCGCAGCCCAGGCCTGAGGCTTCCCTCCGCCCTCGGCGGCCTCTGCGTCCTCCCAGCACCTGGCAGCCCTGCCAGGGGTCCCGGATGCCCAGAGCACCCCAAGGAGGAGAGGGGGGGGGCAGAGTGGAAGGGGACACCCCTCTTCCCTGGCCGTCCCTAGAAGTCACACACATTCACTCAAAAAGACAAGCTTGCACGCAGATGCTTACACACAGACACAGGCGCAATCATGTAAACGGACACACAGAGACCACTGACGCTCGTGCTCATACACGCGCTCTCGCTCTTCACATCCTGCACCAGGCGGGCACTCACCTACCCGCACTCTTGCTGCGCTTTCGCAGATCCCGGGACTGGGCGGAGCCCGGGCGGGAGGTTGGAGACCGCCCCCGGCCCCGCCCCCCACGCTCTCCCACCTCTCTCTCCCTCCTGTCCCCCGCCTGCGGGAGGGGAGCGGTGCAGCAGACGTTCGAAGGCAGCTGGGAACCCCTGACCCAACCGGCGGGTGAGTCAGGCCCCCTGCAGGCCACCCCGGACCCCCCAGGGCGGGGGATTTCCCCAAGATGAGCCATCAGCCACCGGAAGTCACGCCGGACCTTGGACGGGCAGACGGAGGCTGGGAGGAGTTCTGGGTGCTGAGCCCCAAACCTGGTAAGTA
This sequence comes from Piliocolobus tephrosceles, assembly GCF_002776525.5. NCBI lineage: Eukaryota > Metazoa > Chordata > Mammalia > Primates > Cercopithecidae > Piliocolobus > Piliocolobus tephrosceles. The sequence continues at coordinate 212,206,131 of NC_045434.1, forward strand.
CAATGATCTCGAGGCTAGGACACCAAAGAGATTTTCCAAAGGGCAAACGCGCTTCAGAGGTTCCTCGGCCCCCATTCCCCACGTGTGGGAGCCCTCCTCCCCAGCGGCCCCGTCCTGCAATCGTTCCCCCGCGTGAAGACTTCCCTTATCTCCAGCATGGATGGAGTGAAAGTCAAGCTCAAACACAAGGTCCCCATCAGCAATGGAACCCAGTGATTCCCTGGGGGTTCAAATTGGGAATGTCAGGCACGGGTGTCTCTGAAGCCCAGAGAAAAACCCAAGATTCTTTGAAATGGTAAAAGCCCCCAAAAGTCACTTTCCTGTATTGCCATGATGAACTGGAACTGCCCTGACAAATTCCAAAAAGATAAAGACCATAATAAATTGTTTGGAGAAGAATTAAAAGAGTGAATACAGATGCATGGAAAATCTCTAGAACAGTGCCTGGCACTCATATTAAGTATTGGCTCTCACACATGGATAACAGACACAAGGAGATGAAGTGACTTGCCCCAGGTTGCACAACTAGTTAGTGGCAGAGATGGAGGAAAAAACCAGTCTCTGATTCTTTGTTCACAGCTCAGGTACCTTAAATCCTTTCTGAAATTGAGAGTATAAATAATTTAGTGGATAAATAAATGAATTTGACCACTGTTAAATATTAGAGTAGACCTGGAACAGTGGCTTACACCTGTAGTCCCAGCACTTTGGGAGACCAGGGCAGGAGGATCACTTGAGCCCAGGAGTTCAACACCAGCCTGGGCCACATAGTGAGACCCTGTCTCTATTTTAAAAAGAAAAGAAAAATCAGAGTAAATTAAGGTGGGCATGGTGGCTCACTCCTGTAATCTCAGCACTTTGGGAGGCCGAGGTGGGAGGATCATTTAAGGCCAGGAGTTTAAGAATAACCTGGGTAAAACAGCAGCGAGACCTCGTCTCTACTTAAAAAAAAAAAAATTAGCCTGGCATGGTGGCATTTGCCTGTAGTCCTAGCTAGTTAGGAGGCTGAGGGAGAAGGATTGCTTGGCCCAGGAGTCTGCAGTGAGCTATGTTGGAGCCACTGCACTCCAGCCTGGGTGACAGAGCAAGACCTTGTCTTAAAAAAAAAAAAAAATCAGAATAGAGAAATTAGATTCCTGCCCTTCTACTTGCTACTAAAAGGGCCAATTCTCTTGTTAAATCCCCAAACGGAAGGCAGGGAACCAAATGAGCCTCTGCTCCCACTCACTGGAGCCCTTGTTCCCACTTTTGCTGTGATGAAATCTCAACTTCTCCCGAACGCTCACCAATATCCCAGCCTCCAACCTTGCTGGAATTCTGCTATTCTTTTTTTTTTTATTTTGGGGGGGGGACAGAGTCTTGCTCTGTTGCCCAGGCTGGAGTGCAGTGGTGTGATCTTTGCTCACTGCAAGCTCCACCTCCCAGGTTCGTGCCATTCTCCTGCCTCAGCCTTCCAAGTAGCTGGGACTACAGGCACCCGCCAGCACGCCCGGCTAATTTTTTGTATTTTTAGTAGAGACGGGGTTTCCCCGTATTAGCCAGGATGGTCTTGATCTCCTGACCTCGTGATCCGCCTGCCTCGGCCTCCCAAAGTGCTGGGATTACAGGCTTAAGCCACCAGCGCGCCCGGCCTCTGCTATTCTCTTTCTAACTCAAATTGGCATTCAGCATTTCTAGATGTGGTCAGATAAGACACCACTGCTGAATGGGGACAAGACCAGGAAGGCTAAAGTCAGAAAAAAATAAGATGCAAAGCCAGGCACCACTGAGGGCGCATGGAGTTGCAACTACTCACAGGCTGAGGCAGGAGGATTGCTTGAGTCTGAGGCTGCAGCGCACTATTGACAGCACCTGTGAATAGTCACGGCACTCTAGCCTGGACAACATAGTGAGATACTCATCTCTTTAAAAAAATTTTAAGGATAACCGCTGGGCGCAGTGGCTCACACCTGTAATCCCGGCAGTTTGGGAGGCTGAGGAGGGTGGATCACCTGAAGTCAGGAGTTCCAGACTGGCCTGGCCAACATGGTGAAACCCCATCTCTACTAAAAATACGAGAATTAGCCAGGTGTGGTGGTGCATGCCTGTGATCCCAGCTACTCAGAAGGCTGAGGCACGAGAATCGCTTGAACCTGGGAGGCGGAGGTTTCAGTGAGCCTAGATCAAGCCACTGCACTCCAGCCTGGGCAACTGAGAGAGACTCCATCTCAGAAAAACAAACAAACAAAATTAAGTATAACCAAAAAAAAAAAAAAAACGACTAAAGACAACACCAAAAAAAAAAAGCCAGTTACATGTTTGTTTTTCATTCAATTAGAATAAACAGGAGGGCTCCAAAAAACAGTCCTCAAAGGAGAGTTTCCATATTTACTCACATATTCCAACCCTTGATATTTTTATTCTCAAAGCACAAGAATGAGGGACCTGATTACAAGAGGCCCCTGCTCTCCTGCCATCCTTACATATTTTCATTTATCTTTGAGATTCTCACCCCCGGGTAACTCAGAAAGTGGCTCATCTGTAGTTAAAAAGCAAAGTTAATTAGCATCTGGCACTTCCTTCTTTCCTTCCTCAATTCTCCAACCTTAGACTAAAAGTCTGTCTTAATTGAGGCTTCCTGAGTTTGTGACCTGGGGCAGGAGTTGAGGGGTTGAGGATATAAGCAGAGAGGAAAAAAAAAAAAAAAAAAAAAAAAGCTTAGGTTTGCAGGTTTGCATTGCTCATTCTTTTTTCTTTTCTTTTTTTCCTTTTTTTTTTTTTTTTTTTTTTTTTTT